>NC_061512.1:254844364-254983200 GCF_022539505.1 Lolium rigidum
TCTTGTTAATAGGTTAGTGCCGGAAAATGCATAATAATGATGTAAAGTATGTATAAAACATGTGAGTATTGTCATAAAAGTAGCATGGAACATAAGAAATTATAGATACGTTCGAGACGTATCACCAACACTCATAACCAGCTCCTCAATGATTTGGTCGAGCACCATTGGCAGCTGCATGGCCATCGCCAGTGATGTACCTTTGTTTTACTTTTACATGTCTTATTTGAGTCAAACAATTGTTGAAATTTGCAAGGAAACATTGTTGTAATAACTAGAATGATTAAACCGTGCTTAAAATTATTATTTGCTGTTTGTTGAATGTCGTATTTGCAAGGTAATTTGCTTTATTTTGTTCAATGTTGTATGCAAATTGGGATGAAACAACCAATACCTTGTTTTACGGGTTGAAATATGCTGCCGCAGAACACTACCCTCAAACTCAACCCTTAAAACAGACTATTTTGTTATATGGGTTGGGTTTGAGGGCACTGATCTGCGCCTCTGCTTTTGACCCTCAAAAGTCGTTTTTCTTGACTCTCAAACTGGTTTTAAGGGTTCAAGTTTTAAGGGCTCTGCTAGTGAGCCTCTAACCAACTCTAAGTCAAATATTCACCCATACAACTTCTGCCGCGTCAAATTGCACATGGGGGAAAAAGTAACCCATAGGCGTATCCAAACAGCCCCTAGCCTATGCATCGAGTGATGCACAAAATCTCAAGATTTTTATCCCCAAAGGCGAGCCTCGGTCCACTACCTTTAGCAAGGAAACAACGGATGTGTGTGTCGACATAGCCTGTTTATAGATCTTATGTTTCCACGGGAGCGCACATGCGTTATTGAAGCCACCTCTACCATCAACTCCTCTCCGGCTACCGACAACCCGAAAGCACGATATCTTTGGAGGAGATATCGGACGAAGAAGACGTCCCATACCGCCTCGCCTCCCATTACTGCCACTCCAACTTTGATCTAGCAGCAAAAGGCATGCCTTGTCTCCCCGTAGAAGCCACCATGTGTAACACCTATCGACAATTGATAGGTATGACTTGCGGGCTCTAGTGAGTCGTCGTGCGTGGCACCTATCGACGACATGCATGGCTTGACACATCTAGAAGAGTCACGACATGTAGCACTTGATGAGCCGGATCGAACCCAAAAGCCGTCGTGTCATCCACACGATAACGGAGGCTGCCATCATCAAAGAACCAGGGCCGCTGCCCCTATTTTCGAAACTCCTGCGCTACCAATGGGTACGCATTGAAGTGATTGTGGCCACACCGTGCCTGCTTGACAGGCTGCCAGCCACCGCGCGCGCTGCCGCACATCAATAGTAGACGTCGACAATCACCACCATCCCGCCACAGATCACTACATACCCCGCTCCATAGGCTGACTAGCCTAAAGAAAAAGGACACAACAGCCTTGATACCACCGCCGAAACAAACCACAAGGGCACGCCATCAGATCTAGGCCATCGCTGATGACCCCACCTTGGGTGCTAGACGGCCACTGTAGCCAAGCGCCGCCATGCCACCTACAACAATAGTGACGTACCGTTGTATCCCCTCCGGCAGGATGCTCCCTTCTCCACCGTCGTCATGCCAACGCTACCCGACATTTGCGGTGCCACTGCCGACGCCCGCCAGGATCAATCACCACCGCCAGGAGGAAGACAAGGACCACCGCCGCCTCTGGATACCCCAACGTTGTCATCACAGTTCAGGGCTTTGCCCGGTAGTGTCCTCAAGCGGAGGTGGGGAATGTGAAGTGCTGGTGGAGGAGGCGCCTGGGTGACCGGCGGCGGCACCTCCATGCCGCCTAGTATTTTTTTGAGAGAGCACACAACTTTATTACGAAACATTTTGGGCTAAATCGCCCATTACAACATTATTTGCGCACATGGGCACCTCATAATCCCAAGACAAAAAAGAGTTTACATCACATTTAATACCCTCTTGACCAAGAGCCTGGGCAACTTTGTTTGCACTTCTTCTACTAAACCTGATTGAACAACAGGAGAACCATGTACGGCAACGCGCAGAGGTGCTAGGTGGTAGAGGTAAATGTTTTTGGTGGAGGATATGGAAGCTAGCATGCCCAAATAAGGTTAAGCATTTCTCGTGGCGGTGTGCTCATAATTCCCATGCTACTAGAGACAACCTTATTAGAAGGAGAGTGAAGATTGAGGATCCAAGATGTATTCTATGTAATCTGGCGCATGAGGATGGCTGTCATCTCTTTGTGAAGTGCAAAGTAGTCAAAATTCTACGGAGAGAATTAGGCTATGAAAATCTTCGGGTAAAGCAGCTGGAGGCGTGTAACAGCATAGTGGATGCTATGGATATCATTTGGAAACAGTCGGAGGAACAGAAGTTACAGATTATTACTATGTGGTGGCTATGGTGGACGGAATGAAACAGAGTGAGAAAAGGAGAATTACCTACATCAATTATTGATCAAGCTCACAATATAAAATGTACTTCAACGAAATACTTGAGCTGTTACACCAAGGGAAATTCTCCTAGCAAGCTGGGTGAGTACAAATGGAGGTTGTTAGTGATGTATAGACCCTTTTACTGTATATTCTCAGTGTTTGAGGGGTTTCCTGCATATTGCACCACATGTACATGTACTGGTTTTTGGCCAACAGTGAATACAAGTTGCTCATTCACAACATGGTATCAGAGCTCTAGGTTTAGCTCTTTGCACGCTGCAACTTCGTGCTCGATCCGCGCCGCCGCTGATGATCTTTCAGGCCGCCGCTGCTCCACCTTCTCATTTCTCTCCCATTCTCGTCGGGATTGAGTTATTTTCCAAAAAAATTGGCCATTTTCGTCGATGTGAGAGCTCCAAATCGAGCTCAATCTGTAGGGTCTCCGTCGGCCGCTGCTCCTCCGGCCAGCTCTACTCCGGCCAGCCCTGCTCCGGCCGCCCCTGCCGCTGGCCAGCCCTGCTCCGGCCTCCCCCGCTGATGGCCGACCTTGCCCCCGCCGCCCCCGCCGCTGGCTTCTCTCGCCCCGGTCGGCCCCGCCTCGGCCGGCTTTGCCCCGGCTGCTCCCGTGTCAGCCCAGCCTCGCCCCGGCCGGCGCCGCCCCGGCCGCCACCGCCTCCGGCCGGCCTTGCCCCGGTCGGCCCTACCCTTGGCCGGCTCTGCCACGGTCGGCGCTGCTCCGGCCGCTAGGCCTGCTGCCTGGCCCGGCCATCTCTGAGATCTAGATATCATCCCAAAAAAATGGCTTCCTCTACATCTGGCTATGTTAGCATTCCTCGGTGCCCAGTGATCTTTGATGGTACCAACTATGGGGAGTTTGCTGCCTTTATGCACATCCACATGAGTGGCCTTCGGCTGTGGGGTGTTCTTACCGGCGAGGTCCCTTGTCCGCCGCATCCCACTGCTCATGTGCCTCCTACACCACGGCCAGTGCCACAGGACCTTGCTGATGATGCTTCCCATGCTGCTCAGGAGGCTGCCAGGTCTGCCGAGCTTGCTCCTGATGAGGCATACGAGCAATAAGTACTTGCTTACTCAGAGGCTCTTGCTTCCTATCGGGATAGTCTGGCGACTTTTACTCAGTGGTGTGATGAGGATGCCAGGGCTGCTGCTGTTCTTTCTCAGAGTGTTCAGCCACAGTTTTCTTCTAAGTTTATGAGCCTTGCCACTGTTGCTGAGATGTGGTCTCACCTTCGTCAGCGCTATGAGCCTTCCGGGGATTCTCTGTATTTATCTGTGTTGCATCAGGAGCATTATCTTCAGCAGGGTGACTCTACTGTTGATGAGTTCTACACCCAGAGTGCGGCGATCTGGTGCCAGCTTCACTCCCTTCGCAGTGCTGTCTGTGCTACTTGCCAGTGTTGCCGGACAATACGTTCAGATATGGACTTTCAGAGGATCCATGAGTTCCTGTCTAGACTTCGTCCAGAGTTTGAGCCCCGTCGTGCCCAGTTGTTTGCTCGGGGCCGTGTTCCTATCTCAGAGGTGCTGACTGAGCTTCGTGCTGAGGAGACACGTCTGCGTGGTGCTGGTCTACTTGGGAGACCTTCTGTTCTTGCTGCTCGGGCTCAGGCTGCCCCTACATCGCCGCTTCCACCCACACCAGTGCTTGTTGCTACTGGAGGAGCTCGCCCTTCTCGCGGTGGAGGTCGTTCTCATCCTCCTCGTTTCTGCACTCACTGTCGGAGGCCTGGTCACCTTGAGTCTGACTGCTATCAAAAGCAGCGAGGAGTGCTTGCTCGTGCTCCACCTTCAGCGCCCGTCACCACCGGCTTCACTGAGCAGGATATTGCGAGGCTTCGGCGCCTTCTTGCCTCCTCTGGCTCTGCTTTGACGGGCACCGCTGCCTCTATGGCCGGATCCTCTACACAGTCAGGTATATCCTCGTGGGTTCTGGATTCTGGAGCTTCTTTCCACATGTTGCCTGATTCTTCCTCTCTTTCTTCTCTTCGACTTCCTGTTCACATTCTTACTGCTGATAGTACCTCTCTTCCAGTTGCTAGTCGTGGCACTCTTTCCACTCCCTCCTTTTCTGTTCCCGAGGTTTCTCATGTTCCCTGTCTTACCATGAACTTGTTTTCCGCTGCTCAACTAACTGATTCTGGTTGTCGGGTCATTCTTGATGTTGATTCTTGTTCTGTTCAGGACACCCACACTCGGGAACTGGTTGGGGCTGGCCCTCGGTGCCGTGATTCCCAGGGACTTTGGGAGCTTGACTGGATTCATGTTCCTTCTTCTACCACTTCACCGACTTCACCACGTGTGCTTGCTGCTTCCACTACCGCCTCCTTTCAGTAGTGGCATCATTGTCTTGGTCATCTTTGTGGTTCTCGGCTGTCCTCTTTACTTTGTCGAGGTCTTCTGGGGCCTGTCTCAGGAGATGTCTCGCTTCAGGGTTGTCATGGATGTAGGCTTGGTAAACAAAACCAGTTACCTTACCCTACCAACGAGTCTGTATCTCAGCGTCCCTTTGATTTGGTTCATTCTGATGTATGGGCCCCGGCTCCCTTTGCTTCCAAGGGGGCCCAACGCTACTATGTTATTTTTATCGAAGACTTCTCTCGCCACACTTGGATCTATTTTATGACTTCTCGCAGCGAGGTTCTCTCGATATATAAGCGTATTTCTGCCATGGTCCATACTCAGTTTTCCACGCCTATTCGTGTGTTTCGGGCTGACTCCGCTGGTGAGTATATCTCCCAGCTATTGCGTGGTTTTCTTGCTGAGCAGGGCACTCTTGCCCAGGTCTCCTGCCCTGATGCCCATGCCCAAATGACGTGGCTGAGCGCAAGCATCGCCACCTGCTTGAGACGGCTCGTGCGATGATGATAACTGCCTCTCTTCCTCCTCACTTCTGGGCTGAGGATGTGCCTATCTCCACCTATCTCGTCAATCTTCAGACCTCCACGGCCCTGCAGGGTGGTATTCCTCTTGAGTGTCTTACTGGTCGTGCTCCTGATTATTCGATCCTTCGCCTTTTTGGTTGCGTTTGCTATGTTCGTCTAGCTCCACGCGAACGCACCAAGCTGACTGCTCAATCTGTTGAGTGTGTCTTCCTTGGCTACAGTCCTGAGCACAAGGGATATAAATGCTGGGATCCTCTTGGTCGTCGGATGCGCATATCTCGGGACGTCACTTTTGATGAGTCCCGTCCTTTCTACCCAAGTCCATCATCCTCTTCCTTTTCGGTGGATGATATCTCTTTTCTCATGTTTCCTGACTCACCTCCTCCCGTGTCTCAGGTTCCTACTCCACCGATTCTCTCCCCACCTTCTACTCCTTCTTCACCCACCAGACCCCCTCTCCTCCCTCACCGCCTTCCCCGCCCTCCACACCTTCCTCTCCCATATCGCCTTCCTCGCCTATGGTGTTTCCTTCCTACCCTTTTCACTACTCCCGTCGTCCCCATGAGGATGATGATGCTCCTCCTGACACGCCCTCCACCTCTGGTGTGATGCCCTCTCCGTCCGAGCCGACTCATCATCTTCGTGCTCGCCCTCGTCCTCATCATGACCGCTATTCTCCCACTCACTATGGTCTCTCTGCTGTCCTTGAGCCGACCTCTTATCGGGATGCTCTTGCTCATCCCGAATGGCAGCTAGCAATGGCTGAGGAGATTGCTGCTCTTGAGCGTACTGGCACCTGGGATGGTGTCACTCCTCCTTCCTCTGTTCGTCCCATCACCTGCAAGTGGGTCTACAAGATAAAGACTCGCTCTGATGGTTCTTTTGAGCGCTACAAGGCTCATCTTGTCGCTCGTGGCTTTCAGCAGGAGCATGGTCGTGACTATGACGAGACCTTTGCTCTAGTGGCTCACATGACCATTGTTCGTACTCTTCTTGCCGTTGCTTCTGTTCGTCACTGTTCTGTCTCTTAGCTTGATGTGTAGAATGCTTTTCATAACGGTGAGTTATGTGAGGAGGTATACATGCAGCCACCTCCTGGCTATTCTATTCCCGATGGCATGGTCTGTCGTCTCCGGCGCTCTCTCTATGGCCTTAAAAAATCCCCTCGCGCCTGGTTTCAGCGTTTCACCTCAGTGGTTGTCGTCGTGGTGAACGAGCAGATGCCATGGGATGGCTTATCTTGGGGCCGAATGGACGCTAGAGGATTCGGGGGAGGGTTTGTGACTAGCCGGATGTTCTTGCTTTCACAGAATCGTTTGAACTCTCCTTGAGCAAAGTTTGAACCATTGTCAGTTATGATACTGTGTGGGTATCCATATCGCAGGATTACATCTTTCAGGAATTTTACTGCTGTGTGGCCATCACACTTTGCGATAGGCTTCACCTCCAGCCACTTGGTGAATTTATCCACCATTACTAAGATGTGGGTCATGTTTCCCCTCGCGGTTTTGAACGGTCCAACCATGTCCAGGCACCAGACAGCGAAAGGCCAAGTTAACGGTATGGTTTTTAAGCCGGATGCTGGGGTATGGTTTTGCTTAGCATACCTCTGGCAGCCATTGCATTTCCTTACCAAATCCTCAGCATTGTCCAAGGCTGTGGGCCGCAGAACCCATGCCGGAACACCTTTGCCACCAACGCCCTTGAAGAAGCGTGGTGCCCGCATTCTCCTCGATGAATTTCCTCAAGCATTTCTCTTCCTTCTTCCGGCTCCACACACCTTTGGAGGACACCGGTAACACTTCTCTTGTACACCTCGCCATTGATGATGGTATAAGCTTTGGACCTTCTCTGTATCCTTCTTGATTCATTTTCGTCAACCGGCAAGGTGCCGTTGATCAGGAATTCCTTAATAGGTTTAACCCAAGATGGTGTCTCTCTGACCACAAACACCGGCATGTCTATGTCCATGCTGTCCACAAGCATTGCCTCTTCCGGCATGGGCGTCGCAGTCCCCGAGTTTACCGGTACAGTCCCCGAGTTTGCCGGAACAGTCCCCGGGTTTCCTTCGTCAATCTCCATTGGCACCACATGTGATTCCGGTACAAAAATTGATTCCGACTCCGGACTTGGTTTGATTGATGGAACCCTCAAGTGCGCCAGAGCTATTCCGGGAGGAATTTCTTGCCTGGACGAACCTAGCTTGGACAAAGTATCTGCGGCCTCGTTTTCTGCGCGCGGCACATGGTGAAATTCACACCCCTCGAAGAAGCCGGCAATCTTTTGCACATGGAAACGGTATGAGGCCATGTTGGCATCTTTTGCGTCCCAATCTCCGGAACACTGTTGCACTACAAGATCTGAGTCACCATAGCAAATGATCCTGAGTGCCCCGATCTCTTTTGCGACCTTAAGCCCATGTATTAGAGCCTCATATTCAGCGACATTGTTTGATGCCCTGAAGTGCACTTGTAAAACATACCGGAGGTGATCTCCCTTTGGTGAGGTGAGTACCACACCGGCACCTAGGCCCTCCTTGAGCTTGGATCCGTCAAAATGCATCTTCCAAGACTCTATCTTGTGTTCTGGCGGCTTGTATTGTATCTCCGCCCAATCGACCAAGAAATCAGCTAAAGCTTGCGATTTTATGGCATCTCTTCTTTCATACACCGGTACATACGGTGATAGCTGAATTGCCCATTTTGCAATCCGGCCGCTGGCGTCCTTGTTACCCATGATATCGGAGATGGGTGCCTCGCTCACCACCTTCATGGGGTGCTCCTCAAAGTAATGCTTGAGCTTCGTGGCGGCCATAAACACGCCATAGGTCATTTTTTGGAAGTGTGGGTAGTTTTGTTTTGATGAGGAGAGCACCTCGCTCAGGTAGTATACCGGCCTCTGGACGGTTTTACCTTCCTCTTCTCTTTCCACCACAACCACAACACTAACCACCCGGTTCGTTGCCGCTATATAAAGCAACATAGGTTCTCTTTCCAAGGGTGAGGCCAAAATTGGGGCCGTTACGAGCATGTTTTTCAATTCTTTAAACGCTGCGTCTGCCTGCGTGGTCCAGACGAAAGTATCCGATTTTCTCATCAAAGCATAAAGCGGCAAGGCCTTTTCTCCTAGCCTGCTTATGAACCGGCTTAGCGATGCCAAGCTTCCGGTGAACTTTTGCACATCTTTCAGTTCTCGTGGGATAGTCATTCTTTCTATCGCCCGGATTTTTACCGGATTGACCTCAATACCCCGGCTTGACACAAGGAAACCAAGCAGCTTGCCGGCAGGGACACCAAAGGTGCACTTTGCCGGATTGAGTTTCATCCGGAACCGCCTTAGGTTATCAAACGTTTGCCGGATATCATCGATTAAGGTATCTTTTACTTTAGTTTTTATCACGATATCATCCACATACACTTGCACATTCTTTCCGATTTGATCAAACAAGCATTTTTGCATACAGCGCTGGTACGTTGCACCAGCGTTGCGCAAACCAAAAGGCATAGTAACATAGCAATAAGCCCCGTGCGGGGTAATGAACGCAGTTTTTATTTGATCTTCTTTTTTCGGGGGATTTGGTGGAAGCCGGAATACGCATCCAGGAACGACAACAACTCACACCCAGCAGTAGAATCAATCACTTGATCGATTCGGGGCAAAGGGAAAGGATCTCTTGGGCAAGCCTTGTTGAGGTTGGTGTAGTCGATGCACATGCGCCATATTTTTGCGAGTTTTGCCTCCAGGTTCTCATCTTTTTTCTTTTCGACCAAAACCGGATTGGCCAGCCACTCTGTGTGCGTGACCTCTACGATGAAACCGGCAACCAGCAGCTTTGTTACTTCTTCTCCAATGATCTTTCTCCTATCTTCAGCGAACCGGCGCAAAGGTTGCCGCACCGGCTTAGCATCCTTCCGGACATTTAGAGAGTGCTCAGCCAGCTCCCTCGGAACCCCTACCAAGTCATCAGTAGACCAGGCAAAGATGTTCCGATTCTCACGGAGGAAGCTGACGAGCGCGCTTTCCTATGCTTGGCTGAGGCCGGCACCGATACGGACGGTGCGCTCTGGGTAAGCCGGATCCAGCACAATGTTCTTTGTCTCATTTGACGGCTTGAATGTCGGTGAGTCCAAGCTTCCACTCATTGCCGCAAAACTCAACTTTGAGGACTGAGCCAGCCGCAACGAGCAGCTTGCATTCTCTTTTTCTCCTCCGCGATCACCGGCGATTCCGCTAGGTTCGATCCGGCGGACGCTCGTTTCCATTGAGACTTTGTAGTTTCCCACCACGGTTAGTGGTCCACGAGGTGCCGGCATCTTCATCTTGAGGTAGGCTGTATGGGTTGACGCCATGAAAGCCGCCAATGCCGGTCTCCCCAACAAGGCATGGTAGGGACTATCTAAGTCCACCACCTCGAACTCAAGGTTCTCAACACGACAATTGTCACGTCCTCCAAACGACACATCCACCCGAACTTTTCCTATCGGGGCACAAGACAAACCGGGAACAATCCCATGGAAAGTTGTGTGAGTTGGCTGCAGCATGTTTTCTGTTATGCCAAGCGTACGCATGGTGTGCTTGTACATGATGTTTATGCTGCTACCATTGTCTATCAGCACCTTGCTGAATTTTACTCGGGTTTCCGGCCCCTTCATGATTGGGTCCACAACAAGAGCGTATCCACCCGGATTCGGCATGACCTTAGGGTGATCCTTGAACGACCAGGTGATTTCCTGATCAGACCACAGCATGTATTTTGGAACTGCCGGCATCACGGCGTTCACTTCCATGGAACGGCGATGCACGCTTTGCCTCGTCCATTGGCTCCGTGACAAAGACAACCATGCACAAGTGTGGGTCTTCATAAACATTCCGGCCTAAAGGTGCCGGTGGAGGTGGCTGGTCATTGTTTTGCTCCACCCGGTTGACCCGCCGGTATCGCTGCCCGTTTGGCTGCACCGGTAAGGCGTTTGCTCCAGTGAGCGGTGGTGGAGGTGGTAATTGTTGTTGTTGCTGCATGGGGCCCCCTGGCGCCTGCGCATCTTTTACCGCTCCCCTTTGCATCAAGAACTTGGTCCAAGAACAATCCTTTGTTAAGTGGTTCGATGGGTGATCCGGATTCGGCGTGTGCCACCGGCAAGGTTGGTCCATGGCGGCTTCCATGGTGTATTTCACGGGTTCCTGCCAGTTCTTTTTCCGGCCCCGGGGTTTCTTTTCTACCCATCGCTTCTTAGGACCCGCCCACGGCTGCGATCCGGTTTTTTGTCTCTGACCGCCGCTGGCGTCAGAATTTTCTTGCACGGCAGCAACTTGCTGCGATGCATATCTTCGATCCGGGAAATCTTCCCTCCTTTTGTTGTTCCGGTTATCCCGGTATTGCTGCTGATGCGGATTCGACTGCTCCGGCTCAGCTTGCACTGCCGGCTGCATTGGGTCTCCCAATGCATAGCTGTCTGCCACACGTATCATCTCTGCTAGAGTTGTGGGCATGCTTCTCTGCAGTCTTTGCCATAAAGGCGATCCTCTCCGGCATCCTTGACTGAACCAAGCTATAGCTTGCGCCTCAATCACTCCTTCACATGTGTTTCTCATTGAGTTCCACCGGGTGAGATAATCCCGGTCCGGTTCTCCCGCACGCTGTTGGCACGAGGCAAGCCGTCGGGGCCGGTTTGGCCTCTTGTAGGTGCTGCTGAAGTTGTTCACAAACGCTTCCTCAAAGTCCAACCATCCGTTAATACTTCCTGCCGGCAAGTTGTTTAGCCAGATCCTCGCAGGACCCACGAGGTAGGACGGTATGATTCTTACCGCCCAGCGCCGGTTTACTCCACCACCAGCCACATAAACAGCTGTGACATAATCTGCCAGCCAGTCTTCCGGCTTGGTCGTACCATCGTATGTTCTTGTGTCTCGGGGCAATTGGAAATTGCGTACCGGTGGTTCTTCTCTCATGATCCGAGGGCCAAAGCACCTTGGACCAGGAGGTCCTTCACATTCAACTATCGCAGATAGACGTACTCTGTCCAGCCTGTGCCTCGCATCCCGGTCTGGCAAACATCTTTCCCCTAGGCATTCTCCCAAGGGGTTCCGGTGGACTCTTGTTCGTTCCGCCTCGGAATCTGATTCATCATATTCTTCCAGCTCCGCGGCCCTTGCCTCGCCGGTACCCTGGTGGTGGCATCTCTTCATCCACGCACGCCACTCTTGCGGCTTGATAATTTTGCCCGGTTTCATATCTACCGGCATGATTGTTTCCGGCATAGCCTCCCTTGGCATAGCCCCGATCTGCCCCTTGGCTTTTTCTACCGGCATCATGTTGCCCGGCTTTTTGTTTTCCGGCAAGAACTGGATCATACACAGTCATCTGCCGTGCGTTCTTTTCCTTTCTTTTGTCCGGGTGAGGGGACGATGCCTGCCCCTGGGACTTGCTTCCGGCATTCTTTGTTGAACGCGCGGACCTTGAGGCCACTGCCTCGTTCAGCTTAGCCAGTTGCTCAGCATTTTGCTGCTCAATCACTTTCAACAGCTCTTGTACACGTCCTTGCTGCTTTGCCAACTCGTCACCGGAAAGAGATTCACATAATGCTACTGCAGCTTTAGCGGCTTTTATAGTTTTATCCGGACTACTGTACTTAGGCTTTTCTATGATGCTCACAGATACAGATGCACTCTTGCCGGCAAGAACTTCTTTGCGCAAATCCCGATCTAGATTGCGAGCCTTAAGCCGGTTTTCCGGCATCCTAGCAGCATGAGCACTAACCGAAGCAAAGCCATGGGCAGCATTGTACTCACGTAGGGTTAGGTTCAGCTCGCGCCGCGCCCGGATGATGCCGGCACCGCCGGTAAGCGGTGGCCTTGCGCGTGGCCTCCAGCTCCTCCTGAGCCTTTGCCGGGTCGATGTTCTGCGCGATGGGCGTGGCCAGCGTGTTCATCGCCGCTTGGAGAGGTGTTGCCGGTGGTGCTGATGAAGCTCCCGCGACGCCAGCGTCACGCTCCAGCGGCGGTTTTGCCGCGCGGGTCGATGCGGCACGTTCATCTCCTTGCTCCGCAGCTCCCTTGCCGGTGTTGACCGCACCAGCCATCATGACCTCCACACTGCCAGCGGCGCGGCCAGCGCACAGCCATCTTGGCGGATCCGGCGCCACCAGCACCGGCGAGAGGCGCTGGCGCACAGGGACGGTGCCGAGGTAGACGCGGATGCTGCCGAACTCGATGGTGCGGCCGTTCTGCGGAAACTTGCCGCCGTTGGCGAAGCAGCCGGCGTTATCGTTGATGAAGTCCATGTTGTAGATGCGTTCCACGAGCGCGGACACCGTGCGCTCGCCGTTGATGTCGAGGAGGCCCGCCCGAATATGAACTCCAACAAGCGCCACTTCATGCCCCACGGTGGGCGCCAACTGTCGTCGTGGTGAACGAGCAGATGCCATGGGATGGCTTATCTTGGGGCCGAATGGACGCTAGAGGATTCGGGGGAGGGTTTGTGACTAGAAGGACGAACTTCCGGATGCTTTCCTCAAGAACCCGGCCAAGACCAGAGGTAGAAGAAGAAAGACACAAGGACGAACTCGCTCTAGATCACCATGCTCATTGATCTCAAGACAGGTTACAGGTTTTTCCCTCTACTGTGGATCGCGCGTATAAAAGAGGCTGCCCCCTCTCCTTATATAGGGGAGAGGGTGGCTTACAGAACAAGAAACCCTAATGGGATCTTTGACTAGACAAACTACTTTACAAAGATACTTTATAAAGCTAATTTAATCACAGATGACGCCGGGGTCTTCTTTAAACATGAAGGATGACGTCCTCCGGCTTCTTTGACCGTCATCCTCCTCCTTGTCTTCTAGTCTTCGTTTAAAGCTACTTTGCTTAGCTCATCCTTGTCCTTTAGCTCCTGACGGAATCTTTGACCAGTCAGCCGGCACGTTGTTCCTACCGATGCGCCGGTATCTTTCCTTCCTGGTTCCGGTATACCCCTCTTGGGGATACCGGCTTAGCTTCACTTAGCCAAAACTCTATTTTCTTATCCCGGCATGAACATTAAACCGGTATCTTGAAGGGTAAGACCACCCGGTATGGCACACCTTTGGCATACCGGGGGTCATCCCCCCAACAGTGGTGACCTCTGCTGGCTTTGTCCCTAGCGCACATGACCCTGCGCTCTTTGTCCACACCTCTTCTCGTGGTCGTACTCTTCTTCTTCTTTATGTCGATGACATGATCATCACAGGTGACGACCCTGAGTACATTGCCGTTGTCAAGGCCCGTCTTCGTGATCAGTTTCTCATGACTGATCTTGGTCCTCTTCGCTACTTTCTTGGGCTTGAGGTTTTCTCTACCTCCAATGGCTTCTATATCTCCCAGGAGAAGTATATTCATGACCTTCTCACTCGTGCAGCTCTTGGTGATGAGCGCACTGTTAAGACTACTATGGAGCTCATGTCCGTCTCTGTGCCACTGATGGTGATCCTCTTCTAGAGCCGACTCCCTATCGTCACTTGGTTGGGAGCCTTGTCTACCTTGTTGTCACCCGTCCTGACATCTCCTACCCGGTCCACATTCTGAGTCAGTTCATGTCTGCTCCCACTAGTGTCCACTATAGTCATCTCCTTCGTGTCCTCCGCTATCTTCGTGGCACTATCTCCCGTCGTCTTTTTTTTCCTCGCTCCAGCTCCTTACAGCTCCAGACCTACCCAGATGCTACCTGGACTAGTGATCCATCGGATCGCAAGTCTCTTTCTGCCTACTGTGTTTTTCTTGGTGGTTCTCTCATTGCTTGGAAGACCAAGAAGCAGGTTGCAGTCTCTCATTCGAGTGTCGATGCTGAGTTGTGAGCGATGGCTCTCTTGACGGCAGAGGTGACTTGGTTACGCTGATTACTTGAGGACTTTGGTGTTTCTGCTGACGCCCCGACTCCTCTTTTATCAGACAGTACTTGTGCCATCAGCATTGCGCTTGATCCGGTGAAGCACGAGCTCACCAAACACATTGGTGTTGATGCCTTCTATGTGTGCAATGCTGTGCAGGATCAGGTTATGGCTCTTCATTATGTGCCTTCCGAGCTACAGCTTGCTGATTTCTTCACGAAGGCCCAGACTAGAGCACAACATGGGTTCTTTCTCTCCAAACTCAGTGTTGTTGATCCACCATGAGTTTGAGGGGGAGGGGGTGTTAGTGATGTATAGACCTCTTTACTGTATATTCCCTGCATATTGCACTACATATACATGTACTGGCCTTTGGCCAACAGTGAATACAAGTTGCTCATTCACAAAGAGGCCACCCCCAAAAGGAGATATAAAATGGGGCTGGCGTTTTGGCTCCCGAGTCCAAATGCTCCTGCCTCTCTGGACCAATCGTGTTGCATGGAGAACTGTGTGTGTCAGAAACACCATTCATTTGAAGATGCGTGGAAAATGCATGTAAAAGGGAGGCGCTGTATTGATACGCAGGTACAGAACGCCCAGACGTATGCCGGATGTAACGTCTCTGAAACATGTACCGAGAGTACATGATAGTAGGCAAATCATGTACCGGCCGGATCAATTAAGGAGCCGAGCTGGATTAGTGGACCGGCTGAAAGGAGTTGCTGCGTTTTCGTTTCTTTTGCTACGAGCGAGTAGGAGAACTATTGTAACCGACTCGCACCGACCAGGAAATCGTTGAGGCCGACGGGAGCTGCTCCATCGAGGTCCCGTGCGGCCGTCCTGCTTTACCGTGGAGATCTTCGCGCGCCTGCTCGCCGGCCGACTCAGGTGTGTTGATACAACCTCTGCCAAGCGCGCCGCGCAGCCAGCCGAGGCGTCCTGTGCATGCATGCCTAGGCGAGTTCCAGGAACGGCATCGGTCAGAGCCTCAGAGGCCATAGACGCGGTGCCGCCGCGGAACCACCGCGCAGGCAGAACCTGTTCGTATCGACGATTGGCATTGGCTCACCTCTGGAGTACTTGATTTCGTTAGAAACTGCGACCTACGCAAAGTTTGATGATTCGATATTCTCCTCGGTCGATTTGTGTAAAGCTGAATGCAGATCTTTTCTCGCCACAGGTATGTCGGACGCCGGCAGCGATGCAGGATCCAGAGCCAGCTGCCATGTCGATCTGCCAGAGCTCCGAGAGGACGATGCAAGCTGAGGCAGCAATGCTCAGTCAACTAAGCACGGACCCCAGTTCACGTTCTGTATTTCTATCAATCATGTAGTTGAGGTACTAAAGGGGTTCACCGAGTTCAAGAAATGGCTTGTAATCGAAATCACATTCGGTGGAATTCTGAAGTTGCCAGTTTTGCACAAGTTGAACCTGAAATTATGAAGCTGGATAAGGATTGTTTTCAGATTACATTTGTCATTTTTGTGATGGACCACTTGCTAGCACCCTTGATGAAACATTTTTACTACTGTCAAATTGATTTTTGGGGGCAGTGGCCAACACAAAGAACATTGCACAATTCAATTGGTGTGACTACGTGGTTGTTGGCAGCATCCTGGCTGTGTGGGCTGCATGGTGTTTGCAGGGCTCCGGTCTGCGGCTTCGGGGTGCGTGGGGAAGCGGCTGTGAGGCGGCGCGACTCTGCGGGCTTGAGAGGGGTGGACGACGGCAGTGGTGGTGGTCTTCGGTCCCGAGTGCGGTGGCGGTTGCCCGGGTTCGGTCTGGCTGCTTCGGCGACCATCTCGCAGCAGCGGTGATGATCTGGACAGCGGCATCTTCGCAGCGGAGACAAAGAGCCTAGGCGTGGACGCTAAGCTTTGAGGGTGCTCGCCGATCTTCTTGAAGGCATCGCCGTCGCAACCTGCATCTACTCTCTCGTCGTTCTACCTCTTGGGGCATTGTCTTTGGAGCAGTTACTGGATGTTGGCGGATGTTGGAGGAGTGGTATTCATCTACCACATTGGCGCTGAGTCTCGATGGCATGGTGCTGCAGGGTATCGACGGACGACGGATGCGGGATGATGTATGCGTGCAGGATGGTGGAGCCGTCTGACATTATGGTGGCATCGACGGCAGGTCTTGCAAGGTTAATGCGAGGATCTCTCTTGAACATGGAGTCAAGGAAGACGGCGGTAGCAACTTCTGTGGCGTGTGCGTTGGTGTACGCTGAGAGTCTGCTCGACTGGATGTGCTTCTCACCTGCTATTGGGCGGTTTGGGAAGGCATTTGGTTTTTTGGATGATGTGAGTTGGTGTATTGTCACCTCCTTCATCCCACTGTAGGTTTAATAAGGTGGCTTCGAGGTTGATCTTTTGTATTGTTCTTGTAAGGTTTTGTGAATAATCTAATAAAAAAAACCGTGTGCATCCTTTGGATGCAGAAACTAGGGTGATATATCCCTATTTTGAAAAAAAAAAGATGATGTGGAAAATTGTTATAGGCAACTGTCGGTTACACTATTGTTCTTGATCTTAGATTGACGGGGGTGTGGGGCTTGCAATCTGCGTGCGGATTGGCGCATGCGGTTCGGTCGGCCCCCTCAGGGTGGGCGCATGGTTTGCGACACATCGCCGAGCGAAAGTCCTGTCTCGGCAGGTAGCCTACCGGGACCAACGGCGGCAACGCCCTTTTCACCACAACCTTGTTGAAGACGCGGTCGCTTCCCCACCTGTAATTTTTGATTTTGTCGTTGAGGAACATAACCTGAGGGTCCGCCCGGTCGTAAAATGCGTCTGGGCCCTACTCCAGCGGGAAGACGCATAGTGACCGGGCCATCCACATCGACGCAAACCTGGCCTAAATATGCGCCTCAGATGCGTCTCAGCGGAGCGCTAAAGTGTCCGCTCGCGTCTGGGGGATGTTTCGTCAGGCCCACCTGGCAGTGACCCAAGATCGATGCATCTTCTCAGGCGCTCCAGTACTGGCACCGAGGCGTCGCTTAGGCAGGTTGCGGCCACATTAATGGTGATGCCTCGCGTGGCGCGCGGCCCTCGCCTACTTCTGCGCACGAAGTAATGGCGATGCCATGCGTGCCGCGGCCGTCGCCCGCCTCTGACCTGTATAAACAGGGGTGCATACATCTCATCTCCTCCCACACAAAACCCTGGCCGCCGCACAACCTCCACCGTAGCGCCCCCGCCGCCGCAAAACCTCCACCTTTGCCATGAGCAGCGCCGGCCGCGGCTAGGCTACCGCGCCTCCACCTCCGACTCCACCTTCCCCGGTCTCGAGCGCCGACGAGGAGTTGGACGACAACGACAACACCGACGACATCCTCGACCCGGTTAGGGACGCGAAGTTCCTAGCTGATGCAAAGAAGGAAGCAGAGGAGGAGCGGGCGTCCCACGCGGCGTTCGATGCCCAGATGGAACGCTGCAGGGAGGCGGCCGAGGACGACTCCTCCGACATCTCATGGTCATCTGATGGCCCTGATGCGCCTACCCCGGAGGAGAAGGCGGCGGAGCAGAGGACTTTAGTCGACTCCTTCGAGACGCTCAAGAAGGCCGATGATGCCTGCTAGAGGACGCGGCGGCGCACCGAGCTCTAGCTGTCGCACGGCTGACGGCGGAGAAGCAGACGAGAGAGGGACGCAACGACGGGGCCGAGCCATCGGACATCAAGTAGTCTAGGCTAGTACCAACCGTAGTTTATAGTACATTATGCTTTTTAAATGTTATTAAAAAATAAAAAATGAATGCGCGCTCACAATATGCCCGCGCGGGGGGCGACGGAAACGGACACGCACGATCACTTTTGAACGCGTCTGATATAAGTCGTCCCATTGGCGATGCACTGATGAGCTGTGTAGTTACGTTGGTCCAGGATGGTAGCATTGGTCCAGCAGTCTAGGACGTTGTTGGCCTAGCATCTGTACCGGCAAGACGGGCATGACTGGATCCGTGGATCGTTACTCAGTGTGGAGGCTAGTGGGCCATGCAACACTATTCAATATTAGAGCAAGTACAATAGAGTCCAGTCAGCTAGCTATAAGACATTAAATAATATATCTTAGATGAGTTGGAGGAGAGAGAAGGGGAGAGAGAAAAGAGGTGGGCTACTATGCAATAGCCAGCTCTTGCACGTGCTCCTAGGCACTTTGTGAGAGTGAAAGGTGGGCCATGTGTTAGTAAAGTAGTCCATTCTTATAGCCAACTATTATACATGTTAGCTATATGGTGACTACAAATGACATGGCATCTTGTTATAGCCAACAGTTGGCTATATTATTGGAATTGCTCTTAGGGATACTGAGACCAATACACGAAGATATACGCAGATGGGCTTCCATGTGTCGGGGGCTGGCTGGTCCGTGCCTCGGGAGCAAATAGACCCGGGAGCCGAGACGCATTTCCGATATAAAATTCAATATTAATGGAGCATATGTTGATGGTCAACAGAAAGGAGGTTGGGGTGTTGTGGCGAGGATGTCGGAGGGGGAAGTTGTTGCAGAGAGGGCAGGATATTTTGGAGCAAATTCTTGATGCTTTCACGGCAGAATTAAGAGGTGTGGAAGCAGCATTTGATCTCGCTGCAGAACTGGGTGTGATAAAGTTGGTTTTTAAAACTGATTCGCTTTTACTAGCTACTGCGTTAAATAGCATGAAGCCAGATTTTTCTAGGCAGGCATCGGTCATTGAAGATCTCAAAATTCCATGCCGCCTAGTATTAGACTGCTCATAGTGGAAGTAACTTAGCTAGTAACATCATACAACCCAAGGCATTTTGGTGACATGGCATGACAATGAATGAAGAAAGAGAGTGAGGTGGTAACTAGCTATGTTACCATAACATCACACACCCCAAGACAAGATGAGTCTATACCATAGTAAATAACACAATGCATGACACCACATATAAGTTACTACCCACTATGAAGGTAGTAACTTAGCTAGTAACATATGCCATGTTACTAGTCTAAGTTACTCTCCACTATGACTAGCCTTAGCAACGTGGGGTCAGGAACCTTGCTTCTCTACGCATCTAATTTCCTCAGTCTTTTTTTTAATAAGTGATTAATCTTTACATCAAAACGATGCATTATTTATTATATTGCATAGTTTTAGTATCTAGTGGAAGGAAGGGAACGAGAGAAACTGCGAACCGAGATGAGAAACTGGGAACCAGAATCCGGCGACTAATCACGGTATTGTTTCAATAAAGGAAACATAAGGTTTTTTTAAAGAGGAGCATTAGTTTTTCAGTTAACTGTAACAACGATGTGCCTCACAAGAAGGAAAGAACGACAAAAAGAAGTGACTGAAAAAGACATTACTTTGGCAGGTGCAAAGCTTAGTTTCCACTTGCACATCACGGTCCAAACGGGTATACGGACATAGTATAGATATCAGTTAAATTAGTTTTGGTGAAACTCAACTAGGATTACTATCTCTGGTGGCTGCCTTATCTGTGGACGCTAGAAGAATCTATTTTCAACCGAAAGGAAACAGCCAAGCGATGCCGGCCATGAGGAGAGGATAACTCTTGCGATGAACATCAATCATTTTACTGAACCGAGGTGACCTTTCAGTTCATACTAGATCATGTCATCCTTGTGTTAGTCTCTGGTGATCGTATTGTCTTGTAAACCCGCAGATGGTAAAACTGTACATCCACTGTACTGAACTGATCATGGTGACTCACTGTGCACCGGACGTACGGGAGAATCGGAGATACGGACTGAATGCCACGGGAGATCAGAGAGACACGGCGACCGACCTGAAATGACGCATAGCTGATGGACACGAGCAGGGCTGTGTTGGTAGCCAATCTCAATATTTATTAATTCCTGATTAGGAGAGGAACCCTGCTCCTAGCTAGCTACTAATTGATAATTACGCGATCCTCTCCTCTCGACAGTCTCTATTGGATTAGATTAGGACACATAATAATAAAATATAGGTTCTCCATTAAACAATTGGTACTTGAACTGGGGCCCTTGGAATTAACGAAGATACAACTCACCTCGGAGCATGGTCAATAGTAGAGGCAGCAGCTGCCTATAAGAAATTGCCATATTATCAACCAATATGTAAAATAGGTAGGTAGAAAGACGTACTATTTAAGTAATATATGGTTCACTTCTCACTCTCACGAAAGTATCTAGGAGTATGTGCTAGAGTCAACTCTTGCATGCTCTCTCTATTCTCTATGATCCAACTAAGCACAAATATTAAATCTTTAGAGCCTGCTAACAAGATATTATTATACTTGCTCTCAGCTTGTTGATCCTACTAATCAACTTCTGGTTGAAAACGTGTAAGCCGATAGGCAAAGCAGCATATTCCAAGAGAACCAACATTTTGTCACTAGACAAAGTTTCCAATTCTTTTTTGAGTAATAAAAACTTTGGACTTCGTGAACTGTTTTGTCACTTGAGGTGGCGATAGAGGAAACCATGAGCCACAAGTCTCCCATGGAATAGATGATTACCATGGAGTATGAGACAGATCATGCATGTTCCGCAAAGAACCAACCGGTTGATCCTTTAGTGCAGTTGTCATGGAGATATGAATAAAATACCTCTTGGTTATAGCAAACGGACTAATTGTAATTAGTTTACTAAACAAATAATGTCATATAAGCTGCAATACAGGATCAAATATGACTAATGAAGAGCTTTACTCCGAGCATGAATCCAATAATTTAGCAACACATAACCCACGATTTCTGATAAAATGATGGTGAAAGTTGGACCACAAAATGCTCGCCGCCCATGTAATTGTGGAGTATGTTAAATCTGAAGTATAATAATTCTTCGAACAGTTTTTACTCGGTGGAACTTGCACAAGATGAACTAAGCTTAAAACATGGGAATTAAAAGCCACACTTGCTGGTTGTTCTCATGTGCATGATCTCTGGGCGATCTCCAATATATCGATGGCTATAGGTTGTTCCGTGGATTAAAGTTGACTATTATTTCAACTTTAATGCTGTTTTGACAACCTTGGATAAAGTATAGCAATGTTCATCTTCGTTTCATGTAGAGGTTGTGACTTAAACTACTTCGATTTATCAACGGCGACGGCTTTCTCCGGAGGCATGGCAATCGCAAAATGAAAAATGTTTGCCATCTTGTTTTGGTTACTTTCTTCAGAGCAAGTTTTTCCATCTCTTATGTTTTTTTGACAAGCGTATGAGATAAACTTATAGCAATCTGTGTCATCGTTTTGCCCAAGGATTACAAGTAAACTTTATTTTCTGATCACAGAGTAAACCTTCAATCAGTTAAGAAAAGTGATACTATTTTTTTTTCTTTGAGAGTTGTTTGATAATCTGTAGTCAAACAAAGAAATGCTATTTTAGAAAACAAAAAATGTGAATAGATGTCAAATACTCTAAACAGTTTTCCATAATATGACCTCTAAACAGTTGACGTACAATGTCATATTGCATCAAAACATGTAGAGAAGTGAGAAGTCATTACACAGCATGCATTTTTCTCTTAAAATCAGAGATGATTGGCAAGTACTCACTATTATAGAGGAGTACATCAAGTCACCAACCACAAGCTTTTCACGCAGTTATTATTATATATATGGATCTTGCTCCTTTCATTGCCGATTACTTTTTACGCCACTTCACTATTATATCTACCTGTTACCAGTCTCTCATGTTTGATTATTTTTTTGGGAAATGAATCGTCTTCTGCATATACACCAAGCCGTTTTTAGGGCTGTTCACGGAACCTGCAAAATATCATGTCTTCATGCGCAGTTCCTTTTTTTTTTCTTTGCCAATTCCAAAGCATGCCATTTTTTCTTTTCTTTTGCCATCGTATACCTAGCTGTTGATCGACTGCCGTTGCTTCCACGAACGCAGTTAGCTAGCAAGCTACTAGTCTACTACTACTTGTAGACGTGCACTCCAACATGAAGCAACATGCAAGGAGTTGAAAAAGAATACAAAAATACTCGGCTGCTACTGGATGATCCGGCGTTGACATCATTATTTCGTCCAAACAACACAATGGGATATACGAATATACCTACATATATGGACGGGTCATTTTCTGGTGCCTACCTGCCTATCGTTACATCACGCCAGTTTTGGCAAGTCGATCATGCACATGATCGGTTGGTAGCCATAGCAGAAGCAAGCAAGCACAAGCCCCACTTTTCCTTTGCCCATTTCATCTTCTGCATTTTGTTATCTTTCGTGCTGTGACTAACTAGACTAAAATACTCTGTATACCCGTCACAGTATCACCGGTGATTGATCTGTAATTAAGTAACTGTTGTATATTAGCATACGTGGAGATATATACATACATACTTAGCAGTTGGAAATCGGCATCACGTGGAATAATCAAGTGTTCATACCTGCTGTCGTGTCAACTGTGTATATACTCGTGTGCTGTTGTTGCGAAAAAATTGTTCGGGAACAGGTGGCCCTTGGACACATTCGAGTCCTTCATGTGCCCACCTCTCAACAGTTTGCGGATATCATGACTAAGGGTCTACCTACGGCATCATTTGAGGAGTTTCGGTCCAGTCTATGCGTTCGACTGCGGGGGGGTGTTGAGATACATATCTCTGAATATCTGGATGTGTATCCTCTGTAATTGTAATTATGTATAGCGATACATATCTTTGTATTTAGTATCGGGCCCGCCTCCTTTCTTGTATAGTCGAGGACGTGGCCTATATATATGTGGCCTTCGCATCGGCTTTTGTTTGTTTGGGGCGCCATTCTTTCTTCTGTGGACGCATCTCTGTCTCCAACGTTTGCTGAATCTTCACGGCCAGATCGGGCCGGGCTTTCCTCAACGTGTACAGGTACTGCGCCTCGGCTTCCTCCAAGTTACGTAGCCGCTGAACCCTATGCTTTTGGGAGTGACTGAGTCCATCAGGGCACCACCTTTGCCGGTGGTATCGATCTTCTTCCTCATCTTCTGACTCCTCAAAATCTTCCCCTTGAGATGACTCAGCTTGTCTGTTCTGAGATGGGAGAGGCCCTAGACATTTGAACACTGAAACCTCACTTGTGCCCTTCTTCTGCTGTCTACACTCCGGGCAGTTGTCGACTGTGGGCAATCGGCTCATTCCCGAATCCCAGCAGTGCTTGAAGAAAGGACAATCCCAGTGTCTGTCCAGGTCTTCCTGCTCTCTTGACTTCCCCGTAGCGCGGCGCTCATAACCTTCGTCATCTCTGTCATATCGACGATATTTTCTGTGGTCTGCATCAGACCGACGATATCTTTTGTCGTCTATATCGTACCGCCGACGTCGGTCGTACTGACGCTCATATTTGTTAAGGAGGTGCGCAGAGAGTGGTCGTTGATACCGCACGCTTCTCACTTGCTCCTCGGTGACGTACCTCCTATCATCATATCGGGGCCGGTCGCGTGGGCCGGCCTCCTCCTTTTCCTTGTCACGGGAGTGACCAATTTCTTCTGTATCTTTGCCATGGCGGTCTACAGTTCCTGCCATGTTAACATGGAATGAGAAACCCGGATGATGCCTCGCGGCGTGATCGAGTTCCACCATGTTGACGCCAGGAAATGGATGCGTGTCCACTTTCATGGCAAACTGACCGAGGATCAAACGGCCTTGTTCTATTGCTGTCTGGATCTGTCGACGCAACTCTTTGCAGCCATTGGTGATATGGGTGAACGAGTGATGCCACTTGCAGTATGGTCTCCCGTTCATCTCTTGCGCCGTAGAGATTTTATGGCCTTCGGGTAACTTCAGCTGTTTCTCCTTAACCAATAAATCGAATATCTGCTCAACTTTGCTTATATCGAAGTCGAACCCTTTTGCAGGCCCTTGTTGTTTCACCCATTTGCAGGACACGGGAGTTGCCCCCCGAGCCTATTCAGCTACAGCTATCTCCTGGTCTTCAGAGTCTTCAACGTCTTCTGTCTCGACCAGGCTGATCGGGCGTTCGAACTTATCTTGGTACAATTCTGGGTGGCGCTGCTCATACAATGTCAATTTCTGGACCAAGTGCGCCAGTGAATTGTAGTCCACCGGAAAGTCGGATCCTTGAACGGCGGCTGCGAGGCCTACCACCGCCGGATCGATCGCTTCTTTCTCGGTTAAACGAGCCGAATAACATCGGTTCTTGACGAGTCCCGAAACGCTGAATGTTTTCCGACACCGTTTCTCCCGCTTCGTCGCACTCGCGCCTAGCTCGGCAATGCCAGCCTCGGTAGCTTCTGAGTGATATTGCACATGAAACTGCTCTTCGAGTTGCTTCCAGGTCCGGACTGAATCTGGTGGCAACGAGGTGTACCACCCAAAAGCTGGTCCTGTGAGAGATTGCGCAAAAAACCTTACTCGTAACGGGTCTGATGCCGAAATCATGCCCAACTGTGCCAAGTATCGGCTCACATGCTCAATTGAGCTGGACCCTTCTGATCCATTGAACTTTGAGAACTCAGGGAGCCGATACTTGGGTGGCAGTGGAATCAAATCATATTCGTTTGGACACGGCTTGGAATAGCCGATTGTTCTCCTCTTTGGCAGGATGCCGAACTGGTCTCTCAGGATTGTACTGATTTGTTCCACGGTATGAGCTGCAGGGGCTAAGCTCTCATGACTTGTTCCAGTGGCATATTTAGCTAGCCACGCCTGTTTATCGGCGTCAGCTCCAAAGATCCCTCCTGCTGCAATCTGGTTCGTGCGCGCCAAGTTGTTGCAGTCCGGCACGTATGTGCACACGTATCCATGTAGGATTTCTTTAGCTGGCTCATACAGGAATTGGCAATCGCCAGGATCGCCCCCAACCTTGTAGACGACGTATGCCGGCGAAGCCTGTGGCTCTGGAGCTGCAAGCGTGAATGGCAGCTGCGGTCTGGTCTGGAATGGTATTTCTCCCTGGTGAGTCCCTAGGGAAGGACCTGACGGAGAGTACTGATGCTTCATGATTTCCTGAACCACGCGAACCGCAATGCGCTCAAAAGAGTTCACCAGGCTTTCAGAATGGCGGTGTATAGAATGAGCCACCATGTAATTAACTTCCTGGCGCAGAGCTCTGGTGCGTTCCTCTGAAGGGAGAGACAGGTCTACTTCATCGAGAACGCCTTCAGGTGAGAAACCCTTCCACCTAATGCCGTGTGAACGGGTCCTCCCGAAAGAGCCGATGAGATCGGCTTCGAAGAGAGCTTTAACCTCATCATATTTCTTCTTGTGATCCGCAGTGAGCTCTTCGTATGTGACCGGTGCGTCCGCCATCTGAGTTGCAGATGTTGACGCAGTTGTTGTAGAATGTCCCACCGGGCGTGCCAGAATGTGTTGCCTGCCAAAACCCACCGGCGAGCAGCGACAGGCAACACGGAGAGCCGGGAGGCTCCCGGGATCTGGCTGGTGGGTCCTGGTCCCTCGGGCGACGGCCCGCAATGCTCCGGCACACGTCCTGGCTGGTGCAAGGGCGTGCCACCGACCTATACCCGGTCGGGAAGGTGTTGGATTGCTTCAATTAGTTTCCTGCATAGCAGACACGTAAACATTAAATGAGCCTCGATCGGCTCTCAGGTTACCCTGTGAATCGGCTCAAAGAGCCGATTAACCCATGGTTCATATTGGATTTACGATAACATGGGTGTCCTGCTTTATCAATACTAAGTTAAATCGATCTACGATAGTTTAGGGTTTTCACCGCATAACCGGAACATCCTACACGTAGTTGAGCCTGGCAAATACGAAATATAACAGAAAACTAACCCAAAAAGAGGCCTAAAAACCAACATGGAGTCGATTCCCGGAACATCCCTTCTTGGATCGGCAAACCGTACCTTACGCACTACTGGATCGTTCAACCCGTTTGCAAGGCCTAACCATGCGGATATCAAACTAATCCTTGAAGAACAAGGAACAACTATAACAGATCAAGTCTACTAAATAAAGATGAAGCAGGATGCTGCCCTTATACCTAGGATAGGTGCAAAGGCAGCTAGATATTCAGGGGCAACACAACTAAGCAAGCATATCAGAAAAGCATCGATACAAGCCCCAAAACGTCTATGATAAACAGTATTACTCGCCATCAACAAGGCTTCAGTACGAGCAACACCAAACAACGAATAAACCGATACTGCCTAGATCGCAAGATGCGATCTAGGCAGCATGATGCTTACCCGGAAGAAACCCTCGAAACAAGGGGTGGCGATGCGTCTGGATTGTGTTTGTTGTGAACGTGATCGTCCTCCTTTCTCAATAACCCTAGATACATATTTATAGTCTGTGGACTTTCTAACTTTGGAATAAACCTAACTGTGTACGAACCAAACTCTATCTCTTAATTCTAAACTAAAACATAATCTACCATAATGTACAGATACACGGGCAATCTAGCCCAAATCCTCGTACGAGGCCGATTCAGAAACACATTACGTGTATATCCTTCAAGCCCATCTCCATCGCGGCCCATCTTCTGATTTGGCCAAAATCTGGTGATAACAGCCGCTCGAGCTCAAGACACTTCTAGCCAGCACGTGCTCCAAAAATGATGCCTCCAGGAGAGCCGGAGAATGGCGCCGCACACCATCATCATCATCATCATCATCATCCAAGCTTAGAGACCTAGATCTAGGATTTCCTTCGGAGCAGCCCATGCAAGGACACAAGAGCTACAGAAACTATGCATTCGACAAGGTGAGGACACATAGACACAGCCGTCGTCCTCCACGACTGAAGTCGGCTCAGTACTCACCATCAACAACATCACCCTAAACCCATTGCCAGCTAGGTCGCTCTAACCGCAAGGTTGGTGCCACCAACGTCACCCGGGCCGGCCGCCCTTTCTTCTAGATCCATGCCAGGATCATCCCCTAGAACACTCCATCCCCTGGCCGCCCTGCTAGGAAAATGAGCATGAAGGACAGAGGTGCCCGCCCAGCAGTGCCCCCAGCGACGGAGACCGGGCTCTAGCATGGAGGCCAACCACCATGCTGCCGTGAGGGGCTGCACGAACAGATCCTGACAGCCCCATCACCGGTTTTGTGGATGATCTTTATTTTTTCGCAAACAATCTGATCTTATTTGTTGAGCAAAAAAATTCAAATCAACAAACCAGAACAAACATGACCAAAAAGAGCTTTATATGACAAAACAAGTATTTTGAAGTGGTTTTCTTTATCTTCACTTTTTGCAACCTCAGTGTGTCTTTGTGCGCTTGTAAAAAAAATCTAAAAACCAAATTTGCACAATATAGACCAACCTCAAAAGTTTTGAAAACTTGTGTGAGCTGGTTGTTGTCATGTGGATGATCTCTAGAAGGCCTCTAATATCTGTAGATGATGACAGATTCTTATATGTCATCTTGTCTTCTCTGCCTTTTATATTTGTTGAGTATTTATTCAGTCTTTTATGTTGTTTTGATATCTTTTGCATAAACTTATGCGATGTGCATAAGCTTTTTCCCGATGATAGAATCGAACTCCTTATCTAAGAAAATGAGATAATTTCTTCCGTTTTTGCATGTGATAATCTTCTAATCCAAGTAAGAAATGCTATTTCAGAAAGCAAAGGAATAGAAAGATATATCATATGACCTCGAAAGACATACAAAGTCATGTCCAGTTATTTAGACATGTAAATAAGTCATTGCAAAATATTCCTCTCAAATCAGAGATGATTGTTAGGGAGTACATCGTCACCAACCATGCACAACCTCCTCCTCAAAACAGGCTTTCGCCCCGTTATAATAATATAGCCACCACCAGATATACTACTAGAAAACGCTTGTAGATAAAAAAAAAAGGATTCTGTGGCACATTTTAAAATACAAAATTTAAAAAAAAACCCAATTTTTTTGAAAATTTAGAAAAATGTATTTTTTGTAAGAATGGAATAATTTGAAAATTTTAACATTTCCTGAAATTCTAAATTTGTAGAAATTTCAAAAAAACTAAAATTTTCAAAAATATCGAAATAATCCTTAAAGTTCAAAAATTAGAAAGAATCTAAAAAATTCTAAAATTTCAAAAAATATAAATTCAAAATTAAAAAATAGATATTATCAAAAGAATCCAGAAAATAAAAAATATTCAAAAAACTAAATTTTTAGACATTTTAAAAAATATAAAATCCTAGAATTCAAATTGGAAAAGATTCTAAACATTCTAAAATTTCAAAAAAATCTATTTTTTAAAAAAATATAGAATTAACCAAGCAAAAAAATTATGTGGCCCATATAGCAATATGCGCCACATAAATGTGTATCACCACATAAAGCCTCACTTCTATGGTGTATATGCGCCACAATTTTATGGAGCATTTTTTTATGCGCCACAAAAATATTTTTGTGGAGCACATCTTTTGTATTATTTCAATATCATTTTAGATATGTTCACAGTGTTAGTAGATGTTCAAAAAAGTTCAAATATTATGTTTTTTTCCAGATTATTTCATTTTTTATTTTTCCTAAAAAATTGAATTTTTGATTTTTTTCTTGAATTTAATGAGTATTCTGTGGCGCATATTGTCTGGATGTGCCACATAAATGTGAGAATTCTGTGACGCATATAGACATGCGCCACAAAAATAAAATCTAGTGGTGTGACTTCTGTGGCGCATGGGATATGCGCCACAGAAAGTAAAAAAATGTGCGCCACAGATATGCAATTTCCTACTAGTGATATAGCCACGAGTCTCGGAACGAAACACAATGTTGGGATAGCAGAAATGGAAACAGAGTAAGATCGACTAAATGAAGGTGACCCACAACCGTTGCGCCTTCCGGAGAAGTAGCACCACACTCCAAGATCCGGTTCACCACGTACCAAGGAGCACCTTCAAGAAGGAAAGTGACCGCTACTACCCGGACTAGATGGTCCTAGGGTTTCCCCCGACACAAAGAGGGAAGTGGATGAAGGGTAGCGACGACACACTTCAAGAAGGAATGGTGCCACCCACACGCGGCACAGCGTCGGTGTCGAGCGAGCCGACAAGGATTTCTCCCAAAAAAGACCCTATCCACCAGTCCCGAGCGATCCATCGCATCAGAGCCCAGCGAGGACACGACCTCGCCACCACCAAACTCGCCGACCACAAACATGCACCACACGGTCATGAAGCCGCCATCATCGTCTCACCACGGATAGGAACACCAGGCCCGCAAAGCAGAGGCAAAGAGTAGCTCGAATGTTATTATGGATCTTGCTCCTTCCTTTTCTCGAATGTTTTATATGCCATATAATTCGGGTTAAATGTTGGAATATATATTTCTTGTACGGCGTGCACAAGGAGAAGACTGAAGATATATCTTTCCCGTATGTACCAAAGCCGTTTTTTTTTTTACTTTTTAAGGCCATCTATATATGCTACTCGATCGTACGTACCATGTCTTCATGCGCAGTTTCATTTTTGTGTGACTTATGTCCAGTTCCTTTCTGTTATTCAAAGCATGCCAATTTTCTTTAATCATTGGTATACGGTATGCGTATACGGTATAACTACCTCCTGATCCACTGCCGTTGCTTCCACGAAAACTACTCTGGCTATTCGACGTGCACTCCAACACAAAACACGCAACAAATGTTATAAAAAAAAAACACGTCTGCTACAGTCACTATGTGAAGGCGTCGACTCTGTTCTTTTTCTTCTTCCAAACAACACACTGGGCTATACAAATATACCCATACACATGTCCATGTGCATGCATATACAGCAGATAGCTGGAGAAAAATAATGTACACTGTCCTTTTCTAGTGCCTACCTACCTATCGTTTATTACACGCCAGGTAGCTAGTTTTGGGCAAGCTGAATAGTCGATCATGCATCTCATCGGTAGGTGACATAGCAGAAGCAATAAACACGCACCACGTTGCCTATGCCCATTCCATCTTTACATTTTGTTAGCGACTTAATGGATTAACATACAGTGTAGATGCGTCACCGTATCAGAAGTTGTTGATCCGTACTTAAGAAAGTGTTGCGTATAATTTGCATGTGTATACTTAATTATATGGGCGGATATATACATACTTAGCCGCCAGAAATCAGCATCATGTGGGATAATCAAGTGTTCATACTTCTTATCATGTCGATTGAGTGATATATTTATACTCCATGCTGTTGATTAGGAGAACAATAGTAAGAACGGTGTGCAACCGTCACCATGTGGAATTAACTATGCTCTAACATGAAATTATATTCAGAGGGTCGGAATCACAACGTAGGCCGTGCCAAAATCAGGAGGGTATTTATTTGTCGACCATCAAAAAGTACCGAAAAAGCTCCACGTCCCTTGTACTAGTAGCAGCCACTGTCAATTTTGTTTGAGAAAAGGAGGTTGAGACCCCTGACCTTTGCATCAAAGTCTCAAAGAGCAGCCACTCTCATATGAAGCCATTCCGGAAAAAAAAATTATGAAGCCATTCCTAACCTCTCGGCTCGCATATTACAACGAGGCTCCCATAAGTGTCATTAGAGCATCTCCAGTCGTGTCCCCCCAAACCGTTCCCAAACGGTGCCGGATTGAGCGTTTGTGGGACGTGTTTCGTTCGTGCCGCGTTTGGGAGATGTCGCTCCCCAGCCGCATACCCCAAACGCCGCCCCCAAACATTAAAAATAATTAAATAGATAGAAGAAAAGTCCTTACTAATATTCAAATCGGTTCAACATAAACAAATTACATATAAAACTTCGAAAAAATATAATTAAATTACATACAAATTATTTTAAACTACTACTTCTTCTTCGATGATGGCCCCGCCTCGTTGTCGTCATCGCGGTGGCGCTTCCTGCTCGTCACCTCTTCCGAAGAGGCGGTGTCGACCGACGCGTCGGAGGAACTAGTGTCCTCCTCGTCGTCGCCGGTGCTCGCCGGCTGCGCCTTGGCGTTCGCTTTCGCGTCCGCCTCCGCCTTCGCACGGGCCGCCGCCGCCGCCTCCTCTGACCCTTCCTCCTCCGCGTCCTCCTCCACGCCCAGCCATTCCTCTGCGCTGTCAACTGGTGGCGGGGAATCGTCGCCGCTGCTGGGCGTCCGGGCTCTGTCCCACCAATGGTGCCATCCAGCAGGCTTGCCCTCGCTGGAGGTGTCGGACGGAAGCTCGGAGATGTAGCTTATCGTCGCTGGAGGTGTCGGATGGAAGCTTGGATGAATGACGGCCGATTGAAGATCCAAAAGCGCCTACGTACGGGTCTTATTGAGCGCGGATGAACGGCGGCGCAGAAGTCGAAGAGAGCGGCGGTTGCTCTTCCGAGGAGTCCGCGCTCCATTATGGCGGTTGGCGCGTAGATCGACGCGGTTGCCAATGCGATGGTTCCGCTTCCCGGCAACTGCACCGTCGCTACGTAGGCGGCGGTTGAGCGTCTGAGCCGCTGACGCGTCAGGCTCGCGCCTCCTCGCCTCTCATTTCGTTGTGTCCGGCGTGCCCGGAGCGTCCCCTGTGTAGCGGGGACGGGCTCGGGACGCCGGACACCGTATTGGGCCGCGCCGAACAAAAAAGGCCTTTGGAGCACGCGGATGGAAACGTTTTTTTGTCCGACGCGCCCCAAATACCTTTGGGGGACGGTTTGGGGGACGCGGCTGGAGACTCTTATGTCAGTTCCCCACCCGAATGCTATGAGTTGTTGTTAGTTCCTTGGAGATGACTAAGATGAGAAAGGAAGATGATATTTTATCAAAAGCAGTAGAATCTTACTAGCCAAACATAAAAAAAAAACTAACCAGAAGCTAGATATGCATTTTTTGAAATTAATATTATCAAAAACAAGAGTGACAATATTCAAAACAAGTGGGACCGCCATTCTACCTCCTAGGAGCATATGAATGCTGGACAAATAATACTAAACCGATAAAAAAGTACATGCAAAATTCATAATCATGCATGCTGGTGCCCACATGTGCCTAAAATGTTCCATGAATAAAAGCAGAAAAGTTATCACGAAATATCATTTGTACATATTATGTACATGCATGAAGAACACGATCATTTACATGTATATTTCTTTTTTAAATATTGTAGACATTTGGAATGTCACTAGAACGTCAATTTTTTCACCAGCAAGTATCTGTTTGAGTCCATTGTGCCCCCCATGCATTCTATGCCGGTGGTTCCAAATTTAATGGAGGCCATTATTTAGCAGCCATCCAGTGTGCAAGTATGATGATGTTGACACAAGGATTCCCTCCTGGGTAGGTAGGCAGGTGCCAACAACGATCCAAGCAGTTGAGCATCACTTCATTTTATTTGCAGACGTGTTTGTTATCCGGTGTTCGTTGTGGTTGTTGACTTGTTGCACGTACTTTGGAGTTGTTTCTTAAATCTTCCCATCTGCTCACTGCCGTTGGTCCAACAAATGCGCACGTACGTGCCTGCCCAATTTTATTGGTGTTTTTCGATAAAAGGCGTTTTATTACTCAAAATGTTTTTAAGCATTACACCCAGCATCTGTATAACAAGACGCACACAGCCGTTCACAAGTCCACATATTCATAAACATGCTCCTAAATGGAAGATAAAAAATGTGACTATCCCGGCGGCTAAGCTTCATTTGCGTCAATCCGCCTAAGATGCTGCCACCCATGTTGGGAAATAAACTCGTTCGCCGTGTTCTTCAATCGTGTAGATACCTCCGTAAAGAGGTCGCGATCCTCCAATCGTTGGAGTGACGACCATGAACGGAGCAAAGCCGTAACACGGTAGACAACCTGCAAGAGAGAAAAAAAATTGTCATTAAAAACATTGTCATTTCTACATAGCCAAAGCGACCATACAACAGCTATCGCTCCCACCCTGATAAGTGTTTTATACCTAGCATCAACTCCATTTAGCCAATTGCCAAAAATATTTGTAATGCTTTGAGGAGGATATAAGGTAGAACATATCTGAATGATTGACCATATAGATCTTTCAAAGGTATCTTCATCTTCCAGATGGATTTATTATTAACAACCGGTTGACTAGGTATAATTAAGGCCTTGTACATGGAACTGGCCATGAATTTACCATTCTTGATGAGATTTCAGCGAAATTCATCAGCCCCCTGAACTAACTGGACTGAAGCTAACCTTTGTAGCAATTCATTCCATGAAGTTAAAGTTAATCTTGGGTCAATGAGATCTAGCCTGAACGTCATAAAGGGTGGAGATGTTTCCAACACCTTCTGTAAGATATCACTCTTATGACGAACAATATTATACAAAGCTGGATATTGTTCTCGGAGAGTGGTTGTACCTAACCATCTATCCTTCCAGAATCTTATCTCCGACTCATTCCTAATGGAAAACGAACCAAAGGGGAAAAAGTATTTCTTAGTTGCCAGCCAGCCCAAAAGTGTGAATCTCCTGGTTTACATATAACCTGAGATATAGCTTTTGAGTCCACATACCTTCTCCGCAATAGTTGTTGCCATCGGCCATCCTCAGTTAATAACCTGGCCAACCATTTTCCTAGCAAAGCTCAGTTTTTAACTTCAAGATCATGGACTCCTAATCCACCTTGATCTTTTGGACGGCAAACAACACTCCATTTGGTGAACTGGTTTTTTTTTTCTTCTCATTATCACCTTGCCAAAAGAATCTCGATCGGATATAATCCAATCTATGAAAAACTCCTTTGGGTAACTGGAAGAAAGAAATCATATACAGTACCACATTTGTATGTACTGAATTAATGAGAACTAATCTTCCTCCAAGGAATAATAATTTTTCTTTCCAACTACTCAGACGTTTTTGGAGTCTTTCCTCGATGATCTCCATTCGGCCAACGTAAGCCTCCGATAATGAATCAGAATGCCGAGGTAGCTAATTGGAAAACACCCAAACCTACATCCGAATAATTCAGCATATATGTTGGCGTCATCTTTGACCTCTCCGAAACAGAACAATTTACTTTTATGGAAGTTTATCTTGAGTCCTGACAATTGCTTAAAAGCTGAAAGAATTAACTTCAGATTTCGTAATTTGTTCAAATCATGATCCATAAATAAAATTGTGTCATCGGCATATTGAAGGATAGATAAGCCCCCATCAACTAAACACTGTCATAAGAAGTATGACAAAACACTGTGTGTTTCCATCCTAGATATGTACCATTAGAATATATTACTCTCTCCGTTCATAGAAGGATGTCGAAGATTCATTTAAATTCGGCTATATCTATACACTAAAAAGTGTCTAGCTACATTCAAATTTAGATAAATTTTTGAAATCTTTTTACGGATAGAGGTAGTAGTAATCTTTCGTGCCGTTTTATTAGTATATTTTGATTGCATGGACAAGAGTGGACATGAATAAGGATGTACATTGTTGTACTGCCATGGTCGAACTAAGCAGAGAATCTCATGCTACTTGTACTTGCTTGTGTACATACCTAAATTCAGGTGGATCTGAATAAGGATGTAAATTGATGTACTGCATTGAGATGTCGACACGACACATTGGTTCCCAGCAACACCATACCTTGTGTACATAGGTTTATCAACTCGTCGGAACTTGACAAAGGGATGGTTGTGGAACCCCGTAAAAGTTGATGAGTACGGCGTTGCACGTACCTTGTAGCTATGCAACACATGGTCCTGGAAAGTAGCAACCCAAATTAGTTCCGACCAGGCGGGATCATGCTTTTTGGTTGGTATTCTTCGAAACCATTTCCTGCACACATCTCACTAGTGCAAAAGGGCAACCGTATGAGCCTTTAGTACCGGTTTCCTTACGAACCGGTGCTAAAAGGGGCATTTATACCGGTTCGTCTGTCCAGGAGGGCGAGGAGCATCTGTACCGGTTCGTGGGGGCTTTCATACCGATTCGTGTTACGAACCGGTACGAAAGGTCTTCAGCCCGAATTTCAGGCGTGGGTGGGGCCAGGGCTGGACCTTTCGTACCGGTTCGTAACACGAACCGGTGCTAAAGGGTGTCTTTCTATATGATCACAGCGCCCGGCCCGGCCTGCTCTCATTTTCTCTTCTTCCTCTCACACTCTAAATATTTTGCACCTCTCACACTCCAACAAATGTCTATTTTTTTCTCCACCATTTTAACAAGATTAACGGCATCCATCTATCCAAGGGTTAGAAATATCATCTTTTTTTCAGGCGTTCCTAATTTAGCTTATTTATTTGCTAGTTTTAACTCGTATATTTTTCTAGTGCTAGCAAGGTGTTCGATGAAAATGCCTAAGTTAGGGATTTCAATGTTTCATATGCAATTTGAGCTCAAATTAAAGTATGTTTTGTAGGTTTTAGTATCATTCCCGTCCTCACCGTCATCGATCGCCAGCGTCGTCCCCTAGCTGGCACCGTACCACCTCGGTGAGCCTCTTCTTTTTTATAAAAAAAAACTTAGTTTTATGTGATGAACTTGAATATTAATTAAGTTGGTCACTCAGATATCCATGATGTTGTGTGATTAATGATTTTTGATATTAGTTAACAGTATAATGGAACCACCTAGAAGCCTCCACAGCGAATAGACGTCGTGAGTCGTCCGATTATATTGTTCAGCGGTTCAGATCGTTTTGTCATTGCAATCACACGTCTGGGGACTTTCACCGAGCCAGTCCATTCTTCCCGGCTGGGCCAACATTAAAGGGCCGCTACTCCGAAGACCGAGCTAGGCGTGCTATGGTTAATCGGGCCGAGAAATAATATGCCGCTCGGTCGGCTCTGTCCATGTCGGCCCAACGTCGGCCTCTCTGCGTTGGTAGCGAAGAAACACAGGTTAAGGGCCGGAGGTCTTGGAATCAAGGCCGGTCATTCCTCGTTTCTGTTACTCTGTTATTAATCGTGCGTAGCTGGCGGTGGCGAAATCATGGCGAGAAAGCTCTACCGTCTCCCTTCAGCTGCTATTGATTGGAGTAGAGATGCGTTACTCCCGATTCGCCTCCTCCATCGCTGAGCTCCTCCATATAGGGTGGGCGTCGTTGGGTTACTTTTCTCTTCGATCTTGCCTTCGCTACTCCATCCGTTCAGCTGCCATGGTTCTTGTTTTCCTACCTAACCTAGGATTAGTTTCTTGCCTAGCTGGTTTTATTGTTGCCCTCCGCCTCCCCTTCATCGCAGTGTTGTTATTGCTGTATAACCGAAGCAACATGCTTGTTGTTCTTGTTTCAGGAACTGTCATGCAGAAGTGGGAATTGCTCTGTGACGGCAGGACACGGGGTGTGCTGGAGCTGGAGTGACGCTGGACCTCCATTTGTGAATTTCTTCCTCGCGTCCTCCGTTTGATCTATCTAACTGTCTAATATCGTCTTATTTGTTCCTTAAGAATATTGAAGCATACCTGATGTTCATTGAATCATACGTATACAAGATCTGTTGGTCAATTTTCCGTTGTTGTTATTTCCCTGGTATTACCTCCCTGATGTCCATCATTTTTTTTTTTGCTGTGCCATACTCATTGCTGATGTGTATTCCTCTTTGATGCGTGCAGCGGGTCGTACTTTGTGTTATATAGTCGAGGAATTTTTTTCTCGGCAAAGAGTTCCGAAACCAGGCCGATAACAGAATATTCCGTTTTGTCCCAGAATAATTTGAAATCAAACTTCGTTTGAGTAAACTCAGACGAAAAATTCCGAGATTTTTGAGATTTCGCTGTAACCACTATGACTCTTTGAGTCCGCCTCTTATCGGCTGGAGCCAGCCCAGGTCAACCCGCGTTGTTTCGATCCAAGATCCCATTCCGGACTGCGGGTTATTTTTAGTATCGGAGGGACTACTTGAAACTTCCTCTTACTTTTGATACTAACATCTCCCTCTGACATTTCGGGCTTCATCCAAGATTCAACTTCACTCTGCATTTTTGGATGCCTTAGCACCTTTGTGTCTCAGTGCCATACTAAATTAAATTATTCAGGACGTCGTTGCAAATAAAAGATTTAATCAGCTCATCTCAGAAATCATTGTCACAAGTTATGCACTCCGATGCTTTCAAAATTAAACAATTCTATAAAAGTAAACTCTGAACAAAGTGTGTAATCCGAACAGCTTATCTGTCTAAGATATTTATTTTGTTCGTATATACTCAAATATAAATATTATTTTTTAAACAAGATGAACGGGCGCAGCAACGCGCGCTTTCATGTTCTAATACTTATATAATACAGATGAATCGACAATGGATGTGCAAGCCTCATCCCAAGCAAGGCACATGGTCCTATGGCAAACATTAGATGGGCTGGTTTTGGCTGGTAAAATAAGTTGAACTATTTTATTTTTTCCTAAAGAAAAAACACTAGTACAGACTGAAAGAAGTACTCGTGTTCTCGAAAGAATTGCCAGAAAGTACTAAACTATGAAGCAAGTGTTCTTCTGCACCCATTACGTAAGCATAATCGGCGTCCATAAATCACTTGAGGATGGACTAAAAACTGCCCCCGTGTTGTCCAGACGGACGACATGGGTGGCGCCCCCGATCTCGGCCTCATCCGCCCATCCATGGTGCTTTCTCCGCCACCGCCGCCGGGAAGGCTCACGTGGATAATGGCGGCAGCGGGAGATCTATTTCCCTTCGTTTTGGATCAGACGATCCGTTGTTCTCCTAGCCAGGGGCTCCAATCGCCATGTAGGGCTTGCCTGCAGCGCGACATCACAAACACAATTCAGACGAGCGAGGTTTCGTTGCGGGTTGGTGTTTCCACTACCTGAGAGCATCTTCAGTCGTGTCCCCTAAAGCGTCCCCAAACCACGCCGGATTGAGCGTTTGGGAGACGTGTTTTATTCGTATCGCGTTTAGGGGACGTCGTTCCCCAGCCGCGTCCCCCAAACGCCGCCCCCAAACATTAAAAATTCTTCTTTTTTAACACATAACCATTTATCAAATATAGCATAGGAATAAATATGTTTGCGAAGATTGTTTTCAAATTAAAATAGAACAAACAATAAAACAACTAAACAAATATAATAAATAGGGCTAGATCAAGGTGCCACCGTATTTCCTTTGATCCTCCACAAATGCTCAACGAGATCAGCTTGAAGTTGATCATGAACGTTGTTGTTACGGATCTCTGCGTGCATGGCGAGGAAACCAGCAAAATCTGCAGGCAACTCATGATCAACCTCCGCAAGAGGGCTCTCATACTCATAGGGACCAACATGTGTCATGGCATGATTCTTGCCGTCATCCTCGATGATCATGTTGTGCATGATCACACAAGTCTGCATCACCTCCCACATTTGGTCGTGAGACCAGCTTAGAGCAGGGTAGCGGAAAATGGCAAATTGTGCTTGAAGCACACCAAATGCCAGCTCGACATCCTTCCTGCAAGCCTCCTGTCGCGTAGCAAAGTGGGAATTCTTCAGACCTGACGGATTCGAGATTGTTTTGACAAAAGTGGCCCATTTTGGATATATATACAATTGGCTAGATAATAGCCTTTGGTATATTGGTGGTCATTGACCTCATAGTTGCATGGTGGAGCATGCCCTTCCACTAGTCTGTTGAACACTGGAGACTGCTGCAACACGTTTATGTCATTGTGTGATCCCACCATGCCAAAGAAAGAATGCCAAATCCACAGGTCATAATCTTCAGGCCCGTCCATGGGGCAGTGCGAGCTGTGCGACCAAACTGGGCCCCCGATTGGGGCCCCCAGATCCCAGCCCAGGCCTGCACTCTATTAGTGTCCCGGCGAAATTTTCCAGACCATAATTTCGCTGGTGGTCCAGCCGCAGCCCACCTAAAAGTCCAGTTCTGAAATGGCAAATAGTCCTCTCTAATCACGAGCCTCACGCGGTTGTAGGTTTCGTCCATCTATTCTGAAAACCAACAAGAAAATGAATCGCCCTAGCCCACGTCTTCCAGAACGGTAGAACACGATCGAAAAAAATATCTCCATATGCCATCAGCCAAGAGCCGGTCGCCCTGCGCTCATGCCTGCGGCCTACCCGGATGCTCCATTTGATGGATCAACAGAGGACTGCCCCGATTTGGTTTTGCCAATGCCGTTTCAGTCGTTTCTTCTAACCACGAAATCAATCTACCCTGTGACGGCAGATCAGGCGAGCAAGGTTTGATTCTATTATCTATTTTGCCAGTTCCGGAAGGAAGGGTGAAGAAAAGAAAATTTAAATCTACGAAGGGTAAATTTTCGAAGCATGCAAGTGACTGGTGCGAAAAGTACATGTCTTCGGGTGCAAAAGAAATTCTCATTAAATCGGTTCTCCAATCAATATCCACTTATGCTATGGGGGTCTTTAAATTCCCGTTCGGTCTTGTCGATGAACTGGAGCAAATAATTCGAAATTTCTGGTGGGGAGATGAGCAAAATAAAAAGAAGATGCATTGGCTGGCTTGGAACAAATTGACACGTCCTAAATCCCATGGTGGCACGGGATTCCGTGATTTGCGCGTTTTTAACCAGGCGCTGTTGGCGCGACAAGCATGGAGATTGATTCAGTTCCCAGATAGTCTTTGTGGTAGACTACTTAGAGCGCGTTATTATTCTTCAGGCAATTTGCTTGACACAGCCTTTATCCAAAACCAGTCTCAAACGTGGCAGGCAATTGTCTACGGGCTAGAACTGGTTAAAAAGGGTATGATGTGGAGAATTGGTACGGGATCAATGGTCAAAATTTATAGAGATAATTGGCTTCCAAGGCCTGCCTTGAAGGTGGAAGGGAAGAGACGGGCAAATCGTATGAAATGGGTCTCTGAACTCATTGATCAAGGAACTAGATCCTGAAAAGAAGATGTGATTCGTGAGTTTTTTTGGCCACATGATGCACAATGAACAATGTATTCTGAGCATTAAACTGCCCTCAAGAGCACAAGTTGATTTCTTGGCATGGAACGGAGAGAGCAATGGGACTTTCAGTGTTCGTTCAGCCTACCGCATAGGTATGTAGTCGATTCTTGAGAAACTTGATCATGGTCAGTCAAGTTCGGCCCCTTCGGGCGAGCGGAAAGTATGGGACTTAGTTTGGAAGGCGCGGGTACCCCAGAAGATGCGTGTTTTTGCTTGGCGCGCTGCAACAGACTCGCTGGGAGTCTTGGAGAATTTACATAAAAGAATTACCTCCGTCGATCCTATTTGTACCATCTGTGGACGTGAGGGTGAGGATGCTCATCATACGTTGGTGCGATGTACTGTTGCGAGGGCTTTAAGGGAGGAGATTCGTGGCCACTGGGATATGCCCCCGAGGAGGCTTTTGCAAGGGCTGGTACGGAGTGGTTCTTCCAGCTCCTCGGCAATGCAAAAAAGGACGTGCAACCCAAGATCATTTACCTACTGTGGAGGACTTGGCACCATCGCAATAACATTATTCACGGAGATGGGAAAGCCTCAGTGTCGGCGTCGGTGCAATTCTTAATTAATTATCACATCTCTTTTGCAGCGAGTAACTCCGGAAGTAGAGAGTCCGGGCTCGATGCGCCCGCTTGGGCTCCACCGGCGGAAGGGGTGATTAAAGTAAATGTCGATGCAGGCTGGGACGCGGCGACAAAGCATGGTGGGATCGGAGTTCTTGCTCGTGATCAGCGGGGTCGGGTTCTTGTCGCCGAGTGGAAGTTTATTTCGTGTGTGGCAGTGCTTGAGGAGGCAGAGATTATGGCATGTCCGGAGGGTCTTCGTCTTTTGATTGAGCTCCGTCAGTGGCCTGCGATCCTGGAATCTGACTGCCTTAGAGCCATACAAGCTTTGTCATCTACGGAGCCCGAAAGATCAGCAAGTTGGCCTCTCATTCTAGAAGGGCGGGAGCTTCTAAATATTTATAGTGACATTGTATTGGCTAAAGCTGATCGTTTGTGTAATAGTCCGGCGCATGTACTAGCCCAGGTAGGAAAATCGGGTCTGAGCGGTTCCTCTTGCAACTCAACCCCGGATTGTATAAGGGAGTTGATTGCAATTGATTGTAAGAACACTCTGTAATTCTCGTAGCAGCGGGTTTTTTACGCACTCTTTTCCTTACCAGGGTACCTGTGGGGACTGGAAGGTTTTTAATGAGGCGGCCTGCTAAATATATAAGTGATCTTACCTAAAAAAAAAAGTACTTATCGGCTTATTCGGTGCTATAAAAGATTTCAAGTAGAATATAAGGTTAATTCATTTCTTTTGCTTACGATTTTAGCATTAATATTTGTATAATAATAAAGTGAAAACATGCTTTAGTTAAATTAGGCCTTCGATAGTTTTTAAAAAATTAGGGCCCTAGTTTGCATTTTGCACTGGGCCCCAAATTCCTGGAGACGGATAATCTTCCACAGCTTCAAGCACCACACTGCAATATCTATGACGCCCTTTGTATATACCTTGCCAAGCAAACGGGCAGTTCTTCCATGACCAGTGCATCCAATCGATGCATCCAAGTATTCCAGGAAATCCTCTGGCAGCATTTTGTGACATGATCCTTGCAGTCTCTTCCTCAGTTTGCCCTCTCAAGTTGTATTTGCCAAACTTTCCCACCACAACTCGGCAAAACTTGTACATGCACTCAATGGCAGTAAACTCACTCATGCGAAGGTAGTCGTCCTGTGTATCGGCAGGTGCTCCGTATGCAAGCATCCTCATGACGGCGGTGTACTTCTGAATGGACGAGAACTCGACAAGACCTACAGCGTCGAGCTTGAGCTTGAAGTAGGGGTCGAACTCTCGAACGTCGTGGAGGATATTCATGAACAGGCCCTTGCTCATCCTGTACCACCGCCGGAAATTGTCGGCATGTGTTGCCTCATCTGCGAAGTAGTCGTTGTGCAGCATGGTATGCCCCTCCATCCTCTGCCGGGGCTTGGACTTCTTTCTCCCCGGCCTTGATCCTTCGCGGCGAGGCCTCTTCCTCTTCTCCGCCTCGGCGTCAACCATGTCCTGGAGGGACGCGATGATCAGCAAATGCTCCCGCAGGTCGTCGTCGAAGGCTTGCTCGTCCTCCAGCAGCAGGGCAAGCATCTCATCATCGCTATCCATGTCTAAAGCAAAATCAATGGTTAAAATTGCGCCGAGGCAGACGACGCAACGAACAGCGGCCAATCGCGCCTACCTGGCAAGTCGTCGAGCACATTGTGTGCGCGGAGGTGGGGCGGATTTGACGCCGCGTTCTGGGACGCGCTGGCGAAGCGGCGACGGCGGAACGACCGGCGGTAGCGCCAACCGCGACAACAGTGCCAACTCTCAGAAGAGATCAGACGTCGAAATGGCCGGCAAATCTAGCGGCGGCGGAGGGGTGGGAGGCACGGGGAGGAAGGAGCGACGAGAAAAAGGCGCGAACCAACAGTTAGTCGCCGACATGTGGGAGCCCGCCTCGCTTTTCGTTGTGTCCGGCGTGCCCGGAGCGTCCCCTGTGGGGCGAGGACGGGCTCGGGGCGCCGGACACCGTATCGAGGCGCGCCGGATAAAAATCGGCTTTGGGAGACGCGGCTGAAACCGTTTTTTTGTCCGGCGCGCCCCAAATAGCTTTGGGGGACGCGACTGGAGATGCTCTAAGGCTCTCTACTCTGATGCGGCCTCCAATCGCCTTCATCCTACGCTTCCAACCTTCATGGACCCTCCTCCAAGAACCAACCACCCACGCGGCCAATTTCGGTCAAGAATCGGCTTTGGTTGGCCGCCTAGGAGGTCTGCAACCAGTCGTCACAGCGATCTGGCCGATTAATTTCCGGTTCATCTAGATCACGGGCCTCTCGTTGCTCACATTCCATGCGCCACTGCCGGCTGCTACGCATCTACCGATCCATTGTCCTACCCCATGGCTCATGTGGGGCATTGGGTGCCACGCCGGCTGGCCGGATGGCCTGGTCAATGTAGAAAGGGATGCAACTCACAATGTATTGATTGGGTGCATATGGCGTTACATATATAGGCCACGTCCTCGACTATACAAGGAAGGAGGCGGGCCCAATAATAAATACAAAGATATGTATCGCTATACATAGCTACAGAAGATACACATCCGGATATACAAGGATATGTATCTCAACACCCCCCGCGAGCCGAAGCGTCGCCCGGTCGAACGCATAGACCGGACCGGAACTCCTCAAAAGATGTCGTAGGGAGACCCTTGGTCATAATATCCGCAAATTGTTGGGAGGTGGGCACATGAAGTACTCGAATGTGTCCAAGGGCCACCTGTTCCCGAACAAAGTGGATGTCCAGCTCAATATGCTTGGTGCGGCGATGGCGGACCGGGTTGGCGGAGAGGTAGACGGCGGAGACGTTGTCGCAATAGACCATGGTGGCATTGGCAACAGGACATGAGAGCTCAACGAGGAGTTGCCGCAGCCAGGAGACCTCGGCAACCGCGTTAGCAACAGCCCGGTACTCCGCTTCGGCGCTGGAGCGAGAGACCGTGGGTTGTCGCTTAGACGACCAGGAGATGAGCGAAGGTCCGAAGTAGACGCAGTAGCCAGACGTGGAGCGACGCGTGTCGGGGCAGCCTGCCCAATCGGCGTCCGAGTAGGCGACGATGTCCGTGGCGGTTGAGGCGTGGAGGGAGAGGCCGAAGTCCATGGTGTCACGAATGTAGCGGAGGATCCGCTTGACCGCAGCCCAATGAGGATCCCGCGGAGCGTGCATGTCAAGGCACACCTGCTGGACAGCATACTGTAGCTCGGGGCGGGTCAAGGTGAGGTACTGCAGGGCACCGACGATGGAGCGATAAAATGACGCGTCCGTGGCCAACGAACCATCCGTGGCGGAGAGCTTGGATTTCGTGTCGACAGGCGTGGCCACGGGTTTGCAATTAAGCATACCGGCGCGGTCCAGGAGCTTGTGGGCGTACTTGCGCTGATGAAGGAAGAAGCCGTCGGTGCGACGTACGACCTCGATGCCGAGGAAGTAGTGCAGGGGCCCCAAGTCCTTGAGGGCAAACTCAGCGCGAAGACGCTCGGTGATCCGTCGCAGAGGTCCGTGGAGCTGGCCGTTAAGATGATGTCGTCGACGTAGAGCAGCAGGTACGCGGTGGTGGCGCCATTGTTGTACACAAACAGCGAGGCATCAGAGCGGGTGGAGCGGAAGCCGAGTTGGTGAAGAAACGCTGCGATGCGGCCGGTACCGTGCGCGTGGGGCCTGGTTGAGCCCGTATAACGAGCGCGAGAGCAGGCACACATGGTCGGGGTGGGCGCTGTCGATGAAGCCCGTGGGCTGCCGGCGAAGACCTGCTCCTCGAGATGGCCGTGAAGGAAGGCGTTGGAGACGTCCATCTGGTGCACGGGCCACGCACGGGAGACCGCGAGCTGAAGGACTGTGCGGATCGTCCCGGGCTTGACAACCGGGGCGAAGGTGTCGGTGAAGTTGACGCCGGCACGCTGGCGAAAGCCACAAACCACCCACCGCGCCTTGTGACGGTCGAGAGTACCGTCCGGATGGAACTTGTGCTTGAAGACCCACTTCCCGGTGATGATGTTGGCGTGAGAGGGTCGGGGAACAAGCGTCCATGTCTGGTTCCGCTGCAGGGCGTCGAACTCGTCCTGCATGGCCGCAAGCCACCGCGGGTCGCGGAGAGCAGCCCGGCAGCAGGCGGGCAGGGGCGATGGCGTGGATGGTGAAGGCGCGGAAGTCGACGCGGTGCAGACGTACTCATCCGAGGGGTACCGCGTGCTCGGGACGCGAATCCCTGCACGGGCGCGCGTGAGGGGCCCCGTGGCCGGCGGCGGAGGAGGTGGAGGCGGAGCCGGAGATGAGGCGTCGCCCAGCAAAGACGGCGCGGTGCCCGAGCTGAGGCTCGAGGGCGACGCAAGCGGCGTCGAGGCGGATGAACCCGGCGAAGGCGCGTCGCCCCGCGAAGACGGCGCGGCGCCCGAGCTAAGGCTCGAGGGCGATGCGGTGCGGCGTCGAGGCAGTGCGTCGGCGCGGGTGTCGGCGTGGGGTCACCCGAGACATGGCTCGAGGGTGACCCGCAGGGTGGCGAGGCAGCGCCCGAGCCGGAGCTCAAGGGCGCGGCGGAGGATGACGAGGCGGTGCCCGAGTCCGAGCTCGAGGGCACCGTAGCCGGCGGACCTGCCGGGCAGGGGGTCGACGCCGGGGACCATCGCAGGCGAAGGAGGAGTGGCGACCACCTATCTCTCGTGCAAAAGGAAAGCAATGCTCATCAAAGTACACGTGCCGGGAGGTGAAGACGCGGTGAGAAACCGGATCATAGCAAGCGGTAGCCTTTGGTGTTAGCCGGGTAACCGAGGAAAACACATGGAACGGAACGAGGGGCGAGTTTATGAGGAGTGGTGGCGGCGATACTAGGATAACAACGACAACCGAAAATCCGAAGACCGTCGTAGGATGGAGGGGAACCGTAAAGGAGGTGATGAGGTGCATAGTTCCAGCGGGGACGACACGGACGAAGGTTGACAAGTAGGGTGGCGGTGGCTAAGGCATCAGGCCAAAAGGTAGGGGGAACATGGCTATGGAATAGGAGCGTGCGGATGCAATCGTTGAGGGTGCGGAGGATACGCTCAGCGCGACCGTTTTGTTGGGACGTGTATGGACAGGTTAGACGGAAAATAGTGCCGTGAGAGGAGAGTAGGGTGCGGACGGCGACATTGTCAAACTCTTTTCTCGTTGTCGGCTTGTAGGGCGTGGATGGGGCGACCGAACTGGGTGGAAACATAGGCGTAGAAGGCCGTGAGAGTGGTGGCGACATCAGACTTTTTACGGAGGGGAAACGTCCACACAAAGTGAGAAAAATCATCAAGAATAACTAGGTAATAAAGAAGACCAGAATTACTTGGGATAGGAGAGGTTCATACATCACTATGAATTAACTCAAAAGGAAAAGACGCAATTGTGGAAGACTGACTAAACGGAAGACGAACGTGTTTACCAAGACGACACGCTTCGCAACTGTGTGAAGACTGCTTAGTAGATGAAAACGAAAAACCCCTCATTATTTGGTGAAGCGTGTTGGCACTGGGATGTCCAAGACGAGCATGCCAAAGATCAACGCCTGCGGAGAGAGCACGAGGTGCGGCGCCGGGGTGGAAGGCGACATCACCGGATACAAATCGCCGGGGCTCTCACATCGATGGAGGACCATCCGGGTGCGGGCGTCCTTAACGTAAAAACCAAAAGCGTCAAATTCAACAGATCACAGAGTTGTCAAGAGAAAGAGTTTTAACGAGAGACTAAATTCTGAATAAGTCGGGGAGACACAAGGACATTATTAAGAGACAAGTGGTTTAGAAGTAGAAGGAAAATTAGCAGAACCAATGTGAGAAATAGGAAGACCGGCACCGTTACCGACAATGATGCGAGACTCGGTGGAAGTGGGAAAGAAATGGGAAAGGTTACCCGGGTGAGCGGCCATGTGAGACGAGGTGCCCGTGTCCATAAACCAGTTGCTGCCACCGGCGTAAGAGCCAGGTGCGGGCGCCTGCTGGAGTGCCGTGAAGAGCGCCGGGTCCCATGCGGGCTGCTGCGGCGCGTAGGGTGGTGGCGTGACGTGGTAGGCCGGGGCGTAGGGCGGCGGCGTGGCGGTGAAGGTCGGGGCGTAGGGCGGCGGCGTGGCGGTGAAGGCCGGGGCGTAGGGCGGTGTCGCGGTGACCCCCGTCCATGGGTTGTAGGCGAAGGAGTTGCTGCCGTTGGAGACCAACGACATGACGACGCGCACGCGGGGGACGACGACGGCGCGGGGGTTGGAGAGGGAGGCGCGGCGACAACGACGCGGGGGACGGCGACGGCGCGAGGGTTGGGGAGGGACGTGCGGCGACCGCGAGCGCGCGGCGGCGCGGCGTGAGAAGGAGCACACGCGGCGGCGGCACAAGGGCGGCGACGCTAGGTTAGGAACGGTAGGTGTCTCGATACCATGTAGAAAGGGATGCAACTCACAATGTATTGATTGGGTGCATATGGCGTTACATATATAGGCCACGTCCTCGACTATACAAGGAAGGAGGCGGGCCCAGTAATAAATACAAAGATATGTATCGCTATACATAGCTACAGAAGATACACATCCGGATATACAAGGATATGTATCTCAACAGTCAAGACCAAGGTATTGTGCATCTACAGGTTCCATCGGCACCATTCCTATATCGACCATGGAAAATGCATTGTTGCGATTATGATGGTGTCGAGCTGGAGATTTTCAAGGCGATTCGAAGAAGATCGGTATGGCTTACAGGAAGCTCGCTTGCACGGGCACAACTTTGATGGCGTTGTGATATTTGAAAGATTGTTGCAGTAGCCAATTGAATCAAAAGTCCGAACTGATGAAAAGAGACCAGGCAGTGTATTTATATTCAACAATATTCATGTTAGGACTATGGCCCAGTTCTTTTGGCGACTTCTCCGAGAAGCTGCCCTCCCCCAGCTTCCTGGGGAAGCCGGTGACAAAATTTTGTGAGGCTTCCAAATTAGTTTAGCCTTAGCTATTCTAGAAGCCTCGGAAAATTTTAGAACCGGCTTCCCCAGGAAGCTGGGGGGAGGGCAGCTTCTCCGAGAAGCCGTCAAAAGAACTGGGCCTATATGTTGTGTGGATGTCACCGGGCATGGTCCCAATGGAGAGGGTGAGGACAATGATTCGCTATGTGGCGATGCAAACGTCAAATCGCGTGCATGACAATTGTGAGTTGCGGCTAGTACTTGCAACAGTTCTTACTACTGGAAGTCATGTTCGGTTCGGCGAGGATTTTTCTCTTCCTTTACAAAAAACCGATGTGTGATGTGTGCATCTTCGATGTCTGGACTAGCTCTTCATGTCATGTTGATGTAGATACCGGATGTTATTGATATCTTTTTTATATTAATATGTTTTCTTTATCGAAAAAACTAAGTGAGCATAATCTGCTGATAAGAATGTACTTTTTTCTAAAATCTGGTTTGAATAATGCAAAATAATGCTCTGGTCGAAACTGCTCTAACCAAAATTTAAGAAGTTAGACATCTGAATGCACTTATCACAGCTAACCAAGAATTCTTGCTTTCATTCAGAACTTGTGATGCAGTGGAAAGGTAAGCTCCCTACTGAACCCATCATGGCCCCATCAAGTTATTTCTTACTGTGTACTACAAAATAAACTCGGTTGCACTAGCTACAACTATAAGTATGTCCTTGTATCATTGTTTCCGTTCAAAATATTAAAAAAAGCATAGATTTTTTGTATTTAGGTGACAATATGTGTATCTTTATATAAGAACTAACTCCTCACGCTGTCTCACACAAATACACAATTAAAATCTCCAGGGCACCACCAAGCAGAAGACCCATGGAAAACCCAAGGAAACATGCTATGTCACACAAAATCAAAAGTGTTAATGCAATAGAAAACGGCAGCGGCAAAACGCGCTAGGCCCTTCTAGTCAATTAATTAACTTCAAAGGCCCAAAGTCATTGGAAAACCTTTGGTTGGAAACCCTATCATTTGGAATAAGACACCACACAAGAACAATTGTTTGCCCTCTCCGCAGAAGATCAATGCTCGCTGCAGTCCCCGGCACACGAGTAACTACGGAAACTTTCCTAGAGCCTTTTTCGTTGTGCTGATTCTGCCGCGCAACCTTCATCATAAGGCTCAATGTTTTGTTCTTATTTAGAAAATCTTGCGAGGTACTTAATTCTAACGAAACTAGTTTTGATCAAATCTAGTCAAACGTTAACAATGTGTCAAAGATCCTTCCGCAGTGCTTCCCATTCCCATCACACATTCACGTGGCTGGTTCTGTCCAAACTAATTCTTGCAAAGAGCACGATTAGACTGTAAGTGTTATGGCAACTTTCCAGTCAGTTGTGCCAATGCTATAGTATGATCTTTGTTGTTGCATGTCCTCTTCAAGAAAACAAAAGGCAAGCGTGTGTGAGCTGAAGGTGGGTGAGTAGGCGTTGTGGTGGGAAGAACATAGGGGCTGATGACTACAAACCTATATATAGTGTGCAGTGCTAGGTTCAAGTACGTGTATGCTATTGGTCGGGCCCTCAAATTATGGAGTGTGTCGTTATGGGAGGTCACTAAGTTGTTGGATACGTAAATGTCTTCTTCTTTTTCCTGAACCACCTGCTGGTTTCGTCACACGTCAACAAGAGCTGACATACCAAGAAAGCACCCGCCTTATCAGGCGAGGTTATCATCAACCAAAGTTGCATGACAAGAAAGCAACAACATCGTCAGCTATTAACCCAACTAATATAGCAGGTACAAATGCAGAAATGATAATTTGCCGGCCTGTTTAAATATCTCATTGATATGCTAAGCCATATATGGTAATAACGTCTGCCAATTCAGGCGCTGGAAGAACAACAAAAGACAGCTCACAAGCCATCAAGAAAAAACAACAAAATCCATTTACTAGTTACGACTAACTTCCATGTCTAAAGCAAAGTTTACATCATGCTACGGAAATACGGGATGCAACAAGTTTCGGCTGACGGAATGAAGGCATAGGACATTCAGTGATCAGGTTTCTCTCGACCACACCATTCTTTGCATTCAGCTCTCCTCAAGTGGCCGAACACCATTCTTTGTACTTTTTACCAAGACCAGCCTTCTTTGGCAGCAATCTCTATGTTCCTCCACTCACCCGCAAGAACCTACAAGGTTGTACATCGATAAATGGTTGGCGAACAAAAGGAAAATTGGAAAGATAAGCTGAAGATACAAGTTACACATTGCCTTTCAAATCAATAAAAGATCGATGTAAATGGCCAGGATCGAGGAGAAAGTAAAGCAATTGTAGAAGAAAGATAAATCAATTCCATTTCGAACCCTGCAACTGAATACAATCCTAATGCTAACAGAGAATTTGGATATAAACAACCAAACTGCAACTAAATACTACCAAGAATCTAGATATTAGACATTAGAACATCTCAACATGTATCCTGGTCTAAGTTGCAGACCCATGGAGATAATAAATTGGTGAACAATAGGTCCCCTGCCACGCACACTACAGGTTGACAAAGCATGGAGACCGAGAACTGCTCTTTTTGTTGGTATATATTGTGAGAAAAGCTGCAAGAGTATCTCAAGAAAAGTATGGACAAACAGGTCTCACCAGCTCAGCTAAAAAAAAAAAGTGATAACAATCTGATGAAAACACCAGTAGTAGTTCCAGAGTGCAAATTATTAAAAAAAAGGTCCCACTGGACAGAACATATGATTACTGAGATTCAGAGTTATAAGAAGAATAGAATAAACATAAACGTAAAGCAGCTGTGATAAACATTATCAAAGAACAATACCATACCAAGTACTCCATATATAGATTATGAAAAGCAGCTCCGTTCTTCTATTCAGCTCTGGACATATTGAGATGTCATCAGTACATTACCAGACCCAGTAGAACTAGAGTTATTGACAGGCACACTGCGCTGAGCAAAACTGAGCAACTGCTTGCGCTGATGCTCATTTGTGTGAGGAAGGCTGGCACGCAACAGCTCCACTGGAGTTTCCCTGCTTATCACAGCTGCTGCAGCAGGTTGCATTTGTACTGTATGAATCACAGTATCAAATTTACTCATGCAATACTCCATAAGCAGCCTGAAGAATGCATCAAATGATGCCTGCCATAGAGCTCTGTTCTGCATGCTGTAAGCAGAGGCCACATGATGATCAGTAAAAAGCTCTGTAGCTCTGTCCAGTACAGACTTTATAATGACAGAAGCGCCATCACCAGCAGCATATCCCAGAGGTCGAAGAGGTGGTTGCTGTGATGAACACGCAACAGCTGCAAGACAAGCACTGAGTCCACTCAAGTCCATCCGAACAACACAGGTGGATACGGCACTTACAAGTTTAGTAGTTGTCCTATTTATGCTGCTATCAGAGGACAAATTGCCAAATATAGATCTTAGATGTCGGAAGACTGCCATGCAAACAATCCTTGCAAGCTCACTGCCTGAAGTAACAAGTTCAATGTAACGAGAAAGTAGTTTCCGACCCTTTGGTAGGGATACTATGCGGAGAAACACTAGATCGTCATTTGGTGACAGAGGTATATCCTTATTGGGTGTAAGTGGATCAACTAATTGCAGTGATTCTGCCAGCTGCTCGAGAAGAGCCTGTCTTCTGTTTCTCAGTTGCAAACCACCATCTGGCTGTTGACTAAACTGAAGCAAACGATCAATATCATCCACATCCAGTAGTAGGCAAAGACCATCTTCAATTGTGATTCTAGCAGCCAGCATCGGCTCTTGGTCAAGAGATTTTGAAGCAGATTTTTCAGTAGTGCTATCACTTGGTTCGGAGGCTTCTTCAACATCAAGGAGTGGGCGAGGCCTGCGGATGGAAGAAAATGGGAGCCTCCCAAGAGCATCAACCTGGAGATATGCATGTGGCTCATCCTTACTTCGTGCACGAGAAGATGGATCTCTGATCAAAGTTGGACAAAAGTGGTGCCTCAGTTGTGCTCCCGCTGATTTTGTAGCCAAACAAGCTTGATGATAGTAATCATCAATATATGGATCAGTGATCTGAGTGGCTGCTTTCTGTATCCTTGCGATGTTCTCAATTTCTTCAGTGGACATGTACCTGGATCTGAACCGCTGCCACCTATTATCCATTCTCATATTGCTAGGATCGAAACCTTGGGGAGGATAACGTGGGCCCTGCCTTCCATGGTGTAACATTGATCTTGCTCTGGGGTCACTCAAGTCAGGCATATCAAAATTTGGGTCGAATCTACCCATCATTTGTGGTGGAGGATGCCGAGGACCAAACATCTGCAGATTTTGTGGCGGGTGATGTTGGCGACCAAGCATCTGGGCATGTAGTTGTGAGAACTGGGGTGGAGAGTGTTGAATTGGAAGCATTCCATTTTGTTGACGGGGTGGCGGCATTTGAGGCGGTATAAATCCATTTGGATGCTGCATCAAAGCTGGTGTATACCTGCTACCATTCCCATGAATCGGTTCAGCATTATTGTATTGAGGCTCTTGGTGGGGGTATGATGACATTCTGTGCAAAGGAGATGGCCTTGGTCCGAGAATAGGTTCAATAGCATTGTACTGAGCATCTTGTTGTGGGGATGAGGATGTCCTCTGAAGTCTGGAATCAGCAAAGTGAGCTGGATGGGATGGTTGAGACCACCAGTTTTTGTTGTCCAGCCGTTGTTCAGCGTCCAGTGAAGGTTGTGTAGGCCAGTATGATGATTCAGGTTCTCGTGCCCAGTCTGCAGTAGAGCCTATAAAGTGCAGAATTAGAATAAAAATGTTAATGAACAATAATAAGTGATAAATGTATATCCCAACAAGATAACAAGAGAATGGAGATTATTCATTTTAAGTATCGTATGACTAGAAGTAGCAGTCACATTATAATCATTGCACTGGTCAGACATAACAAAGACAATTTAAAGTACATAAGAAAAACCGTAGCTGTTGCAGAAGTTGCAAGGAATTTAGAGTATGCTATTAAGCATGTGCAGGCATGCCATCTAGGAACATGCATAATGCACCAAGCAAATCCTTTAAAGATGAGAAGGAAGTTAAACACACAAGCAAGTGTGCTCACAAAAATGAATAAAGCAGAGCATTACTCACTTTGTCCAGATAACGAACCCCCACAGCTAACTATTCCTGGTTGCTTTGGTTCGTTAACAGTTCTGTTCAGCTGAAAGTGTAAATCAAGAAATCAGCCTCAACAGTAAAAAAGGAACAAGTGTAATGAGACAACCGTGCAAATTAAGTACACTGAAATTTTGATAAAAATAATGTGCAGCTCATTGTGATGACTATTGAGGAAACCATGAAGAACTTGAATGAAAAACTTAAAGGCATCTTTATTCTGTTAAATTAAATTGCAAACAAACACATGTTTATGCACTCAACGAAATTAAACCTTTGAGAATGCTCCAGCAAGATCATCAACACCAGTAAATGAACTTACACCTTCATCCTGCAAAAGCAGACTTCGTCAATGAGCAGTTAATCCTACTACATTACAGAAATAAAAACTGCTACAATTTGCAATCTTTAAAGGTAATCAGCAATTCAGCGGTGCACCATTCAGAATCATTACTAAATGCATGTTTGGGTTATAACAGTAAGCGGGAAAAAAAACAGAAATTGAAGGGAATAAAGCACACAATACCAAGGTTTTGAATAGGCTATAGCAGCAGCCTGCGGAAACGGCTATAACGGGGCTATAGCCCGCTATAGCCACCTTTTAGCGGGCTAATACACTTAGCCGCAGCTTTCCAAAAGGCAAACTATGCACAATACACACAACTTGTCACGGTTCCTACCTGAAGATATATATAAAACTAAATCTTTGCTAACATATACAGTTGGGACTACCTCTCTTGTGCAAACTATGCACAATACACACAATTTCTCATGGTTCCTACATGAAGATATATATAAAACTAAAACTTTGCTAACATATACAGTTGGGACTACCTCTCTTGTAATGCATTGATTGTAAACTTTCTAATTCTTCCAGGATATGTAGGGAAAGGGTTTCAACAATAGCTGTATGCACCCCAACAGAGTTAACTAATAATTCCAAGAGGGATACATCAACTTCCTCAGTTTACAAGGCATACCATATCTGGACACAGGATAGAATTACTTATCTTAAAATACAGTTGTCTACATTTTTTAACAGATTTTCAATCAATCGGTACACAGACATTGTTAGCAACCACAAAAGAGATAAACCAAAAGCTTTCCCAGTTTACATAACAATGTATATTCCTATTTGGTCACACGTGTTTCCCTAAAATGAAACTGGTTGTGTACTTGCATGTTGCATACTCTACCTGGTTCCGATGGCATGAACCAAAAAGGAAAACAAAAGCTACAATAGATTGCTCAAAGCTTTTTAGTCTTCAACGGCCACTGCCACCGCTAAGTCTAAAAAACGGTTCGGTAACTTGCGAGGCCTCCTCCCGATTTCTTCCTCACGAGCAGCCGCTGGCCTCCACCGCAGCACCTTGCGCGCGGCCGCCACCATCCTCCAGCCTCCACCTCGGTGCGGCCTAAGCCTCGGCTCTCGTTCGCTGCTCCTACCCCGCCCCGCGTCGGCTCCTTACCCCGAGATCTGCCGCCAACCCGGGGGCCTGCGCTGCCGTCCGGCAAGAGCCATCCATCCCGATCCCCCACATTGGCTCCTTACCCCGAGATCTGCCGCCAACCAGGGGCCCTGCGCTGCCGCCCGGTGAGAGCCAGCCATCCCGATCGAGCCGCAAAAAGCAAGCCTGGCGAATGAATCAAAGAAACCTCCTTCCTCCAAGAACTCGGACCAGAATCATGCGGAGATCGCAGGTTAGGCAGACCAATTAGCTGCAGCACCATCAGCCAGCAACTGGCGCTGCTGGGATGATTTCCGATAGTAATTATCGCGGAGCCAGATGCCGCCCACGTGAAGAGGAGGTGCGCGGGATCCATGCTCGGTGGTCCCGTCCGCCACATGTCCGAGCGCATCAACGCTGGGGTCGACTGATCTAGCGACTAGTGCTTCTCTGCTTCCTCTGCGTTGGGGATTAATTTGGGGCTTTTGATTGGTCACACCCGTCGCTGCCTCCTGGTTCCCTTCACGTGAATACCTGATGTTATAACTCCGAAATCACGTGATGCTGTATCCAGAACAGGGAAACTGCAGTTGGCCGAGAGTATAGACTAGATCAACAAGCTTGGCTCGATCTAGTTTCCATCTGCTTTGCCAAGGGAACAAACGGCCGTACATGCAATCCCAAAAATGTTGTAATTTTTACATGTACCTAATCAACCGCCAGAAAGTTTTTATTTTACAGGAGGAAGTTTGTAATGGGTAAACAGAGAAGCTGCCCACCTTGAAAATTTCCTATGTTAGTAAGGGACTACATGTGTTATGTTATTTTCCTTACATTTATTTTACAATCTTGTAGTTTTCATAGTGAACTAAACATGATGAAGTGATAGAAGACGAATTGTTTTGTAGAACCCATGCTAAAAAAATTCTGTGTAATTGGTATCTACTTGGAATTTGAGGTACAAGTGAGCTAATTTGTTTATTTTTATGACTAAAAAATAGAAATGAAGATGCAATTATTGCAAGAGGAAATCAGTACCTTCCTTTTCCAAAACAATGTTTTGTGTTGCTCATTGTATTTACAGTTGGGTACACAAATACTTTGAATATTTGTTGGGACTGGCCTGTTGGACGAATATGAGACTTTTTAGTATTTGATGTTGTATGTAATGAGGGGGGAACCTGTGTTTAGACCAGAAAACCAAACAAGAACAAAATAGGAACACCGAACTATCATGACCAGTTAGTCAATGCAGGTAGATTAAGTCATTTTGCATTCGACCTCCTTCCCCAGCATTGTATTCGCTTTCCTCAGCCCCGGCAGTAAGGGAGGCGAAGTCCTTCACGGAGTGGTGTGAGGCGGCGCGCATGTGTAACGGATGAACGGGTTGAAGCGGACCGCAAAGGACACACACATAACCGTGGAGTGAGCCGTGGACGCGTTGAAGCTGGCTGGTTTCTCGAAACGGTGTTGTACAAACAAGAACATCTGTGGGACTCTCGTCGCAACGCACGGCATTTTTCCTAGTATTACTATAAATTATAAGAGGATCTCTCCTCATGCTTGAAATCCACAGGGGGTTGCTACCCTTCTGATAATAAAAGGAAGCCTTACAATGCTATCCAAATCCCAACTTACCTAATTGACACATCATGTCAGAAACATAGTGCCTATACATTCTGGATTTTTCTTTTCTTTTTTGAAGGAAATGGTCAAGGCAGACGATGGTGGCCAACATCAAAAACAGATGAGATGTTGAGATCTGTTGTCTATGTTACCTCCAATGTATCCCTTCCATATGTAGGAGCGTATTCTTCTTCACCTGCCTCAACGAAAGCATTGTCACCAGCATCCTCCTCATCCAATCCACCTAGCTCAACCTCTTCCAAGACATTATTACCAAAGAAAGCATACTGTGATGCATCAAATTTGGTATCGCCTGCACAGAGATAATAAAAAAAAACAGCAATCAATGGCAGATGCTATTGCATAAGAAAGCAATAAAAATAAAATACTATATGGAGAATATTTAATGGAAAGAAATAGATGTTAAACATATATGCATGATTCAAAGTTAAGCTATCACCAAAAGAGCAATTGAAAGTTTGAAACTGCAAATGTAGATATAAGTACAACCCAGCACAGTGATTCAGTTCAAGACAAATCTAGCCCACTTATGAACACAATTATACAAGAGAGTAACAAAATTAGCTTCAAGTGTATCCACTTATCAAATTACTCTAGGTGGTTCCGAACTATAAAAAAAAGGTCATAATCAACCATACAATAAAATTACTCTGCACAGTGTGTTTTATAGAACTTGACCTACAATGATCTCACAGAATGAAATTTGACTGTTCACTATTTTCCGATATACTGTTTTTAACAACAAAATCATAATCACAACAAAATAGTTTCAAATATGAGTCTAAGGACCAAGGGTGCCTTGTACTTATTGTGGGTCAAACATTACAAGTTTCAAATCTTTGAATGATTAGCCATCATGAAAAGTCGAATCAATTTCTTAAAACCTTGATGAAACTCCCACTCCCTCCATCCTTCCACCTAGTCCGTGACATGATTCCCCTTCTTCAAAAGTGCAATTGCACAACAGTTTCGACGTCGTTCTAAGAATCAAATTAATGCTACTACCTTGTCCCAAAACATAAGATGCTTTGGTTGTACAAATTATGGCTCCTCGTAAAAACGTTGGAACAGAATAATTCTTTGAATAAATAACGGCAAGCGTTATGGATTCTCCTGCTCAGGCACATAGCTAACACAAACAAGGTGGGCGCCACTGCACCAGAACTAATTCCAGCAGGCGAAACTAGCTTAGCTCGCAAGCATGATTAACAAATTAGCGCCAAATCCCTAGCAGAGAAGAACACATGGCAGAGTCCCAGCCTAGTTTCTTCGAAATTAACTTCTTCAGCGCTATTTTTCACAAAGACAACAGGCTTAGGTTTAATCCGCTAGCTACCACAGAATCGAATCTCAATGAACTATGTGCTCTCACGGGTATCTTAATAAATAAATAAAAAGCAAGGAGGAAAAACAGGATTCCTCACCTGGCTCCATGGCGCGGGGGTTCAGCTAAACCCCCCCTAAAATTCCTGCAAAATAAGCTTGAGATCTCGAGGACCCGAATCGAGCCTCGAACGGATTGGATCTCCCGTCCGCTCCGAGACAATCGAGTAGTGGGGCGGGGGGGCGGAGGAGGGGGAGGAGAAGCTTCGAGGCGTCGCGCTCCCAGGGAAGCGGGCCTGGAGAGCTGGCCGGCGGCGACGCTGGGCCCTGGAGGTGTCGCCCGGCGGCGCTGGAAGGTGGAAGAGGACAGGGAGGCCTCGCCGTGGAACGGTAGAACCAGGTCTCTGCTCGTTATCAATCGGTAGTTTTTTTCCTTTCTTTATTTTTCTGTTTTTCCTTTGAAAAGTTATTATTAGAATATAAAGGCCCTTGAAGGGACCAGAAGCAGACGGATTGCACCAAAATAAATATGATAAGAACCTTGAAAGAAACAAATTTACATCTCTAGCCTCCTGGAACGAGGAAACGGCCTTACAGATTAAAACATCAAGAATTAGTCGGTCCCTCTTCCACCTTGGACCTCCTCATCGATGATCCACATTAGTGCTAGACATAGAATATCACGGTATATTTTTTTGCGGAAAAACCACTGATGATATTAAAGAAAAAGAGATTACATAAAGGCACACAACAAAGATTGAAATTACAGCGAAGTCTCTCTGCAACTCGATGTCACCGGCGAGGAGCAGAACGAGCCGATGGCGCGCTGCCACTGCATCTTCCCTTGAGCCTTGGATCGGAAGATGTCCCCTAGCGGACGGGAAGTCGTCGGGCCTCGAACTCCGAAGAGCCTCCACCCTACTTCGTCTGCAACATCGTCTTCCTCCATCATCAACAACTTCATGTTCGATCCAGATCCACCGCCACACGAGATCTGGCTGAGGAGCGGTGCACAGCACGGATCCACCGATCTGTGGGTGCAAGATAAGCAGACATGCCACCACGAAGCTCCATCGAGCGTTGCCGTCGGAGAGGACGCACACCTGCAGCAAAATAACACCAGCGACTCCACCACCTCCACGGCGTCGTCGGCTAAAGCCCCTACAGAACCTACGCTATCTACAACCGTGAAGTGGGGATCCCCCACCCTCCCACCGCCAGAGCGGCCGTCGGAGGGCGAGGGATCCAACAGATCGACGGTGAAGCGGTGGATCAGCCGGGAGATCTAAAAAACGCCCCTCTCAGCTACATTGGCGGGAGAGGAGAGAAGTCCAGGGTCATGAACATCAAGGTATGTACAAGTGTAACATCCCAAATTTTAAAACAAAGAGAAAATGAATTTCTTTTTTTCCAAAAATGAGAACCAAAAAAAACTTTTCTTACATTGGGTGCTATGCATAGTGCTCATACCTATTACTTGTGTTTTGCCATGATTGTTTGTTTATCACTTTGAACACATTTCCAAAACCCTAAACCCTAACCTTCTCAAAACCAAGTGGGTCAATTTTGAGAAACCTAAAATAAAAGAGAAAGGACATATGTGGGCATATAGCCCTAATATGTAAATCTTGAACCCTACCTCTCTTATTTTGCTAAATGGTGGTGAACCATGGTGAACCCCACTAAACCCTAAACCTCATCCCTCTTGTCACCAACCTTGGAAAAAACAAAATAAAAAGGAAAGATCTTAAATAACAAAAAGGCATATGCAAGCCTATGGCTACTTTTTGCAAATACTAAACCTTGCTTGTCTACCTTGGTAGATGATTTGGAAATACCTCAACAAAAATAATTTAAGGCTTACCACTCAAATCTTGGTGAAACCAAAATGAAAACAAAAATCAAATAAAGCATATGCATAGAGGCATATGTGGCACTTAGCCAAAATATCAAATCTTGACCTAGGCACCCACATTGTCCCAAATTGGTTTGAACCCTTTACCCAACTCAATCTAACACCAAATAAACCTCACCCATGCCTAAGTGAAGCATAGAAAAAGAAAAGAATAAAAAGTAGAAAATCACAAAACCCTCACATATGGTTTATGCCATTTTTCCAAATCTTTGACCTAGACCAATTTGGCCTTCACCATTAGTTGTATTATGTTACTAAACACTTATTACAACTTTTGGAATCAAAGAAACACAAATCAAATCAAATTCAAACTCAAATTGTGATCACATATGATAATGGTCAAATCTGCCATTTATATTCTGGTCACTACTTTGAGCCCCTCTATCTCAAGTTTGTCAAACTAAACTTTCCCAATTCTTTGCACCTCATCCAAGAGCACATGAAGGAGAACAACTTGGGTAATGACCACCATGTCAAATTCCTCTTGGATCAAAAACTATGCTCATCCAAAGTTGGAACTTTTTATCAAATGCAACAATCTCACTTTTTGCAAATTTGCATCTCTTTGATTTTTAAAATTCCACCACCACCCATGTTTGTCTCTGGTCATTTACAACTCAACCAAACCAACCAATTTCAAATTTTGAAACCATTTGAGACCAACCAAATTTTGCAAGAAATTGAATTTGGCAAATATGGAACAAATCAAAAACACTATTTGCATAGTGTTTGGCCTAACCCTACTGCCCCACTCGACCCTACCTTGTCCCCTGGTCCCCTCTCTCTCTCTTGCCTGCATAGAAACCCTAGGAGTAGCCCTAAGGTGGCAAGGACATGGCCATGCTGGCCATGTCTCACCATGCCCCTCACCCTCTCTTCTCCTTCCTCCCCAACACTGGCCCTGGTGCCCAAACACTCCACCTCGCCTCCCTACCTCATGCTATGACCGCCGTTGTCGAGGAAGACGCTGGAGCTCGCCGGAATTCGCGCGCCAGAACGGCATCGGCATGCCGATGACGTCGCACCAGTGCACGCACGGACGCCACTGGCCACGCGTCGCCTCGCCGCTCGACGCCACCTCCGGACCCCCTCGTTGCACCTTGAGCATCGCCGCCGCAGCACCAATCCACCAGACACGCGCCCGTGCTCGCGCAAGCACTGTCGCTGATGACCAGCTCGCCGTTCTCCCGCGCCCGTGCCGCCAGAACTCGCCAGGCCGTCCCCCACCTAGCTAGCAAGCGCCCTAACACCGCCTGGACGCCGCCTACCCAAAGCTGCCCTCGCCTACCCCGCTCGCTGGAATCGCCGCGCAGCTGTCGCCATCGCCGCAGAACCTCGGCCACCTCGAGCATCTATAAATAGAGCCCTCCCCGCGCCTCCTCCTCCACACCAATTCTGCTCCCCTCCTCTCTCTGATCCTCCTCGACCTCTCTCCCCTCCACATCGTCGCCTGTAGACCACCAATCAACGGCTGAAGCTCGCGGCGGTGCTGAGGAAGAACCCGTCCAATTCGGCCACCATCGGAGTTGCCACTGCTACCAGTCGACTCCCCGTCGTCGACAACGTCGCCCTGCTTCATCGCCACCCCTCGCCGGAGTCCCAGCTCGCCGCCGACCCCCTACCTCCGCCGCGGCAGCAACCCTCTCTCGTCGACGACGACGACGAAGCTCCACCGCTCGATCAGCTTCTAATCGCACGGCCCAGAGTAAAAGGTACCGTTTCGATGAATTCAAGTCACTGAATGGGCCGGCCCAATCCCTCTCTGCTGCGCAGCCCAGCTATTTTTCCCGCCTAGGCCCAAAATTCAAATCCTGTTAAATATTTTTAGTATGAATTCAAATACTGGTCCTGTGCTAAAATTCAAATAGTTTCAAATTGGCTTGGCCAAATTTAATAAATTTTATATTGTTGGAAAGCTTATGAAATGCTTGATCCAACCACACGGGTTGCACTTTGAAATCTTTTATAGAATAAATGTGACAAAAATGACAAGCCAGAGACTTTTACAACTTCAAACAATTCTTAAAAATCAACCAAAAATGATATTTAGTTGTTTCCAACTCTAATAGCTCACATTTCACTTACACTAATTGTTTCTGCAAAAATATGGTGTGGTCACCTTGAATGATCATGGCCCAATTAAATAAAGGACTATATGACTAGTTTAGTTAAGTGATATTGTCCAAAACTATTATGCAAATTTTATGAAGTGTTCTACTTCATTTAAATCTTGTCCCAAGTACTTTCATATGAAGTTAGACCCTGGTCAAATTACTCTCACATGAAATACTTGGTGATATTAAATCATAATTAACATTGTTAAATAGTATGAGGTATTCTACCTCATTTAAATCATTTCCCAAATGATGATGATGAATGGTTGACTTAGGTCAACATGATTTCATGCATGATGGTTTGAGGAAGTTAAATCTTAAGAAGATTCAATGAGAGGAAATTATTCCTCAAGAACTAAATGGAAACTATCATTTACATATTTAATGATAGGAAATTATTTCTCTAACACTAAGTAAGAAACCCCTAGATTTATTTTAGGTAGCAATGTTAAGTGATGATGTTAGATCTTTTGGAGTGAGCCACTAAGGCTAATTAAGGCTACTTAAGTATTGTTTGGTGATTGTATACTCGTATTCGTCTATAGACGCTAGTACCGGAGAATACCAGGAAGAGGAAGGATTCTACCCAGAAGAAGAAGAGAACTTTGACTAGTACACCAACCAAGGCAAGCTAACACCAATGCAAGCTCTATTGTTGCAAGCTAATATTCTTGCAAAGTGCAAAGCTCTACCAAGAGCAAGGCATACTCATCTTTTCTTATGCTTCATGAACCCATCCTAAGTTTTACTCTTACCAGTTTTCACTTTGAATATTTGAGCTTCCTTTTATAGTTAACTTTGGTCTAAGTCTAGAGTACTACAAGAGTATCAAACTTAGCCTAAAAAGCATTACAAGTAGTAAGCACCCCTCATGACTAGTGGCTAGTGCTAATACTAAAACTTGACTACTCTAGATGGGAACATGTGACTTGAAATGAATTTGAAACCTTGGAATGATGGTTCATTCCATTGAATGACTTTTGAAGGTGAATATTGATACGTCCATTTTGCATCACTATTTTATATCATAATTTGCTGTTATTCATTGATATATTTCATATTTAGAGATGATACTTATGTTATTTCATCTATTTTGCATGTTTCATGATCATTGGAGAATTATTCACCGGAGTCAGGATTCTGCTGGAAAAAGCACCGTCAGGACACCATATTTCAGAAGATCGGCAATTGACGGAAATTATACGAAAAATCCTATTTTTCCAGAAGACGAAGGGAGCCAAAAGGAGGGGCCGAGAGGGGCCGCCATGGCCCCCCCCATAGGCCGGCGCGGGCCCTGCCTTGGCCGCGCTGCCATGTGGGGAGGGGGCCCACAGCCCCCTCTGGCTGCCTCTCCTTCGCGTACTTCTTCGTCCCGAAAACTTAAGCCACGGGGAGTTACGGAGAATAGACAGAGCCGCCTCTGCGGGGCGGAGAAACACCAGAAAGAAAAGAGCTCTCCGGCGGGCAGGAATCTGATGACCCACAAGTATAGGGGATCGCAACAGTCTTCGAGGGAAGTATTACCCAATTTATTGATTCGACACAAGGGGAGACAAAGAATACTTGTAAGCCTTAACAGCGGAGTTGTCAATTCAGCTGCACCTGGAAACAGACTTGCTCGCAAGAGTTTATCAGTAGTAACAGTTTTATAGCAGTAGGAATAGTGAAATAACAGCGACAGTGAAATAAAGACAGCAGTAGTGATTATAGTAAACAGCAGGATTAAAATATTGTAGGCGTAGGGACGGATGAACGGGCGTTGCATGGATGGGAGAAACTCATATAACAATCAAAGCAGGGGCATTTGCAGATAATAATAAAACGGTATCCAAGTACTAATCAATCAATAGGCATGTGTTCCATATATAGTCGTACGTGCTCGCAATGAGAAACTTGCACAACATCTTTTGTCCTACCAGGCGGTGGCAGCCGGGCCTCTAGGGAAACTACTGGAAATTAAGGTACTCCTTTTAATAGAGTACCGGAGCAAAGCATTAACACTCCGTGAACACATGTGATCCTCACATCACTACCATTCCCTCCGGTTGTCCCGATTTACGTCACTTCGGGGCCATTGGTTCCGGACGACGACGTGTGTATACAACTTGCGGGTAAGATCATAAACAACGAATATCTTCATGAATCAATAACATGTTCAGATGCGAGATCATGGCACTCGGGCCCTAGTGACAAGCATTAAGCATAACAAGTTGCAACAATATCATAAAAGTGACATCTACGGATACTAGGCACTATGCCCTAACAATCTTATGACTATTACATGACCAATCTCATCCAATCCCTACCATCCCCTTCAGCCTACAGCGGGGAATTACTCACACATGGATGGGGGAAACATGGCTGGTCGATGGAGAGGCGTTGGTGGTGATGGCGGTGAAGATCTCCTCCAATTCCCCGTCCGGCGGAGTGCCGGAAGCGAGACTTCCGGCTCCCGAGACGGAGTTTCGCGATGTGGCGGCTCTCCGGAGGGTTTACGGCGACTTCGACTTCTCTCCGTGCGTTTTAGGTCGAGGGCGATAAGTAGTCCGAAGGAGGGCGTCGGGGGCCGGCCGAGGCCGCCACACACTAGGGCCGCGCGGGCCCCTCCGGGCCGCGCCGGCCTAGTGTGTGGGGCCCTCGTGCCCCCACCTGGCTTGCCCTTCGGCTCCGCCAATATTCCGGGAAAATAGGGCCTTCTGTATAAATTCCGAGGTTTTTCCGAAAGTTGGATTTCGCACAAAAACGAGACACCGGAGCAATTCCGCGAAAACAGCGTTAGTCCGTGTTAGTTGTATCCAAAATACACAAATTAGAGGCAAAACAATAGCAAAAGTGTTCGGGAAAGTAGATACGTTTTGAACGTATCAACTCCCCCAAGCTTAGCTTATTGCTTGTCCTCAAGCAATTCGGTTAACAACTGAGCGATAAAAGAACTTTCACGAACACATTTGCTCATATGATGTATATATTCTCATGCTATGGCTAATACTTAAGCAGTTCATAATGAGATACATGCAAATAAGATCATCCAACAGCTATGTCAATCATGGAGAGGTACCAACAATTAATAATAAGCATCATGAATTATGTATATAAGCAGGATTGCAATGTTCATAAGAGAGTATGATAAAGTGGTATCTCGCTTTCCCGTATTTGATCGGCAAAACATAAATGCCCAGGCACCTCTGGAGTTCATAGAAAGACTAGAAGTAGTGATTGCCAAAGATAAAAGCATCAAAGTTATACCACAATCAATCATATTTTGAGACAAGCATATTATACTAAGAATGACAGTTGTGCTCTCAAGATAGTGCTCAGAGAAAGAATGGAGACACAACATAAAAGTAAAAGATTGACCCTTCGCAGAGGGAAGCGAGGGATTAACATGCGCTAGAGCTTTTCATTTTTGAAACGGGAGTAAAATTATTTTGAGAGGTGCTTGTTGTTGTCAACGAATGGTAATGGGTACACTAACTACCTCGTCAACCGGACTCCCAAGAGCGGCTCCCATGAATTATTTGTATGTTTATGTGGCACTCCTTCCAACCTTTCTTACACAAACCATGGCTAACTGAATCCTCGGGTTCCTGCCAACAATCACATACCATGAAGGAGTGCCTTTTTATTTAAGTTTTATTATGATGATGACACTCCCCCCAACCTTTGCTTACACAAGCCATGGCTAACCGAATCCTTCGGGTGCCGTCCAACAATCACAAACCATGGAGGAGTGTCTATTTAAGTTAAATTAATTTGGGACTGGGAATCCCATTGCCAGCTCTTTTTGCAAAATTATTGGATAAGCGGATGTGCCACTAGTCCATATGAGAGTCCGTCAAAAGTAAATGACAAGGTTGAAAGCTAAACACCACATACTTCCTCATGAGCTATGAAACATTAACACAAATTGAGGAGCATTTTGAAAGTTTTAAAGGTAGCGCATGAGAATTTACTTGGAATGGTTTGAAATGCCATGCATAGGTATTTATGGTGGACACTTTGGAACAACTTGGTTTTCAGGTGTTTGGAAGCACGAGCGGCGTTCCCGCTCAGTACAAGTGGAGGCTAGCAAAAGACTAGGGAGCGACAAATCAAGAGAGCAGTAACTGTCATAATCATGCTTGCGGCAAAATAAATAAATTGGAGCTAAACATGAGAGATCATGAACTACTAGACTTTCTCAAATAACATATACCTCACATGAACCAACTAAGCATGCTCACATGGATGAGTATATGTACAAAAATGAAAACAAATAGAGTTCATACCAGCCTCTCACCACAATCCAATTGTTGTAGATCGTCATTATTGTCTTTCACTTGTGTAGCTTGTATAATATGAAATGAAAACCACGCTCCAGCCACCGAAGACCATTGAACTCATGATGAACTTTACAAACCAAAGAAGAACAGCAAATATTTTTGGTGTTTTCGAATTGGAAACAAGAACAAAAGAAACAAGAAAACAAAGCAAAATCTTTTTGGGTTTTCTCATAGCAAACTAACGATAGCAAATAAAGTAAAATAAGAGCAAATAACCAAATAAATAAATGTTGAAGAGAAACAACAGAAATAGTTTTGGTCTTTTTGTGTTTTAGGAAAGAAACAAAGCGAAAACAAGAGAGTACAAACTAACAGAAACACAGAAAAGCAGGATGACAGAAATCTGCCAAAACCTGACAGCAGTATAGAAATCGAAATTAACAAAAATCTTCCATTGCTCAGCTCAAAAAGTGTTCAACTAATGAAAGTTAGATAACAACCTGGGGCACATGCTAAAAAAATTGGCAACTCAAAATAACGTTCTGGCTGTGCGTACGAATTTTTTTGGTAACAGCCCAGAATCTGTTTTTGGACAGCACTTCCCCAAATATCATCTCCTTCTCATTAAAAAACCACTCTAGAAAACTAAACAAGTATGTACAAGTATCCAGCAACCATAATATGCAAAGAATGAGTGATGCCGGTATACCTCCCCCCAAGCTTAGGCTTTTGGCCTAAGTGGAGTTCATTCCCAACGAGGGTCGGAGTTCCACGCCGGTGGATCATACATGGAGTGATAATAGGGCCTCTGCGCAGAAGAATGTCGTGGAGGTTCCACATGACCATAATGTTGATATGAGGAGCTCGCTACATCGGATGGAGAGTCGGGGTGCTCCTCGGCCTCCTCCGTTCCTTCCCTTGCACGATGGCCTTCCCTTTCTATGTATGCATTTAGCTCATTTTCTATGATCGACCACCCTTTCCTGACATCAAGGTTAAGCAGAGCAGGTGCAGGCAATCGTACTAGTTTTTCAATTTTCTTAGTTATTCTCCAATTTTTCTTATACAAAGTTATCCTATAATACAGGTTGTTCAAATTAGATGCATCTGAAATAAACTCATGTTTAATCATGGAAACAACATCAAGTTTCTCTATGGAAAGCAGAATATCTAGATGGTGAGGTTCTACACCATGCATAGCTAACAAGCGAGAGGCGATAAGACCTCCACAAATTCCTCCTTTCTCACGGTTAGTGGCAAGTCTACAAGCTATTAAAGCACCCAAATTATAAGTCCTATCCTGTTGCAAAGCGGCAGCTAAGAAGGCCATATCTTGGACGGACAATTTACTTGCATTCTTTCTAGCAAGAACGCACTTTGTAACGAAATAAGCAAAGTAACGGATAGCTGGGAGCTGAATGCTACTAATCTTACCACCATCATCGGAGAAGCTCCTCCCATTACAAATCATTGTATAAAGATTCGAGAGCTCCCGCGGCGTTCCCCTGACCTTCTCACAGGATCCCCACTGCGGCACTCTAATTGCTGCACAAAAATCACTAAAAGGCAAGTTGATAGTTTTGTTATAAATCTTATATCGGACCATGGGGTTAGTTGGAGACCGATGAAATTCGAAATCCTGCACAACCGACAATGTTAGTTTAGCATATTGGTAAGGTTCACCAACAGTAAAACCTTCCAACCCTGCATTGGAAATCAGTGTTTGAACATCTTGCAGGATTCCTGCATTCCACATAAAATCAGTACATGGGTAATAAGAGGGGTACACTCCCTCTTCGCGGTGCACTCTCATGACTTGCTGCACCTCTAATTCTTGTTGGTTTAGTTGGTGCCTTCTTCCTTCCATTTTCTGAAATTTTTCAACAAGTGATATAAAACTTGATTTGGTGACATATAATCAAGGGGAACTACTATAGGAACTTGCTAGAGTACTAATCATGCATCAAAACTAGTTTATACAACTTAGAACAAGCATGCAAGCTCACTAAACATGTTATCTACAGCAGCAAAATATTAAAGATATACTCAACCAAACAAAATTGTAATTGGACAATCAAAGGAGTCACATACCAAAGAGAAAATGTGCCAAATTTCAGACAGAAATCTGGGCTGAGCAAAGAGATCGAAAAATTGCGAGTTCTTGAGCAGAAACGCGAGTGAGAGAAAGTGAGTACGAGTTTTTTCGGGAGAGAGAAGAGAGTGGGAGGAAGAGATGCTGAAGTGGGGCAAAGGGGGACCCACACACCAGGGTGGCGCGCCCCCCTTGCTGGCCGCGCCGGCCTGTGGGGTGCCACCCTGGGGTGCCCCACTGGTCAGCCCCAGGTGCTCCCAGGTGCCTCTTCGAAAAATAGGACTCCCAGTATAATTTTTGTAAATTTTTGAGAACTTCGAAAAATGCACATTTCTGGGTGTTAAATTAATTATTACTGCGCAGGAAAATGATTTCCAAAATCTTAAACAACTAAAGCATATTGCAAAACAAAAAGTGCTACGGCAAGTAAAACAAATGGAGGGAGAAAGAAAGAAAGAAATGTTGTTTAGCTCTCTTATGCATTAAAATATACTTGTTAACAAGGTTGATCAAGTCTTGCTACCAAATAAATTTTATATGACATAAGAAGAAATAAACCTCAAATCAATCATGTTACCTTATATTGAATTGATATGGATCCAATCACAAGAGTTTGATATTCTTCTTTAGGCTCATATATAGGACAATCAATGGATCCCACTTTGATAGTTTTCACATTAAAAATTGTATTAACCCCATATACTTTATCAATCCTCTTGGGAAAATAGATAGTATGTTCCTTATCATCAACATTGAAAGTAACCTTGCCTTTATTGCAATCAATAACAGCCCATGCAGTATTAAGAAAGGGTCTTCCAAGAATAATGGACATATTATCATCTTCAGGCATTTCCAACACAACAAAATCAGTTAATATCAAGCAATGTTGAGTAACTTGAACAGGAACATTTTCACATACACCAACAGGAATAGCGGTAGATTTATCAGCCATTTGCAAAGATATATCGGTCGGTATTAACTTATCTAAATCAAGTCTCTTATAAAGAGAAAAAGGCATTACACTAACACCTCGCTCCCAAATCACATAGAGCGAGTTCTAACATAATTATTCTTGATAGAACAAGGAATAGTCGGTATACACGGGTCTCCAAGCTTCTTTGGAACCTTACCACCGAAGGAGTAATTAGCGAGCATAGTGGAAATCTCCTCATTGGGAATTTTCCTTTTGTTAGAGACAATATCTTTCATATACTTTGAATAAGGAGGCAATTTAATAGCATCGAGTCAAAGGGATTTGCAAAAATAAAGGTTTCATCCAATCACAAAATTTATTATAATGTTCCTCCTCCTTTGATTTTAGTTTCTTAGCAGGAAAAGGCATTTGCTTTTGAACCCAAGGTTCTCTTTCATTACCATGTTTCTCAGCAATAAAATCTTCTTTAGTGTACTTTTTATTTTTAGCATGCTTTTTAGGTTCTTCTTCAACCTCTTCTTTATCAGGAGTATCATCCTTATCATTATCTTTATCATGTTCATTACCACTTTCAGTTTCAGCATGAGAAATAGAAATACTATTAGGATCATTAACAGGTTCAGAGGATTCTACAACATTCTTATGTTTCTTTTTATTTTTCTTAGATGGAGCACTAGTTTTAGTTAGTTGAGAATCTTGTTCAACTCTTTTGGGATGCCCTTCAGGATATAGAGGATCCTGGGTAGAAACACCACCTCTAGTTGTTACTTCATAAGCATGTTTTTCTTTAGAATTATTTCCCAACAAGTCATTTTGCACTTTAGTGAGTTGATCAATTTGAGTTTGAACCATATGAAAATGTTTAACAAGTATCTTAACATCATTGGAGGTTCTCTCCACAATATCATGCAATTCACTAATAGCTCGAGAATTTTCCATTAAATGATTCTCTACTCTCATATTAAAGTTTTCTTGCTTAACAATATAATTATCAAACTCATCTAAGCATTGAGCAGGAGGTTTTGAATACGGAATATCTTCCCTAGTAAAGCGTTGAAGAGAGTGTACCTCAATCATGGATGAAGGGGAGTTATCTTACATAAATCTTCTATAGGAGGTAAATTCTTCACATCTTCAGGTTTAATACACTTCTCTTTAAGAGACTTCTTGGCTTCCCTCATATCTTCATCATTTAATTTAATCATACCCCTCTTCTTCAATATCGGTGTCGGGGTTGGTTCAGGTGTAGACCAATCATCATGATTCCGGCCTATTTTAGCCAATAATTCTTCGACGTCGTCCGGAGTTCTTTTCCCGAAAACACAACCAAGCACAACTATCCAGGTATGCCCTAGACTCAATGGTTAGTCCACTATAAAATATATCAAGTAAATCATGCTTTTCCAAATCATGATCGAGCTGAGCTCTAATAAGAGAGCAAAATCTCGCCCAAGCCTCGGGCAATTTCTCTCCATCTTCCTGGTCAAAATTATAAATTCTCTCGCAAAGCAATATGTTGAGCGCTAGCAGGAAAGTATTTTCGAAAGAAAACATCACGCAAGTCAATTGGACTTCTAATAGAACCAGGAGGCAAATTATTATACCAAGTTTTAGCATCATCCTTTAATGAGAAAGGAAAAAATTTAGTGACAAAATAAGTACGCATCTTGACATCATCAGAAAACAAGCTACTCAGAGTAGATAACTCAATCATGTGTTCGACAAAGACTTTCTTTTTCAGTACCACAAAAGGGTGTTTTCTCAACAATAGCTATATGAGATAGATCAAGAGAAAAATCATAATCTTTATCCTTAATGTTTATAGGAGATGTGGCAAATTTAGGATCGAGTATATCTAACGAAGCATGTTACTGCAAGCAACTTTTTAATTTTTCTTGCATCGGTAGTAGCATTGCATTTTTCAATAAAATCATCATCAAGTTCCACATAATCTTCATCAAGATCATCACTAGAATATTCAACGGACTCGTGTGAATTAACGAGTGTAGCAAGCATTTTCATTAGGAGTTTCGAGTATTTTCAATTTGCCTAGACCTAGCAATTGTAGCATCTAGAAAAGATCCTAACGAACCATCATTATCAAGCACAGCAAAAGCATCATCACAATTATAAGAGGAATTTTCAGATTCAGCAGAAGTACCAGCATTTGAAGCTTGTGGTGGTGAAACAAGTTTACTTATCACAGATGGGGAATCAAGAGCAGCAGAGGTACTAAGAGTTGTACATTTTCTTGTAGTGGATGGTAATATGGCGATCTTAGTATCACGAGGTTTACCCATGATGGAGGCTTTGCAGCGAACAATATCAATCCAAGTGAACTTCCAAATAAAGCTATGCTCCCCGGCAACGGCGCCAGAAAATAGTCTTGATGACCCACAAGTATAGGGGATCGCAACAGTCTTCAAGGGAAGTATTACCCAATTTATTGATTCGACACAAGGGGAGACAAAGAATACTTGTAAGCCTTAACAGCGGAGTTGTCAATTCAGCTGCACCTGGAAATAGACTTGCTCGCAAGAGTTTATCAGTAGTAACATTTTTATAGCAGTAGGAATAGTGAAATAATAGCGACAGTGAAATAAAGACAGCAGTGGTGATTATAGTAAACAGCAGGATTAAACTACTGTAGGCACAGGGACGGATGAACGGGCGTTGCATGGATGGGAGAAACTCATATAACAATCAAAGCAGGGGCATTTGCAGATAATAATAAAACGGTATCCAAGTACTAATCAATCAATAGGCATGTGTTCCATATATAGTCGTACGTGCTCGCAATGAGAAACTTGCACAACATCTTTTGTCCTACCAGCATGGTGGCAGCCAGGCCTCTAGGGAAACTACTGGAAATTAAGGTACTCCTTTTAATAGAGTACCGGAGCAAAGCATTAACACTCCGTGAACACATGTGATCCTCACATCACTACCATTCCCTCCGGTTATCCCGATTTCTGTCACTTCGGGGCCATTGGTTCCGGACAACGACGTGTGTATACAACTTGCAGGTAAGATCATAAACAACGAATATCTTCATGAATCAATAACATGTTCAGATCTGAGATCATGGCACTCGGGCCCTAGTGACAAGCATTAAGCATAACAAGTTGCAACAATATCATAAAAGTGACATCTACGGATACTAGGCAATATGCCCTAACAATCTTATGACTATTACATGACCAATCTCATCCAATCCCTACCATCCCCTTCAGCCTACAGCGGGGGAATTACTCACACATGGATGGGGGAAACATGGCTGGTCGATGGAGAGGCGTTGGTGGTGATGGTGGTGAAGATCTCCTCCAATTCCCCGTCCCGGCGGAGTGCCAGAACGGAAACTTCCGGCTCCCGAGACGGAGTTTCGCGATGTGGCGGCTCTCTGGAGGGTTTCTGGCGACTTCGACTTCTCTCCGTGCGTTTTTAGGTCGAGGGCGATAAGTAGTCCGAAGGAGGGCGTCGGGGGCCAGCCGAGGCCGCCACACACTAGGGCCGCGCGCCCCCCTCCTGGGCCGCGCCGGCCTAGTGTGTGGGGCCCTCGTGCCCCCACCTGGCTTGCCCTTCTGGCTCCGCCAATATTCTGGGAAAATAGGGCCTTCTGTATAAATTCCAAGGTTTTTCCTGAAAGTTGGATTTCTGCACAAAAACGAGACACCAGAGCAATTCTGCTGAAAACAGCGTTAGTCCGTGTTAGTTGTATCCAAAATACACAAATTAGAGGCAAAACAATAGCAAAATTGTTCGGGAAAGTAGATACGTTTTGGACGTATCAGAATCCGCCGGGGAAATTCCCTCCTGGAGGGGGAAATCGACGCCATCGCCATCGTCATCGAGCTGAACATCATCTCCATCATCATCACCATCATCTCCATCATCATCACCGCCATCTCCACCGCTGCATCTCGTCACCGCTGTAACAATTAGGGTTGGATCTTGATTGTTTGATAGGGGAAACTCTCCCGGTATTGATTTCTACTTGTTATTGATGCTATTGAGTGAAACCATTGAACCAAGGTTTATGTTCAGATTGTTATTCATCATCATATCACCTCTGATCATGTTCCATATGATGTCTCGTGAGTAGTTCGTTTAGTTCTTGAGGACATGGGTGAAGTCTAAATGTTAGTAGTGAATTATGGTTGAGTAATATTCAATGTTATGATATTTAAGTTGTGGTGTTACTCTTCTAGTGGTGTCATGTGAACGTCGACTACATGATACTTCACCTTTATGGGTGGGCCTAGGAGAGTACATCTTGTATTCGTTTGCTAATTGTGGGGTTGCCGGAGCGACATAAACCTAAACCCCCGTTAGTATATCGGTGCAGGAGGGATAGCAGGATCTCGCAGTTTAAGGTCATGGTTAGATTTATCTTAATTAATTTCTTGTATTTGCGGATGCTTGCAAGGGGTATAATCACAAGTATGTATTAGTCCTAGGAAGGGCAGTGCATTAGCATAGGTTCACCCACACAACACTTATCAAAACAATGAAGATTAATCAACTCGTATGAAGCGAAAGCACTAGACTAAAATCCCCGTGTGTCCTCGAGAACGTTTGGTCATTATAAGTAAACAAACCGGCTTGTCCTTTGTGCTAAAAAGGATTGGGCCACTCGCTGCAATTATTTCTCTCGCAATTTACTTACTCGTACTTTATTTATCTGCTATATCAAACCCCCCTGAATACTTGTCTGTGAGCATTTACAGTGAATCCTTCATCGAAACTGCTTGTCAACACCTTCTGCTCCTCGTTGGGTTCGACACTCTTATTTATCGAAAGTACTACGATACACCCGCTATACTTGTTGGTCATCAAGACTATTTTCTGACGCCGTTGTCGGGGAGTGAAGCGTTATTGGTAAGTGGAATTGGTAAGGAAACTTTTACTGTACGTGCTGATTTTGTTTCTGCTTGCTGCTATAAGTCATTATGGAGAGATCCTCCCTTGAATTTCTATTTGGGAAATCTACTACTACTGCAACGGTAGTGGATGAGGCGCCAGTGAGGAAGTAATACCATATAAAATACCTATGAAAATTATTGAACGTGTTGTGGATAACCGCTATGAAGGGGATGGAACTGTTCATCCCGGAGATCATTTACTTGTTTTTACATGAATTATGCGGGTTATTCAAATGTGCTGGTATTTCAATGGATGAAGTTAGGAAGAAATTATTTGTTATGTCGCTATCTGGTAAAGCGGCGCATTGGTATAAACTGCTGAAGGATGGGCGTTCTCTTGATTGGAAGGATATTGTGCCTCTATTTTACTCTAAATTCTATCCTCCAAGTGAAATTCACAAAGACCGCAACCGTATATATAATTTCTGGCCTCATGATGGAGAGAGTATTGCCCAAGCGTGGGGGAGATTGAAGTCTTTAATGCTCAAATGCCCCATTCATGAGCTTCCGGGTAATATTATTATTGATAATTTCTATGCAAGACTGTCTTTTCAAGATAAAACCTTGCTGGATACTTCTTGTTCTGGATCATTCACGCGCAATAAAGAAGAGTTTAAATGGGACCTTCTTGATCGAATCCAAGAAAATACTGAAGGATGGGAGAATGACAAAGGTAGAGTGTCAGGTATAAATTATAATTATGAATGTATTGAAACTTTTATGGATACTGATGAATATCGTAATATAAGTGCTTCATATGGTCTTGACTCTCAAGTTGTTGCAAATATTTATAAAGCCTTTGCCTCTCATTTTGAATTGCCTAGGAAGAATTTTGATAAGTATCATGAACCTTATAAAGATAAAGTTGATTCGCCTAAAGGTAAATGTATTGAAATTAAAACTGTTGATCATGTTCTTCCTGAAGCTTATATTGAAAAAACTCCTTTCCCTGCTAAGATGAAAGAGTACTCTGTTATAACTAGTGTAGTTAATAAAAGTGCAAAGAAACCCAGAGAACCTGAAGAACAAATAAAGGTTGAACCTGCTGTTGCAATAGTTAAAGATCTTGTGACCGAAAATGTGGAAGATGGTCATATTATTTTTTGTGAAGATGCTTCTAATATTGTTTCGCATCCTAATAAGTCTAGGAAAGTCAGTGTTCCTGTGCTCTCTGTTCGAATTGGTGATCATTGCTATTATGGTTTATGCGATATTGGTGCAAGTATTAGTGCCATTCCTTATGAGCTCTACACGGAAATCATGCATGAAATTGGTTCTTGTGAACTTGAAGATATTGATGTGGTTATTTGGCTAGCTAATAGAGAAACTATCTCTTCCATTGGTATTGTTTGAGATGTTGAAGTTCTATGTGGTAAGATTAAATATCCTGCTGACTTTTTGGTACTTGGTTCTGCTGCTAGTAAGTCTTATCCTATTATTTTTGGTAGACCTTTTCTGAATACTTGTGGAGCTATTATAGATTGCAAGAAAGAGAAAATTGTTACTAAATTTCCTGGTAAATCTTATGAGTTTAACTTCTCTAAATTTGCCAAAGCTCCTTATAAAGCTAATTTGCCTAATGATGATTTTAGAGTTGAACAATGTGCATCTATTTCTCTTGCTCCTAGTAATCCTTTGCAGCAACATTTGGAGAATAGTGAGAGTGAAGTTTTTAGGGAAGAAAGGGATGAGCTTGACGAAATTTTCCTTCGTCAACCTATTCTTAAACATGACTTACCGGTTGAAGATTTAGGCGTAACACCACCACCAAAGGAAGATCATGTATTTGATTTGAAACCATTACTCGATAATCTTAAGTATGCTTATATTGATGATAAGAAAACATATCCTGTTATTATTAGTGCTAAGCTTTCGGATATTGAGGAAGAAAGGTTATTGGAAATATTGAAGAAACACCGAGGAGCTATTGGCTACATGCTGGCGTGTAGTCGACACGTCCGTTGGGAACCCCAAGAGGAAGGTGTGATGCGCACAGCAGTAAGTTTTCCCTCAGTAAGAAACCAAGGTTATCGAACCAGTAGGAGCCAAGAAGCACGTGAAGGTTGTTGGTGGAGGAATGTAGTGCGGCGCAACACCAGTGAAACCGGCGCCAACCTGGAACCTGCACAACACAATCAAAGTACTTTGCCCCAACGTAACAGTGAGGTTGTCAATCTCACCGGCTTGCTGAAAACAAAGGAGTAAGCGTATCGAGTGGAAGATGGTGTTTGGTTGCAAAGAACAGTAAAAGCAGTAGAATGTATTCAGATGTAAAAGAATGGACCGGGGTCCACGAGTTCACTAGAGGTGTCTCTCCAATAAGATAACTAACATGCTGGGTGAACAAATTACAGGCGGGCAATTGACAAATAAAGATTCAATGCATATCAATGATGATTACTATGTGATTTAATCGGGGCATTACGACAAAGTACATAGACCGCTATCCAGCATGCATCTATGCCTAAATAATCCACCTTCGAGGTTATCATCCGAACCCCTTCCAGTATTAAGTTGTAAACAACGAGATAATTGCATTAAGTATGGTGCGTAATGTAATCAACACAAATATCCTTAGACAAAGCATCAATGTTTTATCCCTAGTAGCAACTGACACATCCACAACCTTAGAACTTTACGTCACTTGTCCCGGATTCAATGGAGGCATGAACCCACTATCGAGCATAATTACTCCCTCTTGGAGTTACAAGTATCAACTTGGCCAGTGCCTCTACTAGCAACGGAGAGCATGCAAGAACATAAACAACACATATATGATAGATTGATGATCAACTTAACATAATATTCTATATTCATCGGATCCCGCCAAACACAACATGTAGCATTACAAATAGATGATCTTGATCATGTTAGGCAGCTCACAAGATCTAAACAATGATAGCACAAGCGGAGAAGACAACCATCTAGCTACTGCTATGGACCCATAGTCCAAGGATGAACTACTCACGCATCAATCCGGAGGCGGGCATGATGATGTAGAGCCCCTCCGGTGATGATTCCCCTCTCCGGCAGGGTGCCGGAGGCGATCTCCTGAATCCCCCGAGATGGGATTCGCGACGGCGGCGTCTCTGGAAGGTTTTTCGTATCGTGGCTCTCGGTCCAGGGGGTTTCGCGACGAAGGCTATTTGTAGGCGGAAGGGTAGGTCAAGTGGCGGCACGAGGGGCCCACACACCAGGGCCGCGCGGCCAGGGCTTGGGCAGCGCCGCCCTGTTGTGTCGGCGCCTCGTGGCCCCACTTCGTACCTCCCTCGGTCTTCTGGAAGCTTCGTGTAAAAATAGGCCCCTGGGCGTTGATTTCGTCCAATTCCGAGAATATTTCCTTACTAGGATTTCTGAAACCAAAAACAGCGAGAAAACAACAAGCGACGCTTCGGCATCTTGTTAATAGGTTAGTGCCGGAAAATGTATAATAATGTCTGTAAAGTATGTATAAAACATTCAAGTATTGTCATAAAAGTAGCATGGAACATAAGAAATTATAGATACGTTTGAGACGTATCAAGCATCCCCAAGCTTAGTTCCTACTCGCCCTCGAGTAGGTAAACGATAACACAAATAATTTCTGAAGTGACATGCTACCAACATAATCTTGATCAACATTATTATAAAGCATATGAGATGAATGGAGTGATCTGAACAAAAGATTGCTAACAAAGATAATGACTAAACAAATGAATCATATAGCAAAACTTTTTATGAATAGTACTTTCAAACAAGTATCAATAAGAGTTGCATAAGAGCTAACTCATAAGCAATAAATTCAAAGTAGAATGAATTGAAGCAACACAAAGGATGATTAAGTTTCAGCAATTGCTTTCAACTTGTAACATGTATATCTCATGGATATTTGTCAACATAGAGTAATATAACAGGTGCAATAAGTAAACATGTAAGAATCAATGCACACAGTTAACACAAGTGTTTGCTTCTAAGATAGAAAGAAATGGGTAAACTGACTCAACAGTAAAGTAACAGAATGGCCCTTCGCAGAGGGAAGCAGGGATTACTATTTTTGTGCTAAAGCTTTTGTTTTGAAAACATAGAAACAATTTTGTCAACGGTAGTAATAATTCATATGTGCTATGCATAATACTTCCTACAAGTTGCATGTCTCATGCATAGAGTACTAATAGTGCTCGCACCTTGTCCTACTTAGCTCGGAAAACACGGATTATCATCACATGACATATGCTTCAACCAAGTGTCACAAAGGGGTACCTCTATGCCGCCTGTACAAATGTCTAAGGAGAAAGCACGCATTGGATTTCTCGCTTTTGATTATTCTCAACTTAGACATCCATACCGGGACAACATAGACAACAGATAATGGACTCCTCTTTTTAATGCTTAAGCATTCAACAACAGTTAATATTCTCATAAGAGATTGAGGTTGTATGTCCAAACTGAAACTTCCACCATGATGCATGGCTTTAGTTAGCGGCCCAATGTTCTTCTCTAACATATGCATACTCAAACCATTTGATCATGAAATCGCACTTACTTCAGACAAGACGAACATGCATAGCATCTCACATGATATCCAACAAAGGTAATGTTGATGGCGTCCCCAGAAACATGGTTACCGCTCAACAAACAACTTATAAGAATTAAGACACATAACTACATATTCATCACCACAATGTTCTTAAGCTATTTGTCCCATGAGCTATATATTGTAAAGGTAAAGGAGTGAAATTTTAAAGGTAGCACTCAAGTAATTTACTTTGAAATGGCAGAAAAATACCACATAGTAGGTAGATATGGTGGACACAAATGGCATGGGTTTTGGCTCAAGGTGTTTGGATGCACGAGAAGCATTTCCTCTCAGTACAAGGTTTGGGCTAGCAAGGTTGTTTGAAGCAAACACAAGTATGAACAGGTACAACAAAACTCACACAAGAACATATTGCAAGCATTATAAGGCTCTACACTGTCTTCCTTGTTGTTCAAACACTTTACCCGAAAGGATAATATGGTGTTGCCATCCGGTGGCAATGCCCCCCCTTTGGCCACCGTTGGATCTGCCATATAGATTCGGTTTCTATAGAAATGCGATATTTAATCTCAAGCTCTAATTAGCTGCACTATCTGCAAAACACCTGCACAAGCTGCAGCATATACCAGTGTTAAGGGGACAGAGCGCTGCAGCATACTGCATTCATGACTGCTTTGTGAATAACTTGTTTGTGCGTAGCCTCCTTCATTCAATAAATTTTCACGCCACCAACATGTGGTGATGTCAGGTGCTAGTATTTTAGTACTACTAAAGTGGCCAATTTAGAAGCCACCACTCCTAATTTAAATGTGGTCCAAGTAAAAATAAATCATGTGTGGTTCGTGCTCCCATCAGCCTCGGCTACCTCAGCACTTGCAAACCTTTTGATTAAACAGCACTCACTAAATCATCACCACAGATACCTATCAGCGACCACCGTGAAACAATTGAAGGCACACGCGGCTTGAATATTTTTCTGGAGAACGAGAACAAGCGCTGCGCCCATGCTTCGTCTGGACAGATCGATTGAGAGAGTGAGCGGATGCTCCTCCGCTTTTTTTTGCTACATTCGCTCTCCTCTCCATTATTGTCTCACTCAAATGCATGTTGAAAATACTGTGAAATATTCCTGCTTTTTTAGGCACGCAGGAGCCACTTACGACTGCCTCCGCCACCCAGCCCAGCTTTTGTAGCTACACACTAGCTAGCGTGCAGCAACAACGTATCAGCCGGCGAGCTCGAGCACTGCCAGCGAGCACAGTGACCTGCTTTTGTACCTATGCATGCCTATTTGTACGTACCCAGCAGAACACAGCACCGCCATGAATGCCTATTTGTGTGCACATGCTAGCTTGATCAGCAACTCAGCACCATGCATGCATGCTTGTGTACATAGGCGCGCTGGACGGCCTGACATCAAATGGTCAAACGGCCGGATATGTCGCTGCACATTTCTGCTTGTGTCCTGTCATATCAACGTATAATTAGGATATAGTTTAGTTTTGTACCAGATCTATCGAGTTTTAACCGCTCCATAACTAACCATTGTCATTGCAGACCGAATCTCCGGCATATCATCGGACGACAGCCAGATGGGGGGCATTGCCACCGGGTGGCTACAAATCCGCTCTCTTACCCGAAAATATCTAGACTTAGAGAGACCAATCATGCAAATCAAATTAAACAAGCTCTACGGTAGTTCTTCATTAATAGATTAAACTACATGATGCAAGAGCTTAAACATGATCTATGAGAGCTCAAACAATTGCCAAATTTCCAAACCATATGCATCATTTTCTGATTCCAACCAAATAGCAATTTAACGAAGCAATTTCAGTCTTCGCCATGAACATTAAAGCACAATTAAGAACACAAGTGTTCCATATGAAAAAGCGGAGCGTAATATCTCCAATATAAGGATGGCGGGATCCAACTTTATTCGAAACAAAACTAAAATAAAAACAAACCGACGCTCCAAGTAAAGAACATAGGATGTGATGGAATAAAAATATAGTTTCACTAGAAGTGACCTGATAATGTTGTCGATGAAGAAGGGGATGCCTTGGGCATCCCCAAGCTTAGATGCTTGAGTCTTCTTAAAATATGCAGGGATGAACCACCGGGGCATCCCCAAGCTTAGACCTTTCACTCTTCTTGATCATAGTATATCATCCTCTTCTCTTGACCCTTGAAAACTTCCTTCACACAAACTTCAAGCAAACTCATTAGAGGGTTAGTGTATAACCAAAATTCACACATTCAGAGGTGACACAATCATTCTTAGCACTTCTGGACATTGCAAAAAGCTTCTGAAAGTTAATGGAACAAAGAAACTCATTCAACATAGCAAAAGCGGCAATGCGAAATAAAAGATAGAATCTATCAAAAACAGAACAGTCCGTAAAGATGAATCTGGCAGGGGCACTTAACTTGCTCAAATGGAAAAACTCAAAACTAATGAAAGTTGCGTACATATATGAGGATCACGCTCGTAAATTTGCAGATTTTTTCGATTTTTTTACAGAGAGCTCTGCGAGAATTCGTGACAGACAGCAATGCTGTTTCTGCGCAGCGATCCCAAATATAGTATCAACTTTAGCATAGAAACTTTACTTGGCACAAAAACATGATAAGGAGAGGTTGCTACAGTAGTAAACAACTTCCAAGACTCAACAATACAGCAAATAAAATGAAACATGGGTTATCTCCCAAGAAATGCTTTTTTTTAACGCATTTCAGCTAGGCGCAGAAAGTGCAAATCAAGTATTTTCAATGATACTTGATGTCTACGGGTGCTTCTATTCTTGTAGACAGTGTTGGGCCTCCAAGAGCAGAGGTTTGTAGAACAACAGCAAGTTTTTCCTTAAGTGGATCACCCAAGGTTTATCGAACTCAGGGAGGAAGAGGTCAAAGATATCCCTCTCAAGCAACCCTGCAATCACAAAGCAAGAAGTCTCTTGTGTCCCCAACACACCAAATACACTTGTCGGATGTATAGGTGCACTAGTTCGACGAAGAGATAGTGAAATACAAGTAGTATGGATGTATATGAGTGGTAATAGCAATCTGAATAAAATATGGCAGCGAGTAAACATGCAACAAAACGAGTAAACAAACGGAGATTCGATGCTTAGAAGCAAGGCCTAGGGATCCTGCTTTCACTAGTGGACACTCTCAACAATGATCACATAATAGAACCACTCTACACTCTTTTGTTGGATGATGAACACCACTAAGCGTGTAGGATTACACGAACCCTCAATGCCGGAGTTAACAAGCTCCACGAGTATTCGATATTCATGTTTAAGTAACCTTAGAGTGCAAGATAGATCAACACAATTACACCAAGAACTAACATAGCATGCACACTATCACCATCACACTATGAAGGAGGCATAGATCACATCAATACTTATCATAGCAATAGTTAACTTCATAATCTACAAGAGATTACAATCATAGCCTACACCAAGTACTACACGAGGCACACACTTGTCACCATTAGACCGTGCGGGAGGAATAGAGTACTTTAATAACATCACTAGAGTAGCACATAGATGATATTCAACTAGATCACATAAAGAGAGAGATGAACCACATAGCTACGGCGGAGCCCTCAGCCCCGGGGTGAATTACTCCCTCCTCATCATGGAGACAGCGATGGCGGTGAAGATGGCGGTGGAGACGGCGGTGGAGATGACTCGGGGGCAATTCCCCGTCCCGGCGGCGTGCCGGAACGAGACTTCTGTCCCCCGAATTGGAGTTTCGCGATGGCGGCGGCTCTGGAAGGTTTCTCGTGTCGTGGTTTTTCCGTGTCGAGGATTTAGGTCAGGAGGCATCTTATAGGAGAAGAGACGGAGTCGGAGGGGCCACAGGGGGCCCACACACTAGGGTGGCGCGCCCCCCCTTGGCCGCGCCGCCCTGTGAGGTGGGGCCCTCCTGGCTCCCCTCTGGCCCTTCTTCGGTGCTCTGGAAGCTTTCGGGAAAAATAGGATGTTGGGCGTTGATTTCATCCGATTCCGAGAATATTTCCTTTCTAGGATTTCTGAAACCAAAAACAGCAGAAAACAGCAACTGGCCCTTCGGCATCTCGTCAATAGGTTAGTTCCGGAAAACGCATAATAATGACATATAATGTGTATAAAACATGTAGGTATCATCAATAAAGTAGCATGGAACATAAGAAATTATAGATGAGAGTGGATTCGGTGTACAGGGGGGTACGTGCGCACCCCCTAGATACCGTTGGATTTGCTTTTAGATTCGGTAGAAGCTAACGGAGATAAAACGGTCCTGAAATCTCTCTCCCATCCCCATCGAGCGCGGGCGAGGGGGCGACCGATTGACCGCGCCCCGCAAGTTCTTAAACCAATCATTAACGCCCAGATTCCCTAGCTGCATCTCCACATGAGCTACTACCCCCACCACTTTTCTGTATCAGACAACAGTAGCAGCAAGGGCGTCGATGTGCGGCGGCGCTTGAGCAGGACCGAACTCGTGAGGAAGAATCAGCTGTGAAACCCACGGAAGACGCTCCTACCTCCGACGCCCAAATCCACGCCGCATCTTCCGATCCGGTTGACCGCCGCCGCTCGGCGCAGAGAGGCCCTGGCCGTGAGCAGTGCTTCTCGTCCGGCCCATCGACTGACTCGAGCGATGGAGAAAGTGTACCAGCTCCTCCGTGCGGCCCTACCTCTCTGTCTCCCTGGTTCTCCATGGCGGAGATGAAGAATCCCGACCGAATCTGTTCGTAAAGAGAGGTGGTGCTCTTTATCGATCTAAACTTCCATGCGACTTTGGTTCCTCTCGTAGGCTTGGGACGAATCGATTGGAGAGCAGCCGCCGTGGACCGCCCGATTGGAGAGCGACCGAGCATCCTCCTGCATCGAGCACGGCAGGCTCGATTCCGCTGGCGAGCCTGGGCCTCGCCGCCGTGGATGGCGCCGCCGCCGCTTGGAAGAGAGGCGATGGGGAGCTGCGGCCAGATTGGATGGCGGCGCCGCCGTCGATTTTCCCCGCTGCTCCGTGTCGGCCTCCCCGGCTGCCCGCACTCGGCGGTGAGAGCGGCGGCCTTCCCGGCGGCCCGTGCTCCCCAGCGAGCACCGGGTGGTGGATGGTGCGCCTGCTACTGCGACGCGGCGACGGCATGCTGCACTGCATCTGGCGCTCCGGCGTCACCTGGACGGGGCCACCGCGCCCGACCTCGTCTCCATGGCGCAGCTTGCAGGAATCGTCGGCGGGGGAGGTGACATAGGCATCCCAAATGGGCCTGCCTAAGGTAGTACCCGGGGTTTACTGAAGGCCCACTATCCGAAGAATAAGAAGATTCGGGAGCCCAAGATATATTAAGGAAAGTTAGAATTGTAATAGGAAGTGTTGTTTGTAATCTGGCGGGATGAGTTAGAAACCGTCCCGATCTCTGTAACTTGTACGAAACGAAACCCTCGGCTCCGCCTCTTATATAAGGGGGAGTCGAGGGACAAAGAAAGGATCGAATCTATCGTCAACATAACCCTAGTTTTCATAATCGTCGAGTACTTTCCGCCTAAACCTTCGAGATCTACTTGCCCTCTACTTCTAGCAAAACCCTAGTCTACAATCCGTAGGCATTGACAAGTTAATCCCTTGTCAATTGGCGCCGTCTCGTGGGAATTAGAGGTTGCAAGGAGCTGATCTTGATGGCACGTTCAAGATCTTCGACTTCATCAACGAAGCAAGCAACGCGATGGATCGAGGTAACAAGGGAAAAACTGATCTATTCAATTTTATTCCTCACCCGCCCTCCCGTATGGATGCATGTGCCTATCTGGAGGAGCCCATCATCATGACGTTCGGAGAATTCCGATTTGGCGTCAACAAAGAAGGATCCTACCGTCTCGAAGATCCGATCTCGTCGGAATTTTCAGCGGTCGATTCTAGCTTTTCGTCGAGTGACGAGAAGTTTTCTTCGCCATACTTCATCGACACTAAGGCGAAGGGAAAGCTCGCCAAGATCTTCAGCAACACATCCTTCGAGTCGTCTGCGGACTCCTTTATAAGCAGCGACTCCGAAAGCGTCGGCAGCCTTCAACTTCATCGACAAATCTGTCGCCATCGGGAAGGTCTTCACCACTCTGTATGATGGTGTCACCAACCTTGACAAAAATCAATTCGCAAAATACCACCAGATCTGTGCAATAGAAGAAACGGGTACATCAGAACCACAAACATCAGAGGCTTTCGACGATTTGGGAAATCCATACGTCGATCTCGCTGATCTCAGGAAAGGCCTGGGCACTAAATATGCCGGATCTTCAACTCGCGCAAAAGTCCAACTCCCGCAAGCTGCGTGGGATAGGGCTGCGAGAGCCATGGATGGATCAGAACCAATGAATACTACTGCTACCGTACAAGAGTTACAGGCATATCAATATAGACTTGCTCGGGTAAGCAGAGATTTGGAAAAACAGACAGCATCCCTGAATAGGAGGAAAGAAGCAGCTTCTGCATCAAGCAGACGCCGAGCAGATTTAAGTCGCCTTTCAGGAAATACGGGAGATAGTCACAGAGAAGCTCGGAGGAGAGCAATGTCTCGGTTGCAAAACATACCCGAAGCAGAAAGAGGAAACATAATCCAAAATCTCGACATGTCCTTTATGTCGATTGATGAAAGAGGAAATATAATCCCAAAAACGCCAGAAGCAGGTTACATGGCAACACAAGCGTACATCTTGGCGTCTAGACCACCTCCTGGGGACCCGAGAGAACCATTGTTCAATATGGCGATGGCTGGAGTAGGCGTAATGGGAACAGCGTTTGCAACAACGCCTCCCGAAGAAAATCCTGGGCAAAATAATCCACGACCCAACACAGCAGTCCAAGATCCCCCAAGGACAAGTGGAGCGAGAGACACAGCAGTCCAAGTAAGGGTGGACAGAGCACGACAAGAAAGAAGGGAGCGTCAGCACTCACCAGAGGTTGCCGACGAAGATATGTGTGGGCTCCCGTGTTTCACGAGAAGAGTTCGAAAGACTCGAGTCCCAAAAGGGTTCAAGCTACCCGAAAATTTCAAGAAATTCGACGGCTCGCAAGATCCCGAGGATTGGCTCGTAGATTATCTCGAGATGGTGAAACCGGTAGGAGGAACCGGAGCAACGACTATGCAAAGTATTCAAGTTCACCCGAGCGGTGCCGCGAGATCTTGGATAAAGAAACTCCCCTAAATTCCATCGACAACTGGGATAACTTTGAGGATATCTTCGTGAAAAACTTCCGATCCACCCGCAAGAAACCTCGCGTCGTTGGAAGAGTTGAGGGCATGTCGACAAAAACACGACGAATCGATGAGGAAATATATACGGCGGTGGAACATCATAAAGAACTCGGCAGAAGATATATCTGACGAGAGGGCAATAGATGCGTTTGTGGCAGGAGTTCGCCGAGCAGATTTCATCGAGGACTTAGGGAGAACTAACCCTAAGACCATATCAGCACTCATGGAAATAGCCAATAAATGGGCAGATGGTGAAGACGCAATATACAACAAGCGACACAGGTCGCCAGAAGAGGATCGTGGTCGAAATTATCAAAATAGAAGGCGATTTTCTCGCTAGTTCTACAACAACGATGCTCCCGGCCATATATCGGCTGGTTTTCGAGGAAATCCTGGAGGAAATAGTCGAGATGATTATCAAAGGAGTAATGAGCAACAAGGCGACAATAGAGGTGATTTTCGCGGCAACAGGCAAAATAGTGGACCCGGGATTCAAAGACCTTACGTATCTCCCGAGGAGATGATGAACGGTCCATGTCAAATGCACTTTTACCTCGACAACAATGGAAAAAGGCAGTCGGGACATCTTCAGAAAGACTGCCGTAATTTTCAGGCAATGCTACGAGCCGCAGGAATTGCAAATGCTCAAGCAAACAACAGAAACCCCCGGGAGCCAAGGAGTGAGATCCACCTTCCACCTCCTCCCGCAATTACCGACGAAAATCGACATCAGCTCAGAATAGCGGCAGCACCACACCCACCTCCATATGTTGATCCTAACTCTAACGGTGTGGTCTCGATGATTCAGAAAGCTAGGCCATCAAACAGGGCGCAGAAGGTAATTTCGCGACAAGTGTTCATGGCAGAGAAGATGCCTCCACCAACAGTCGAGTACTTAAATTGGTCGGGGCAAGACATCGGCTTCACAATCGCAGACCATCCACGAGCAAGTTCCGCGACCGGGGCAATCAGCACTCATCTTACCCGCGATGAATCGCTGGTTTTGACGTGTCGAGAGTTTTCATAGATGGCGGCAGCAGCTTAAACCTCATGTACGCAGATACATTGAGGAAGATGAACATATCCCTGGCAAATTTGAAACCAACTGATACACGTTTCCATGGGATCACACCAGAGAAGCCAAGTTATCCATTGGGCAAAATCAACCTCGACGTTCGGCTTTGGAACCCGAGAAAACTACGGGATAGAGAATCCGGAGTTCGAAGTTGTGGATTTCCCGTCGCAAGTATCACGCTTTGTTGGGACGACCGGCGTATGCCGGGTTCATGGCGATGCCGCATTATACATATCCGTTGTGGAGGTTGCTCGGGCCCAAGGGACCTATCACAATCAAAGGAAGTTTCGCGTTATCCGATAAATGCGACAAGGATTTTCATCGACTATCGAAACTTTCGGGATGCAAGCGAATATGCGGCGCCACGGTTCACCGATTATGATGTACTGCCAGAGGTAGGGAGATCTTCTAAGGAGCCAACTTTCAACACAAACAAGGATTCAAAAGAGGTACAGATCCACCCGACAGATCCAAAGAAAACGACGTCCATTGCCGCAAACATGGATGTCGCATAGGAAAGCGCGCTCGTCGAGTTCCTCCGTGAGCACTGGAAAATCTTCGCATGGTGTCCGAGCCGACATGCCAGGAGTACCCAGGGAACTTGCCGAGCACCACCTCAATTTGGATCCTCTCGCAAAACCAGTAAAGCAACCTTTGCGGCGTTTTTCGGAGCCTAGTCGCAAAGCCATGTTATCTGAAATAGATCGACTAAAAGATGCTGGTTTCATCAGGGAAATATCGACAGAAGCCACGTGGGTAGCTAACCCAGTGATGGTGCCGAAAAAACACACAATAGTCCTTCGCATGTGCGTCGACTTCACGTGTCTCAATAAACATTGTCCTAAGGATCACTTTCCCCTCCCAAGGATCGATCAAATCATCGATTCCACGGCAGGATGCGAACGTCTTTCCTTTTTGGACGCATACTCTGGTTATAACCAGATCAGGTTAAAAGAAGAAGATGAAGCCAAGACAGCGTTCATTACACCTTATGGCGTGTTTTGTTACGGAACAATGCCCTTTGGTCCGAAAACGCGGGAGCAACATACCAGCGGATGATGCAGAAGTGCTTAGCAACACAGATTGGAAAAAATGTACAAGTCTACATCGATGATGTCGTAATAACATCAAAGAAAGGGTCGACTTTGATCGAAGATTTGAAGGAAACTTTCGATAACCTCGACAAGTTCTGCCTCAAGCTAAACCCGACAAAGTGCTCTTTCGGAGTTCCCGCAGGAGAACTTCTCGGGTTTTTGGTATCAGCAAGGGGGATTGAAGCTAATCCCGAAAAAATACAGGCCATTGTTACTATGCGAAAGCCAACAAAGCTGAAAGAAATACAACAGTTAACGGGGCGAGTCGCAGCTTTAAGCAGATTCGTCGCCAGGCTAGGAGAAAGGGCACTGCCGTTCTATACACTGATCAAACAAGGGGAAAAATTTCAATGGAACGAGGAAGCAGATAGAGCCTTCGAGAACCTCAAGCGAGCAATTTCGACACCACCAATATTGGTGGCACCGAAAGAGAAAGAACCTCTCCTCTTATACATTGCAGCCACACCTCGGGTGGTCGGCACGGCCCTAGTAGTCGAGAGAGAAGAAGAAGGCAAGCTTCATGGAGTTCGGAGGCCGAGTATATTTCATCGCGAAGTACTATCGCCCTCAAAACAGCGGTACCCGCAATATCGAAACCGGCATATGGAGTATTCACGACAAGAAGAAAATTGCGACACTATTTTTCGGCGCACCCGATAATAGTGGTCAACGAGGCTCCCTTGTCAAATATACCGAACAACCCAGAGCTACGGGTCGTGTCTCCCTTTGGGGAATAGAACTTTCCCCTCGGGACATCACGTATGAAAAAGAAAAGCAATAAAATCGCAGGTCTTACCGGATTTCATTGCAGAGTGGATGGAACTACAAAACACGGGACCCCCGGATTTATCGAGAACTTGGACCATGAACTTCGACGGGTCCAAAAGATTGGAAGGTGCTGGAGCAGTGCGTGATATTGGTATCACCTGAAGGCGACAAGTTGAAGTACGTTCTGCGGATGACGTTCCCAAACGCGTCTAACAATGAAGCAGAATATGAAGCTCTCATACACGGGATGAAGATGGCGAAAGCTTGCGGTGCAACCCGACTGAAAATTTTCGGTGACTCACAATTGGTGGCACAGCAAGTCATGAACCAATGCGATGCAGTCAATGAAAGTATGATAGCATACAAAGAGGTGTACAATGAGCTCGAGAAGTTATTCGATGGTTGCGAAGTAAATCACATCAGCAGGATGAGCAACGATGAAGCCGACGTTCTTGCAAACATCGGGTCACAGTGTCTCGCGATACCTCCAGGCGTGTTTTGGGAAGAGATAAGCGAGAGATCAACAAAGCCAGTGAAAACAAAGAAGGAGAAGAAAGAGAAAACCTCGAGTATCACCAAAGACACAGCAGAAGAAGAAGAAGAACAGGAGCTAGTCATGATGGTGCAAATTCCATGGATGCAGGTTTACATATCATACATCCTAAGGAAAACGATACCCGACGATCCAGTTGAAGCAAGGCGAATAATCAGGAGGTCAAAAGCTTTCACTGTGGTCAAAGGGGAGTTATACAAACGAAGTATTTCGGGCGTGCTACGAGAGGTGCGTCACACCCGAAGAAGGAAGAATCATCCTGAAAGATGTGCACGAAGGGGTATGCGGGCACCACGCGAGTAGCAGAGCTATCGCGGCTAAGGTTTTCAGAGCAGGATTTTATTGGCTCACAGCAATCGAGGATGCAAAGGAAATAGTGCGCACTTGCGACGCGTGTCAAAGATTTGCGGCAAGACCCCACTCACCAGCAGCGGAACTTATGCCAATCCCACTGTCTTGGCCCTTTGCTCAATGGGGTCTCGACATGGTGGGTAAACTGCACAAAGCTTCGCCAGGAGGATATGAGTACTTGTTGGTGGCTATCGACAAATTTACCAAGTGGATAGAGGCGAAGCCAATAAATTCACCAGATGCAGCATCCGCAATAAAATTTGTGAAGAGCATCGTCTTTCGCTTTGGAGTACCTCACAGCATCGTCACAGATAACGGCAGTAACTTTACTTCCAAGGAGTTCAAAGCATATTGCGCAGAAGTGGGCATAAAACTAAGTTTTGCATCTGTCGCACATCCACGGACCAATGGCCAAGTCGAAAAGGCCAATGGCATCATCTCGCAATGGCATCAAGAAGCGCCCGCTAGGACCTTTGGAAAAAGCTAGGCATACTTGGCCGGAAGAGCTACCAAGTGTTTTGTGGAGTATTCGAACAACACCAAATACGACGACGCAGAAACGCCGTTCTTTTTGGTCCACTGGAGCCGAGGCGACTCTTGCCAATAGAAATAGAGCACGATTCTCCACGAGTCGCAGAATATGACGAAGAAACTTCGAGAAAAGCTTTGGAGGATGATGTCGACGCACTCGATGAAGCTCGAGACGAAGTCCTATCACGAGTCGCCAAGTATCAGCAGGACTCGAAAAACTATCACGATCGACGATTGCGGCCAAGATCTTTCCAAGTTGGTGACCTGGTTTTACGACTCAATCAAAAAAGCCATGAAAAACTCGAGTCACCGTGGCTAGGACCATACATCGTCACGGAAGTAATAGAAGGAGGAGCATACAGAATCAAAGACAAGAAGACAGGGATTGACGAGCCAAATCCCTGGAATGTGGCACAGCTCAGGCGTTTCTACGCCTAGATGTCGAAATATAGTCCTCCTTTGTAAAGCTACAATGTACTGAAACGCCCGCGAGTTTTCAGACGCACTCTTTTCCTTTTTCGGGGCACCGAGTGGGGCCGGGAAAGGTTTTTAATGAGGCGGGCTCGCGGTGCTGCAATATAATAAAGATAGTGGAATTATATATCTTCTTCTCGACAAGATCAGGGGTTTTTCCCTACATGATACAATATATATATATAAACGCAGTGTCGATAAACGCAAAAGAAGCATCTTGCCTTGGTAAAAATACCTCGCAAAAAGAAAAAGAGATATAGACAAAATAGTGATCAACAAAAGACTCGGGGGCTTGCACCCACAAAAATAGTACACAGTGTATATTATCTTGCCTTGGTTTAAAAACCTCGCATTATACAAATACAGCGAATAGCCACCGAAAATACTCGGGGCTAGACAAATATAGAAATATGCTCGTTTGCTTCACAATAGAATCATAATCATGATTTACAAAGGAGAATTATCTACGAAGGAAAATAATCAGTTCCGATTCAATATATCATCAAGAGTAACTCTGTTTTCTTCGAGAGCAGCGCCAAGAAAATCAGCATAATGACCATCCGCAAAAAAGTCGGCATCCATCCGAAGAAGGTCTTCAATCATTTCCTCGGCTACAGGTGAAACCTTCGTGTTGATGCGGTCGATACCAACTTTTCGGCGCCGTACCTTCTCGTGAACTTTCTCGACAACTTGGTTCAGATCAAGTTTTGAGTGACAGATTTGAAGCATGATAAGGGCAAATCTGGCGCCAGCTACCAGTTGAGCTCTGACAAAGTTATGGATACTGTGGGAATCCTTGAACTTCTCCATTAATTCGGGAAAAGTTTTCGGCTGAATGTTCGGCGGAAACATAGAGTTATAAACCATCGACAGGGTCTTGGTACAGAAGTCAAGATATTCGCGCACTTGGCAAGCATGATCTTGGAACCTGACAATCTGCCGGGTTCGTTCAGGAGTAGCCCAAAATAAAGAACCATGGTTCAGAGAAAGGTTGACAAGAAGATTCGTTCTCTCATTTACTCTCAGATCTTCGGCAGCAGCATCAAGAACTGAGCCTATTGGACAACAAGGGAAGAAACTTGGAAGAAAGCACAGCAAAATAAAGAGAAGGCATCAGAAAATTCGAGATACATACCTAACATATCCGTGCTAGCTTCCAACATCAGCTCGAGCATGCTATTTTCTCGGGAACTAGCTCCTTTAGCTTCCAATATAGCAGCATCCTTAGCAGCCATAGCTTCTTCGGCTTGACGACGAGCAAGTTTTTCTTGTTCAGATACTCTCCGAGACCTGTTCCATCATTGCCGTAGTTTGTTTCTTCGTGGATCTGAAGTTGTTGTCGAAGTTCTTGTAAATCTTCCGACAAAGGTGTGCTGGAAGAACCTTCAAGGTAATTGTCATCGGGTCTTACTTTCTTCGACAAGGAAGACGCGGAGCAAGATCGGGAGAGGAAGGATTTGTTGAATAGTTATCAAATATCAACTGGAAAAGAAAATCCCCGAATCAATGATAGCACCAGAAGGAATTTCATTGATCATAAAATATTTACATGATCATTACAAAAGAAGTTCTCCTAAGGGACTAGCAGGGAACTTGTCGCCAAGACTAGAACGGCGACAAAAGCAAAGGAAAGAAAGAAAGCAAAAACTAGACCTCCGGCCTTGAAGAGCTAGGAGTCGAAGATGGCTTGATCCCGAGATAAGCCAGGATCTTCTTCGTGTTAAGCTTTGCCGCCTTAATCAAGGAGCGCCATTTTGCTTGCTCTATTTGCTCCGTGTCGCCAACTTTTGCCCGACCAATAGTTTGTTGACGTCGACGCAACTAGGGCAACAAGTGCTTTCCACGGCAATCTTCATGTTCTCATGGCGCAACTTCAGACCAAGATCTTCGGGAGGATTGAAGCACTTGGCAAGGCCAAGGAAAGTTGCGAGCTCCTCTTTCTTCGGGAAGAAGTAGGGGAAAAGCTTCGACAACCCCGCCCGGCTTCATCCATGCCTTCACGCGCTTCCGACCCATGAAACTCAAGGAATGAAACGGCGTCCAGAAGAGCATCGTTGTCAGGATCCTCAAGCTCAAATTCTTGCGAGGTCCTATCTGACAAAACAAAAATAGAAATTTGTGTCAACAAACAAGTGCAAAAAAAAAAAGAAGGGAAAATCCAAAGGGTATGCAATGGTGCAAATGCTTACCAACAAAGCGACGACTTTGTGTTCTAATGCGTTTGGTGATCGCCGCTTCGCGAGCAGATTGCGCAGTTATGTGATCGCTTAGTGAAGTCTCGGCGTCATGCAGACGTTTCCGAAGATCTTCGACACCAGCAGCATCAGCCTTCGCCTTGTCGGCTTCTTGCATAGCTTCAACTGCATCTGATTCGGCCTTCTTACGAGCCTCTTCACATTGCTCTAACTTTAGAGCAAGCGTGTCAGCACGTTCGTTGGCTTCTATCAATTTCTCTGAAAAAAGGAAGACAAGATTAGCTATAAACATCGACAAGTCATGCAGAAAGGAAGCAAAAAATAGTCGAGCATTACCTTCAGTCTTGCTGGCGTAATCACGGTACCCAACGAATTGGGCACCAATGCGAAGAAGCTCTTTGATCATAGGCTGTTAAAAGAGAGACAAAGAAAGAAAATGTTGGCATGAGAAAAATGGCGACATATAGAGCAACCAGAGAAAATATAAACAACGACAAGAGTGTTAGCAACTTACATCATCCAAGAGAGGGTTAGAAGAGCTACTCGATTGAAGAGTGAGCTCTGATTTATTTCAACCCTTGCCCTTTTTGGTGAAGGGACAAGGGGGCTTGCCGGAGGAGTAGCAGTGCCGACATTTTGTCGAGGAGGCGACGTTTCTTCTCCTTCGACTGGCGTTTCCGAAGCGACTAATGTATGTGACGTGCTCGTTCGAGCAGCCACATCAGCAGTGGGTATTTCTTCTTCATCATCACTAAAAGAAAGCGTCGACAATGTAAAAAAGCAAGATAGACAAGAATTTTTGAGTACAAGTAAACGAGAAAAAGGGTACTTACGAACTGATGATAGACTCAAGGTATGGATCATAGCCTGCCTTCTGGTGCGAAGGAACAGCTTCGTCGACTTTGGAGGTGCCGGAATCTTCGACATCATCCCTTTTCCTCTTGTTCCTTGGAGAAACAGCAGGAGGAAGAGATTGTGCCGACGCAGTGGCTTCAGAGACATCCTCCTTTTCGTCGGATCCCACGCATCTTCGAGACTCGCGGGTTCATTTGCAAACGAGGGGGCATCTGGGTTATCATCAGAGATAACGGCCCTTTCCTCGACATCCCCACCTTCAGGAAGAGGAGGAAGTGAAACAAGATTTGGATGATCCTGTATAAAAAGAGGGAAGGATTGTCAGACAACACACAAAGAAAGGCAATAGACAAAAAACATGACAATGTTTACCTTGGGAAGCGCATGGGCGGCGCTGTATGGCTTTACGCGACAAGTGGAAGGGATGGAGTCTTTCTTCTTGAGAGATGAAATCCTACGGATAAGTCTATCCAAATCCTTGACTTCCAAATTCGTCGACAGCGATCTGCGTCTTCATCGCCGCCGTAATTCCGAAAAGGGTTTTGCGAGCTTGAAGAGGTTGCACCCTAGTCCTAAGGAAGTACGCCATAATCTGGATGCTCGATAATTCTTTTCCACGAGTATTTTGCAACTCATGGATGCGAGTCATCGTGGCCTCTGTCGAAGTTCTTTCTTCCTCGGTAGCTTCGCGTCCCGTGAACGGCGGCGAAGGATTTTCTCGGCACCGTCAAAAGGAGGAATGTTGTCTTCGGCGCAGCCATCGTTTTCTTCACGGATGTACAACCACTTCTTGCGCCATCCTTGAACGGAGTCAGGGAGTTTGACGTCGAAGTAGTTGACAGAGGAGCGAGCGGAAATAACAACGCCGCCTATATTATAGGCGACATTGGCGAGCCATTACGGCGACAAAAGAAAATGCGCTTCCATAATGCCCAGCTAGAGCTGGACACCAAGGAAGGCTTCGCAGAGGGTGATAAAGATAGAAATGTGAAGGATAGAGTTGGGTGTGAGGTGGTGAAGTTGGAGACCATAAACATAAAGTAACCCACGAAGAAAAGGGTGAATGGGGGCGGAAAGACCGCGGATGAGATGATCAACAAAACTTACCCGATACCCCATTGGAGGGGTTGGGTAGCTCTCTTCACCGGGGAAGCAAACCGCTTTGGGTTTCTTGGTAATCCCCAGCTTTTTCATCAGATTGAGGTCCTGGTTTGTGATCTTGGACCTCTCCCACTCCGCCGCTCCTAGATCCGCGGCAGCCATTGATGAGTCAGGTGTGCTGTGCCTGGTTAATCGACGCGGTGGCATCAACAATGGCGGAGGGATGCAGCTACAAAGGGAAGAGCTTTGAGAGATGAGGAGCGCGGAAGGAAATTTTGCAGAGGAAAGCAGGGGGACGGCGCGAGCGGAAGTGTTCGAGGAAGAAGAAGAAGACCTTATATACAGGTGCGGTGAACCGACGGAACCGTTGGATGAGAAAAGAGTGCAGCAGATGATCGCCACGTGGATACAAGGGCACAATGGTATTTTAACATTAACGAGGTTACAGAACGTGTGCCAGAAAAAGGGGAGAACATGTGTCCCCCACTTGCACGACGTGTCCGACAGAACAGGAATTGGGACCCACAACGCAGCGAACCAAGTGATAATGGTCAGTTTCCAAAATACAAATCGTGGCTATCATCAGCAATGACGTCGTCGAAGATAAAGAAAAATTCGGCTATGAGGTTTCAGAAGTTTATCGACAACACAAGGTTATCTCGGGAGCCTTTGATCAAATACAAGTTTTTGCCCAAATGCTCGGGGGCTACTTTGGAAAAATAGAAAATTCAGAGAATGACAAGATAGAAATGGTGAGAGCCTATGACCAAATGCAAGCATTTGTCCATAGCCTCGGGGGCTACTCCCATCGGGAGCGCTGGTCGCGCACCCGATAAATATAAAACTACCGAGAAAGATTATAAATATAGCGGCAATGGATAGTAATCTGTGGAGCCTACACCCAAGCACAAGTTCTTGGATGTAGCCTCGGGGGCTACTCCCATCGGGAACGCTGTTCGCGTGCCCGATGAATTTTTATCAAAAATAAAGAAAAAGAAGTGAGTATATTTCGAGTTACACAAATAACTCTGCATATACTCCCATCGGGAAGACAAAATAAGTCATCAAATATGACTCGATAAAATGTGCTATTCCAAAGGCGAAAAGCACTCGACAATATATTCTCAGAACGCCAAAGTTGCGATCAATTTCTGAATGCCGCAAATTTGCGAAGGTAAGACCCGCATCCGTTCCGCTGGGCGTGGCATCGCCAAAGACTGCGCTCGCTACTTTTATCCGTATCAACAGATACGAAGAAAAATCCTAACGGACGCGTTAGGTACTCGATAAATTTGACCGGGACTCGACAGAATGGTAAGACCTTAAGCGGCACTCCGTCGAAGTTTACACCAGTATCCCGAGATCATGTCCGGGGACGTGATCTTGAAGTAGGTTTTTGCGGATTGCCACTAGAGCAGCTTAACTAGTACCTGATCCGTCGGATGAACTAGCCCCAACTACCATTATCCCCGTACAATATAGAATTTTATGTGAAGAAGTATAGAAAAGATAAAGCTCTCGAATAAAAATAAACGGTGGAGATTTTCCCTGACTCTGCGATTCAAGCAAAATCTCGGGGGCTACTGACATAGGCATCCCAAATGGGCCTGCCTAAGGTAGTACCCGGGGTTTACTGAAGGCCCACTATCCGAAGAATAAGAAGATTCGGGAGCCCAAGATATATTAAGGAAAGTTAGAATTGTAATAGGAAGTGTTGTTTGTAATCCGGCGGGATGAGTTAGAAACCGTCCCGATCTCTCGTAACTTGTACGAAACGAAACCCTCGGCTCCGCCTCTTATATAAGGGGAGTCGAGGGACAAAGAAAGGATCGAATCTACTGTCAACATAACCCTAGTTTTCATAATCGTCGAGTACTTTCCGCCTAAACCTTCGAGATCTACTTGCCCTCTACTTCTAGCAAAACCCTAGTCTACAATCTGTAGGCATTGACAAGTTAATCCCTTGTCAGGAGGGGAGCTCGCCGGCGCGCTGCATACATCTACAAGAAAATCGATTGCAGCCATGGAGATTCCCCAAGACGAGGAGGAGAAGCAGGTCAGAGCTTGGTGGCGTGCGGTGCAGGGCCGGGGCGGCGCGCTTCGTTGCGTGGGGGATGAAGGAGAGCGAGTGTATGTATCCATGGGGAGGATTAGATCAGGTGGAGGGGATGAGGAACTTGGTCACGTGCAGTGGCAGTCAAATAAAGTGGGAAGAAGTAGACAGGAGCGGGACCAGTTTAACCCTGACATTAACGCCGTTAGACACGTGTCGGGCAACAAACGCGTGCTCACGTACCCACCTGTTCACCGGGCTTCATTCGAATTATAGATACGTTTGGGACGTATCAAGCATCCCCAAGCTTAGTTCCTACTCGCCCTCGAGTAGGTAAACGATAACAATGATAATTTCTTAAGTGACATGCCATCATAACCTTGATCATACTATTGTAAACACATGTAATGAATGCAGCGATCAAAACAATGGTAAATGACATGAGTAAACAAATGAATCATATAGCAAAGACTTTTCATGAATAGTACTTTCAAGACAAGCATCAATAAGTCTTGCATAAGAGTTAACTCATAAAGCAATAAATCAAAGTAAAGGTATTGAAGCAACACAATGGAAGATTAAGTTTCAGCGGTTGCTTTCAACTTGTAACATGTATATCTCAATGATAGTTTGTCAATGCAAAGCAATATAACAAGTGCAATATGCAAGTATGTAGGAATCAATGCACAGTTCACACAAGTGTTTGCTCTTTGAGATGGGAGGAAATAGGTATACTGACTCAACATAAAAGTAGAAGAATGGCCCTTCGACGAGGGAAGCATTGATTGCTATATTTGTGCTAGAGCTTTTATTTTGAAAACATAAAGAGAGCATAAAAATAAAGTTTTGAGAGGTGTTTGTTGTTGTCAACGAATGGTAGCGGGTACTCTAACCCCTTGCCGGACAAACCTTCAAAGAGCGGCTCCCATTTTATTTTTATTTTTGGGTGGCACTCCTTCCAACCTTTGCTTTCACAAACCATGGCTAACCGAATCCTCGGGTGCCTGCCAACAATCTCATACCATGAAGGAGTGCCTTTTTATTTTAGTTTTATTTCGATGACATTCCTCCCCACCTTTGCTTTCTCAAGCCATGGCTAACCGAATCCTTCGGGTGCCGTCCAACAATCACATACCATGGAGGAGTGTCTATTTGTAACTTTATGAAAGTTAATTAATTCGGGGCTGGGAACCCCATTGCCAGCTCTTTTTGCAAAATTATTGGATAAGCGGATGAAGCCACTAGTCCATTGGTGAAAGTTGCCCAACAAGATTGAAAGATAAACACCACATACTTCCTCATGAGCTATAAAACATTGACACAAATCAGAGGTGATAAATTTTGAATTGTATAAAGGTAGCACTCAAGCAATTTACTTTGGAATGGCGGAGAAATACCATGTAGTAGGTAGGTATGGTGGACACAAATGGCATAGTGGTTGGCTCAAGGATTTGGATGCATGAGAAGTATTCCCTCTCGATACAAGGCTTAGGCTAGCAAGGTTATTCGAAACAAACACAAGGATGAACCGGTGCAGCAAAACTCACATAAAAGACATATTGTAAAAATTATAAGACTTTACACCGTCTTCCTTGTTGTTGAAACTTTTTACTAGAAATTATCTAGACCTTAGAGAGACCAATTATGCAAACCAAATTTTAGCAAGCTCTATGTATTTCTTCATTAATAGGTGCAAAGTATATGATGCAAGAGCTTAAACATGAGCACAACAATTGCCAAGTATCACATTATCCAGGACATTTTACCAATTACCACATGTAGCATTTCCCGTTTCCAACCATATAACAATTAACGAAGCAGTTTCAACCTTCGCCATGAAAATTAAAAGCTAAGAACACATGTATTCATACGAACCAGCGGAGCGTGTCTCTCTCCCACACAAGCATTTATTCAAACAAAAACAAAAACAAAAACATACAGACGCTCCAAGTAAAGTACATAAGATGTGACCGAATAAAAATATAGTTTCAAGAGAAGGAACCTGATAATTTATCGATGAAGAAGGGGATGCCTTGGGCATCCCCAAGCTTAGATGCTTGAGTCTTCTTGAAATATGCAGGGATGAACCACCTGGGCATCCCCAAGATTAGACTTTTCACTCTTCTTGATCGTAGTATATCATCCTCCTCTCTTGACCCTTGAAAACTTCCTCCACACCAAACTCAAAACAACTCATTAGAGGGTTAGTGCATAATCAAAAACTCACATGTTCAGAGGTGACACAATCATTCTTAACACTTCTGGACATTGCACAAAGCTTCTGAAAATTAATGGAACAAAGAAATCCATCCAACACAGAAAAAGAGGCAATGCGAAATAAAAGGCAGAATCTGTCAAAACAGAACAGTCCGTAAATACGAATTTTAAAATGGCACCAGACTTGCTCAGATGAAAATGCTCAAATTGAATGAAAGTTGCGTACATATCCGAGGATCACTCACGTAAATTGGCATAATTTTCTGAGTTACCTACAGAGAATTAGGCCCAGATTCGTGACGAGCAAGAAATCTGTTTCTGTGCAATAATCCAAATCTAGTATGAACCTTACTATCAAAGACTTTACTTGGCACAACAATGCAACAAAACTAAGATAAGGAGAGGTTGCTACAGTAGTAACAACTTCCAAGACACAAATATAAAACAAAGGTACTGTAGCAAAATAAACACATGGGTTATCTCCCAAGAAGTTCTTTCTTTATAGCCATTAAGATGGGCTTAGCAATTTCAATGATGATGCTTTCATAAGGATGAGAGTCGCAGCAAAGAGAGTATCAAAAAGCAAGTATGAAGCAAATTTAAGCCTAACCCTCTTCCTATGAAAAGGAATCTTGCACACAAATAGATTCATGAAGAACAAAGTGGCAAGCATAGAAAAACAACACAAGCACAATTTCAAGATTCTCAACATAAAGAGGGGAAACTTAATATTATTAAGATGAATATAACCATGTTTCCCTCTCTCATAATAACTTTCAGTAGTATCATTGATGAAATCCACAATATAACCATCACTTAAAACATTCTTATCATGGTTCATATGCATAAAGGTATCATTATTTTTGACATAAGAAAAACTCTTCTCGTTAATAGTAATTGGAGCAGGATCATTATCAAGAATTTGAACATGGTAAACAAGTTGCATACTAAGGGAATGGTTTTTGGCAAGCCCATCATAACTATGACAAGTTTCATAAGGATAATTGTAATATGTGTCATATCCATCTCTATAGCGATTATCTAAACCAGAATATGTAATATCATCATTTTCACTAAAAGTAGAGGTCTCAAATATAGGATCTTCAAGCACAACATCCCCAAGCTTAGAGCTTTCAATATCATCGTTTAAGGGGACATGAATAATGCTATCATCATTACTTTCATAACCAGTACCAAAGAGATTTCCAATATCAAAGGTAGTGTGCTCATCCAAATCATGATCACTAACATGGGTACAGGGCATAGGAAGATCATCGTACTCAGATTTATTATCATAATAATCATTAGGCGCAACATACTTACGGTTACCTATTGTTACCTCATACACGCGGGGATATGCCATTGCCTCTTTCTCTTTATTCTCCTTCTTCTTCTTCTTCTTCTTCTTCTTCGTTCCCTTCTTCTTCTTCTTTTCCTTCTCCTCGTTCCCTTCTTTAGGAGGAAGAGGCTTGAAGGGTGGCTTGTCCGCATAACCTCGATTTACTTTCGAAACAATAGAAGAAACTTGGGAGGATCCCTCCTTTTCATTAATTAATTGAAAACACACAGCGGTCCTACCATATTTTGGCAAGGTGTCATCTTCTAAAATATTTTGTATGTAAGTGTTTGTATGGCTATTATCAATGCAATAAGAAAAACACCCATGCAGGACATCATCAATATCAAGATCATTCATATGTAACAAAGAGATTTTTCTTGAGAGCTCTTCACACCACAAAAATAAAGTAAGTTCGTCATGCTGATTAGGAGAAATTTCATCTTCACAATACAAATTTGCAGCACTCATTGGGTTCAAATTATCATTGGAGGAGCATTGAAAATTAAAATGACCCACTTCATGGCAAACTTCACAAATAAAAGGATAGAGGGCACACACTTTTTTACCTAGATCATCTAGAGCCCTAGCCCACTTTATAGTTTTTTCATTAATATGGTGGATACAATATTCATCTTCGATTTGATTAATTCCACAAGGTCTATGCATTCCACAAAAATTAACATGCTTATAGGAAATAGCATTCTTAGGAGTTTGAGCATGCTTATTGCAATCATTAACAACAATTTCATTCTTCATGCAAGCCTCTTTAAAAGGTTCATGATACTTATCAAAATTCTTTTTAGGCAATTCAAAATGAGAAGCAAAGGCTTTATAAAGATTTGCAACAATTTGAGAGTCAAGACCATAAGTAGCACTCATATCTCGAAATTTATCAGTATCCATAAAAGTTTCAATGCATTCATAATCATAATTTATACCTGACTCTTCACCTTTGTTGTTCTCCCATCCTTCAGCGTTCTCCTCAATCCGATCAAGAAGATCCCACCTAGCTTCAACCTCCTTGCTTGTGAAAGATCCCTCCGAACAGGCATCCAGATAGTCCTTGTGTTGTCCTGAAATCCTCGCATAAAAATTGTTAACAATAACATTATGGGGGAGCTTATGGATGGGACATTTGAGCATTAGTGACTTCAATCTCCCCCACACTTGAGAGATACTCTCTCCATTACGAGGATAAAAGTTATAAATGTAATTCCTATCAATATGCACTTCATGAGGAGGATAAAATTTAGAGTAAAAGAGAGATACAATTTCCTCCCAACCAAGAGAATGACTATTCTTCAACAATTTATACCAATGCGCCGCTTTACCAGATAGCGAAACAGAGAATAGCTTCTTCCTCACTTCATCCATAGAGATACCTGCACACTTGAATAACCCACATAATTCATGCAAAAACAGTAAATGATTTCCAGGATGGACAGTTCCATCCCCTTCATAGCGGTTATCCATAACACGTTCAATAATTTTCATAGGTATTTTATACGGAATACTTTCAGCAGGTGGATTTAAAATATCGAAGCATCATTAGAGTTATCGCATATGGGAGATAAAGCATTATCGAGCAAAATATTTCTTCCAAAGCGGAGGAGCAAAAAAGATTATTTTTATGTAAACTAGCTTCCCCAAGCTTAGACTTATCCATAGCATTAGCAGTGATTGCGTTCATACTAATAATATTGCTACTAGCATGCAATTGAAGCTCCATAGGTTCTTTAATTTTCGCATCACACAATTCATGTCTTAACTCAGGAAATAAAATAAGAAGCTCATTGTTACTTTCCATTATGCCTAACTAGTGTAAACAAGAAACCAAAAGATGCAATTGCAAGATCTAAAGGAAATATCTTCAAGTACTTACAACGGCGCCGGAAAATAGCTTAGTAGCCGAGATCCGGAGTGTGAGTACCATTTACCTTTCCTCCCCGGCAACGGCGCCAGAAAATAGCTTGATGTCTACGGGTGCTTCTATTCTTGTAGACAGTGTTGGGCCTCCAAGAGCAGAGGTTTGTAGAACAGCAGCAAGTTTTCCCTTAAGTGGATCACCCAAGGTTTATCGAACTCGGGGAGGAAGAGGTCAAAGATATCCCTCTCAAGCAACCCTGCAAACACAAAGCAAGAAGTCTCTTGTGTCCCCAACACACCAAATACACTTGTCGGATGTATAGGTGCACTAGTTCGGCGAAGAGATAGTGAAATACAAGTAGTATGGATGTATATGAGTGGTAATAGCAATCTGAATAAAATATGGCAGCGAGTAAACATGCAACAAAACAGTAAACAAACGGAGATTCGATGCTTAGAAGCAAGGCCTAGGGATCCTGCTTTCACTAGTGGACACTCTCAACAATGATCACATAATAGAACCACTCTACACTCTTTTGTTGGATGATGAACACCACTAACTGTGTAGGATTACATGAACCCTCAATGCCGGAGTTAACAAGCTCCACAGTATTCGATATTCATGTTTAAGTAACCTTAGAGTGCAAGATAGATCAACGCAATTACACCAAGAACTAACATAGCATGCACACTATCACCATCACACTATGAAGGAGGCATAGATCACATCAATACTTATCATAGCAATAGTTAACTTCATAATCTACAAGAGATTACAATCATAGCCTACACCAAGTACTACACGAGGCACACACTGTCACCATTACACCGTGCAGGAGGAATAGAGTACTTTAATAACATCACTAGAGTAGCACATAGATGATATTCAACTAGATCACATAAAGAGAGAGATGAACCACATAGCTACGAGCGGAGCCCTCAGCCCGGGGGTGAATTACTCCCTCCTCATCATGGAGACAGCCGATGGCGGTGAAGATGGCGGTGGAGACGGCGGTGGAGATGACTCCGGGGGCAATTCCCCGTCCCGGCGGCGTGCCGGAACAGAGACTTCTGTCCCCCGAATTGGAGTTTCGCGATGGCGGCGGCTCTGGAAGGTTTCTCGTGTCGTGGTTTTTCCGTGTCGAGGATTTAGGTCAGGAGGCATCTTATAGGCGAAGAGACGGAGTCGGAGGGGCCACGGGGGTCCCACACAGTAGGGGGGCGCGCCCCCTGGCGCGCGCCGCCCTGTGAGGTGGGGCCCTCCCGGCTCCCCTCCGGCCCTTCTTCGGTGCTCTGGAAGCTTCCGGGAAAAATAGGATGTTGGGCGTTGATTTCGTCCGATTCCGAGAATATTTCCTTTCTAGGATTTCTGAAACCAAAAACAGCAGAAAATAGCAACTGGCCCTTCGGCATCTCGTCAATAGGTTAGTTCCGGAAAACGCATAATAATGACATATAATGTGTATAAAACATGTAGGTATCATCAATAAAGTAGCATGGAACATAAGAAATTATAGATACGTTTGGGACGTATCAGTACTCTCGCAAGAAATAAGAGTTGAAGCAAAAGAGAGCATCAAGAAGCAATTTCAAAACACATTTAAGCCTAACCCACTTCCTATAAAAAGGAATCTCGTACACAAATAAATTCATGAAGAACAAAGTGACAAGCATAGAAAGATAAAACACGAGTAATTTCAAGATTCTCAACATAAAGAGGGGAAACTTAATATTATTAAGATGCATATAACCATGCTTCCCTCTCTCATAATAACTTTCAGTAGCATCATGAACAAACTCAACAATATAACTATCACATAAAGCATTCTTGTCATGAGCTACATGCATAAATTTTTTACTCTCCACATAAGCATAATCAATTTTATTAGTTGTAGTGGGAGCAAATTCAATAAAATAGCTATCATTATTATTCTCATCACCATAATCATCATATATAGGAGGCATATTGTAATCATAATTAACTTTCTCCTCAATAGTAGGTGGACTGAAAATATCATATTCATCATTGCAAACATCATATATAGGAGGTAAAGTATCATCAAAGTAAATTTTCTCCTCCATGCTCGGGGGACTAAAAATATCACAACCAGCTTCCCCAAGCTTGAATTCTTCCATAGCATTAGCAATAATGGTGTTCAAAGCATTCATATTAATAACATTGCCATTAGCATGCATATAAAGTTCCATAGGTTTTTTAATTCTCTCTTCAAACACATCATGTCCTAATTCAAGATAAAGTTCATAAAGATCTCTATTTTTTTTGTTGTTTTCCATTAAGCCTAACTAGTGAAAATAAAAACAAGTACATGACTAGACATGATAACAAAATAAATTAAATGCAAGTAACTAATTTTTTGTGTTTTTGATATAGAGCTAGTAAATAAGACAGAAAGTAAAGTAACTATTTTTTTGTGTTTTTAGATATAAAGCAAACAAGACAAGAAATAAAATAAAGTAAAGCAAGACAAAAACAAAGTAAAGAGATTGGAAGTGGAGACTCCCCTTGCAGCGTGTCTTGATCTCCCCGGCAACGGCGCCGAGAAAAAGTCTTGTCGGCGTGTAGTCGACACGTCCGTTGGGAACCCCAAGAGGAAGGTGTGATGCGCACAACGAGCAAGTTTTCCCTCGCAAGAAACCAAGGTTATCGAACCAGTAGGGAGCCAAGAAGCACGTGAAGGTTGTTGGTGGAGGAATGTAGTGCGGCGCAACACCAGTGAAACCGGCGCCAACGTGGAACCTGCACAACACAATCAAAGTACTTTGCCTCAACGTAATAGTGAGGTTGTCAATCTCAACGGCTTGCTGAAAACAAAGGATTAAGCGTATCGAGTGGAAGATGGTGTTTGTTTGCAAAGAACAGTAAAAACAGTAGAATGTATTCAGATGTAAAAGAATGGACCGGGGTCCACAGCTCACTAGAGGTGTCTCTCCAATAAGATAACTAACATGCCGGGTGAACAAATTACAAGCGGGAAATTGACAAATAAAGATTCAATACATATCAATGATGATTACTATGTGATTTAATCAGGGCATTACGACAAAGTACATAGACCGCTATCCAGCATGCATCTATGCCTAAATAATCCACCTTCAGAGTTATCATCCGAACCCCTTCCAAGTATTAAGTTGTAAACAACAGATAATTGCATTAAGTATGGTGCGTAATGTAATCAACACAAATATCCTTAGACAAAGCATCAATGTTTTATCCCTAGTAGCAACAAGCACATCCACAACCTTAGAACTTTCTCATCACTGTCCCGCATTCAATGGAGGCATGAACCCACTATCGAGCATAATTACTCCCTCTTGGAGTTACAAGTATCAACTTGGCCTGAGCCTCTACTAGCAACGGAGAGCATGCAAGAACATAAACAACACATATATGATAGATTGATAATCAACTTAACATAATATTCTATATTCATCGGATCCCGCCAAACACAACATGTAGCATTACAAATAGATGATCTTGATCATGTTAGGCAACTCACAAGATCTAAACAATGATAGCACAAGCGGAGAAGACAACCATCTAGCTACTGCTATGGACCCATAGTCCAAGGATGAACTACTCACGCATCAATCCGGAGGTGGGCATGATGATGTAGAGCCCCTCCGGTGATGATTCCCTCTCCGCGCGGGTGCCGGAGGCGATCTCCTGAATCCCCCGAGATGGGATTCGCGACGGCGGCGTCTCTGGAAGGTTTTCCGTATCGTGGCTCTCGGTCCAGGGGGTTTCGCGACGAAGGCTATTTGTAGGCGGAAGGGTAGGTCAAGTGGCGCACGAGGGGCCCACACACCAGGGCCGCGCGGCCAGGGCTTGGGCCGCGCCGCCCTGTTGTGTCGGCGCCTCGTGGCCCCACTTCGTACCTCCCTCGGTCTTCTGTAAGCTTCGTGTAAAAATAGGCCCCTGGGCGTTGATTTCGTCCAATTCCGAGAATATTTCCTTACTAGGATTTCTGAAACCAAAAATAGCAGAAAACAACAACTGGCACTTCGGCATCTTGTTAATAGGTTAGTGCCGGAAAATGTATAATAATGCTGTAAAGTATGTATAAAACATTCAAGTATTGTCATAAAAGTAGCATGGAACATAAGAAATTATAGATAAGTTTGAGACGTATCACTACACTCTTGATGATTTGAAGGGGATTTCTCCCGCTATTTGCCAACATGCCATCAATATAGAAGATGGTGCAAAACCCGTTGTTGAACATCAGCGTCGTCTAATTCCAAAGATGAAGGATGTGGTAAGAAATGAGGTATTAAAACTTCTTGAAGCAGGTATTATATATCCTATTGCTGATAGTAGATGGGTTAGTCCTGTGCATTGTGTTCCTAAGAAAGGAGGTATAACTGTTGTGCCCAATGATAATGATGAGCTTATTCCTCAAAGAGTAGTTGTAGGGTATAGAATGTGCATTGATTTTCAAAAAGTTAATAAAGTTACTAAGAAAGATCATTACCCTTTACCTTTTATTGATCAAATGTTAGAAAGGTTGTTTAAAAATACTCATTTCTGTTTTCTTGATGGATATTCTGGGTTTTCACAAATTGCTGTTAGAGCTAAAGATCAAGAGAAAACCACTTTCACTTGTCCCTATGGAACTTATGCTTATAGGCGTATGCCTTTTGGTTTATGTAATGCTCCTTCTACTTTTCAAAGATGCATGTCTGCTATTTTTCATGGCTTTTGTGAAAAGATTGTTGAGTTATTCATGGATGATTTTTCTGTCTATGGGAATTCTTTTGATAATTGCTTGCGAAACCTTGATAAAGTTTTGCAGAGATGTGAAGAAACTAACCTTGTTCTTAATTGGGAGAAATGTCACTTTATGGTTAATGAAGGAATTGTATTGGGACATAAAATTTCCGAGAGAGGTATTGAAGTTGATAGAGCTAAAGTTGAAGCAATTGAGAAGATGCCCTATCCTAGGGATGTTAAAGGTATTCGTAGTATTCTTGGTCATGCTCGTTTTTATAGGAGGTTTATTAAAGATTTCTCTAAAATTTCAAAGCCTCTTACTAATCTTCTTCAAAAAGATGTACCTTTCGTTTTTGATGATGATTGTAAGGAAGCTTTTGAAACTCTAAAGAAAGCCTTAACAACTGCTCCGTAGTTGAACCTCCTGATTGGAATTTGCCTTTTGAAATTATGTGTGATGCTAGTGATTTTGCTGTAGGTGATGTCCTTGGACAGCGAGTAGATAAAAAATTAAATGTTATTCATTATGCTAGTAAAACTCTAGACGCTGCTCAAAGAAATTATGCTACAACTGAGAAAGAGTTATTAGCCGTAGTTTTTGCATGTGACAAGTTTAGACCCTATATTGTTGATTCAAAAGTTACAGTTCATACTGATCATGCTGCGATTAGGTACCTTATGGAAAAGAAAGATGCTAAGCCAAGGCTTATTAGGTGGGTGCTTCTTTTGCAAGAATTTGATTTACATATTGTAGATAGGAAAGGTGCCGATAATCCTGTTGCTGATAATTTGTCTAGATTGGAAAATATTGCTTATGATCTTGTTCTTGTTAATGATAGTTTTCTAAATGAACAATTGGCTGTAATAAAGGTGAGCTCGCGAGATAGTCCTTGGTATGCTGATTATGCTAACTTTATTGTTTCGAAGTATTTGCCTCCAACCTTTTCAGCTCAGCAAAGAAGGAAATTCTTTTATGATTTGAGGCATTATTTTTGGGATGACTGATACGTCTCAAACGTATCTATAATTTCTTATGTTCCATGCTACTTTTATGACAATACTTGAATGTTTTATACATACTTTACATCATTATTATACATTTTCCGGCACTAACCTATTAACAAGATGCCGAAGCGCGAGTTGCTGTTTTCTGCTGTTTTTGGTTTCAGAAATCCTAGTAAGGAAATATTCTCAGAATTGGACGAAATCAACGCCCAGGGTCTTATTTTTCCACGAAGAATCCAGAAGACCGAGGGAGATACGAAGTGGGGCCACGAGGTGCCAGCACACTAGGGCGGCGCGGCCCAGGCCCTGGCCGCGCGGCCCTAGCGTGTGGGGCCCCCGTGACCCCTCCGACTCCGCCCTTCCGCCTACTTAAACCCTTCGTTGCGAAACCCTCTGTACCGAGAGCCACGATACGGAAAACCTTCCAGAGACGCCGCCGTCGCGAATCCCATCTCGGGGGATTCAGGAGATCGCCTCCGGCACCCTGCCGGAGAGGGGAATCATCACCGGAGGGGCTCTACATCATCATGCCCGCCTCCGGATTGATGCGTGAGTAGTTCATCCTTGGACTATGGGTCCATAGCAGTAGCTAGATGGTTGTCTTCTCCGCTTGTGCTATCATTGTATAGATCTTGTGAGCTGCCTAACATGATCAAGATCATCTATTTGTAATGCTACATGTTGTGTTTGGCGGGATCCGATGAATATAGAATATTATGTCAAGTTGATTATCAATCTATCATATATGTGTTGTTTATGTTCTTGCATGCTCTCCGTTGCTAGTAGAGGCTCGGCCAAGTTGATACTTGTAACTCCAAGAGGGAGTAATTATGCTCGATAGTGGGTTCATGCCTCCATTGAATCTGGGATCGTGACAGTAGGTTCTAAGGTTGTGGATGTGCTGTTGCTACTAGGGATAAAACATCGATGCTTTGTCTAAGGATATTTGTGTTGATTACATTACGCACCATACTTAATGCAATTATATGTTGTTTACAACTTAATACTGGAAGGGGTTCGGATGATAACCTGAAGGTGGATTATTTAGGCATAGATGCATGCTGGATAGCGGTCTATGTACTTTGTCGTAATGCCTTGATTAAATCACATAGTAATCATCATTGATATGTATTGAATCTTTATTTGTCAATTTCCCGCCTGTAATTTGTTCACCCAGCATGTTAATTATCTTATTAGAGAGACACCTCTAGTGAATTGTGGACCCCGGTCCATTCTTTTACATCTGAATACATTCTACTGTTCTTATTGTTCTTTACAAACAAACACCATCTTCCACTCGATACGCTTAATCCTTTGTTTTCAGCAAGCCGGTGAGATTGACAACCTCACTGTTACGTTGGGGCAAAGTACTTTGATTGTGTTGTGCAGGTTCCACGTTGGCGCCGGTTTCACTGGTGTTGCGCCGCACTACATTCCTCCACCAACAACCTTCACGTGCTTCTTGGCTCCTACTGGTTCGATAACCTTGGTTTCATACTAAGGGAAACTTGCTGCTGTGCGCATCATACCTTCCTCTTGGGGTTCCCAACGGACGTGTACATCTACGCGCATCAAGCATCTTTTTTCTGGCGCCGTTGCCGGGGAGATCAAGACACGCTGCAAGGGGAGTCTCCACTTCCAATCTCTTTACTTTGTTTTTGTCTTGCTTTACTTTACTTTATTTACTGTCTTGTTTGCTTCATACTAAAACACAAAAAAAATAGTTACTTTACTTTCTGTCTTATTTACTAGCTCTATATCAAAACACAAAAAAATTAGTTACTTGTCTTTACTTTATTTACCTAGTTTACTTTACTACTACTAAAATGAGTAATCCTGAAGTTGAAGTTCGTTCTTTTAAGCAACAAGGTGGAGAAAGTTTTAAAGATGCTTGGTACAGAATTAGTAATGCTCATCATAGGTGCATTAAGAAACACTCCACTATTATCCTTCTTAGGAACTTTTATGTTGGCTTATCTAGTTGGAATAGGTATGTTCTTGATACTCTTTCGGGAGGTAATTTCCTAGGTACTCCCGCTTTAGAAGCTAGTTGCATCATAGAGAGTCTAGTTGGAATACCACCTGTTAATGAAGTTAAAATTGAAATCTCTCTTGAGGATGTTATGAAAAAATTGGAAACCATAGAGAAAAATTTTCCAGGTATTGAAACTAAATTGGAAATGTTACTTGATAAAACTGATGAACTTGATAAATCCTTAGGAGGAATTGATGAAAGAATTAGTGTCCTAGGAACTTGTGTTGTCCATGATAATCAAACCAATAGGATTGGTGAACTTGAAAAAGCTATGGGAACCTTGGGTTCAACTTTTTCTTCTCTTAAGTATAAGGAGAAAGCTTATGTGGGTAAAGAGCAAAAATTCATGTATGCCTCTAAGGTGCCTAAACAAAAGAATTATTATAGGCCTAAAATTGATAAAACCCCTAGCACCACCATAGGAAATTTAGATAATGAAGCATCTAAGGTACCCTCTGCAACAAGTTCTGTTTGTAAGAAAAATAATGATGTTGATACTTCTTCTCTTGATGTTACTTGATTTGCACTTTCTGCGCCTAGCTGAAAGGCGTTAAAGAAAATCACTTCTTGGGAGATAACCCATGTTTTATTTTATTTACTGTATTTTTGAGTCTTGGAAGTTGTTTACTACTGTAGCAACCTCTCCTTATCATGTTTTTGTGCCAAGTAAAGTTTTTATGTTAAAGTTGATGCTATATTTGGGATTGCTGAGCAGAAACAGCATTGCTGTCTGTCACGAATTCTCGCAGAGCTCCCTGTAAAAAAATCGAAAAATCTGCAAATTTACGAGCGTGATCCTCAGATATGTACGCAACTTTCATTAGTTTTGAGTTTTTCCATTTGAGCAAGTTAAGTGCCCCTGCACGATTCATCTTTACTGGACTCGTTCTGTTTTTGACAGATTCTGCCTTTTATTTCGCATTGCCGCTTTTGCTATGTTGAATGAGTTTCTTTGTTCCATTAACTTTCAGGAGCTTTGTGCAATGTCCAGAAGTGTTAAGAATGATTGTGTCACCTCTGAATATGTGAATTTGTAATTATGCACTAACCCTCTAATGAGTTTGCTTGAAGTTTGTTGTGGAGGAAGTTTTCAAGGGTCAAGAGAAGAGGATGATATACTATGATCAAGAAGAGTGAAAGGTCTAAGCTTGGGGATGCCCCGGTGGTTCATCCATGCATATTTTAAGAAGACTCAAGCATCTAAGCTTGGGGATGCCCAAGTAATCCCCTTCTTCATCGACAACATTATCAGGTCACTTCTAGTGAAACTATATTTTTATTCCATCACATCTTATGTTCTTTACTTGGAGCGTCGGTTTGCTTTTATTTTAGTTTTGGTTTGAATAAAGTTGGATCCCACCATTCTTATATTGGAGATATTACGCTCCGCTTTTTCATATGGAACACTTGTGTTCTTAATTGTGCTTTAATGTTCATGGCGAAGGCTGAAATTGCTTCGTTAAATTGCTATTTGGTTGGAATCAGAAAATGCTACATATGGTTTGGATTAACTTGGCAATTGTAAGAGCTCTCATAGATCATGTTTAAGCTCTTGCATCATGTAGTTTAATCTATTAATGAAGAACTACCGTAGAGCTTGTTTAATTTGGTTTGCATGATTGGTCTCTCTAAGTCTAGATATTTTCGGGTAAAGTGTTTGAACAACAAGGAAGACAAGTGTAGAGCCTTATAATGCTTGCAATATGTTCTTGTGTGAGTTTTGTTTTACCTGTTCATACTTGTGTTTGCTTCAAACAACCTTGCTAGCCCAAACCTTGTACCGAGAGGAAATGCTTCTCGTGCATCCAAACACCTTGAGCCAAAACCCATGCCATTTGTGTCCACCATATCTACCTACTATGTGGTATTTTTCTGCCATTCCAAAGTAAATTACTTGAGTGCTACCTTTAAAATTTCATTCCTTTATCTTTGCAATATATAGCTCATGGGACAAATAGCTTAAAAACTATTGTGGTGATGAATATGTAGTTATGTGTCTTAATTCTTATAAGTTGCTTGTTGAGCGGTAAACATGTTTCTGGGGACGCCATCAACTTTTTACCTTTGTTGGATATCATGTGAGATGCTATGCATGTTCGTCTTGTCTGAAGTAAGTGCGATTTCATGATCAAATGGTTTGAGTATGCATATGTTAGAGAAGAACATTGGGTCGCTAACTAAAGCCATGTATCATGGTGGAAGTTTCAGCTTTGGACATACAACCTCAATCTCTTATAAGAATATTAATCTGTTGTTGAATGCTTAAGCATTAAAAGAGGAGTCCATTATCTCGTTGTCTATGTTGTCCCGGTATGGATGTCTAAGTTGAGAATAATCAAAAGCGAGAAATCCAATGCGTGCTTTCTCCTTAGACATTTGTACAGGCGGCATAGAGGTACCCCTTTGTTACACTTGGTTGAAACATATGTTATGCAATGATAATCCGTGTTTTCCGAGCTAAGTAGGACAAGGTGCGAGCACTATTAGTACTCTATGCATGAGACTTGCAACTTGTAGGAAGTATTATGCATAGCACATATGAATTATTACTACCGTTGACAAAATTGTTTCTATGTTTTCAAAACAAAAGCTCTAGCACAAAAATAGTAATCCATGCTTCCCTCTGCGAAGGGCCATTCTTTTACTTTATTGTTGAGTCAGCTTACCCACTTCTTTCTATCTTAGAAGCAAACACTTGTGTTAACTGTGTGCATTGATTCTTACATGTTTACTTATTGCACTTGTTATATTACTCTATGTTGACAAATATCCATGAGATATACATGTTACAAGTTGAAAGCAATTGCTGAAACTTAATCATCCTTTGTGTTGCTTCAATGCATTCTACTTTGAATTTATTGCTTATGAGTTAGCTCTTATGCAAGTCTTATTGATACTTGTTTGAAAGTACTAGTCATGAAAAGTTTTGATATATGATTCATTTGTTTAGTCATTATCTTTGTTAGCAATCTTTTGTTCAGTTCACTCCATTCATCTCATATGCTTTACAATAATGTTGATCAAGATTATGTTGGTAGCATGTCACTTCAGAAATTATTTGTGTTATCGTTTACCTACTCGAGGGCGAGTAGGAACTAAGCTTGGGGATGCTTGATACGTCTCAAACGTATCTATAATTTCTTATGTTCCATGCTACTTTTATGACAATACTTGAATGTTTTATACATACTTTACAACATTATTATACATTTTCCGGCACTAACCTTTTAACAAGATGCCGAAGCGCTAGTTCTGTTGTTTCTGCTGTTTTTGGTTTCAGAAATCCTAGTAAGGAAATATTATCGGAATTGGACGAAATCAACGCCCAGGGTCCTATTTTTCCACGAAGCTTCCAGAAGACCGAGGGAGATACGAAGTGGGGCCACGAGGCGCCAGCACACTAGGGCGGGGCGGCGCGGCCCTAGCGTGTGGGGCCCCCGTGACCCCTCCGACTCCGCCCTTCCGCCTACTTAAAGCCTTCGTTGCGAAACCCTCTGTACCGAGAGCCACGATACGGAAAACCTTCCAGAGACGCTGCCGTCGCGAATCCCATCTCGGGGGATTCAGGAGATCGCCTCCGGCACCCTGCCGGTGAGGGGAATCATCACCGGAGGGGCTCTACATCATCATGCCCGCCTCCGGATTGATGCGTGAGTAGTTCATCCTTGGACTATGGGTCCATAGCAGTAGCTAGATGGTTGTCTTCTCCGCTTGTGCTATCATTGTATAGATATTGTGAGCTGCCTAACATGATCAAGATCATCTATTTGTAATGCTACATGTTGTGTTTGGCGGGATCCGATGAATATAGAATATTATGTCAAGTTGATTATCAATCTATCATATATGTGTTGTTTATGTTCTTGCATGCTCTCCGTTGCTAGTAGAGGCTCGGCCAAGTTGATACTTGTAACTCCAAGAGGGAGTAATTATGCTCGATAGTGGGTTCATGCCTCCATTGAATCTGGGATCGTGACAGTAGGTTCTAAGGTTGTGGATGTGCTGTTGCTACTAGGGATAAAACATCGATGCTTTGTCTAAGGATATTTGTGTTGATTACATTACGCACAATACTTAATGCAATTATCTATTGTTTACAACTTAATACTGGAAGGGGTTCGGATGATAACCTGAAGGTGGATTATTTAGGCATACATGCATGCTGGATAGCGGTCTATGTACTTTGTCGTAATGCCCTGATTAAATCACATAGTAATCATCATTGATATGTATTGAATCTTTATTTGTCAGTTGCCCGCCTGTAATTTGTTCATCCAGCATGTTAGTTATCTTATTGGAGAGACACCTCTAGTGAACCGTGGACCCCGGTCCATTCTTTTACATCTGAATACATTCTACTGTTCTTATTGTTCTTTGCAAACAAACACCATCTTCCACTCGATACGCTTAATCCTTTGTTTTCAGCAAGCCGGTGAGATTGACAACCTCACTGTTACGTTGGGGCAAAGTACTTTCATTGTGTTGTGCAGGTTCCACGTTGGCGCCGGTTTCACTGGTGTTGCGCCGCACTACATTCCTCCACCAACAACCTTCACGTGCTTCTTGGATCCTACTGGTTCGATAACTTTGGTTTCATACTGAGGGAAACTTGCTGCTGTGCGCATCATACCTTCCTCTTGGGGTTCCCAACGGACGTGTACATCTACGTGCATCAAGCAATGACCCACACTTATATAAAGAAGGAGTGGATGGTATTATGAGAAGATGTGTCCCAGAATATGAACAACAAGAGATATTGAGCAAATGTCATGGTGTGTTTATGGAGGACATCACGCCGGAGATAGAACCGTACAAAAGGTTCTACAATCACGTTTTTATTGGCCAACACTTTTTAAAGATGCAAGGAAGTTTATCTTATCTTGTGATGAATGTCAAAGAGTTGGTAATATCTCTAGACGCAATGAAATGCCTATGAATTATACTCTTGTTATTGAACCATTTGATTGTTGGGGATTCGACTTCATGGGTCCTTTCCCTTCTTCAGAAGGTAACACTCATATACTTGTCGCTGTTGATTATGTTACTAAATGGGTAGAAGCTATACCTACAAAAAGTGTTGATGGCGAGACCTCTATAAAAATGCTTGTAGATGTTATATTTCCTAGATTTGGAGTACCTAGATATATTATGACTGATGGGGGTTCTCATTTTATTCATGGTGGTTTTAGAAAAACTCTTGCCAAATATGGTATTAATCATAGAATTGCTTCAGCTTATCATTCTCAAACTAGTGGGCAAGTAGAATTATCAAATAGAGAAATTAAAGCTATCTTGGGAAAGACTCGTTAATAAATCTAGAAAGAATTGGGCTAGTAAGTTAAAGGAAGCATTGTGGGCTTATAGAACTGCTTATAAAAACCCTATGGGAATGTCTCCTTATAAAATGGTTTATGGAAAAGCTTGTCATTTACCTTTAGAACTAGAGCACAAAGCTTATTGGGCTGTAAGAGAACTTAATAAAGATTTTAAACTTGCCGGTAAGAAGTGGTTGCTACAATTGAGTTCTTTAGATGAATGGAGAAGTGAAGCTTATGAAAATGCTAAACTTTTTAAGGAGAAAGTTAAGAAGTGGCATGATAGAAGAATTATTAAAAGAGAATTTAATGTTGGAGATAAAGTCCTATTGTATCGGTCTCGTCTCGGATTTTTTGCGGGGAAATTACTCTCAAAATGGGAAGGACCATATGTTATTGAGGAGGTATATCGTTCGAGAGCAATAAAAATTAGCTCTTTGGAAGGTAACGCCACACAAGTAGTGAATGGACAAAGACTCAAGCATTATATTTCTGGAGATTCTTATAATGAAGATATTGATGTTATTCAAGTGATAACTCCGGAGGCTTTCATCAAATATCAAATTGACAGTTCTGCAGAGTCCGACTTTGAATAGGTAACAGTTTTAGTAATAAAAAGTCCGCGTTTAGCTTTCCGAACAATGTTTCTGCTGTTTATAGAAAATACGAAAAATTACGGGAACAAAACGGAGTGGAGGAGACGCGCGAGGGCCCGTCACCATAGGCCGGCGCGGGCCCCACCCTGGCCGCGCCGCCCTATGGGGACAGCCCCTCGGCGTCCCGTTTCCACTCGTTTTCGGCCTGGAACCTTCCTTTTGTCGTAAAAATATTTGCTATATAATCCCCCGGATCTCGAGAGGTCCGTATATCGTTTTCTCGTCGTGTTTTGTTTCGAGCTGTTTTCTGCCAGATATTGTTTTCAGATCTAGAGCCACCATGTCTTCATCGGATCCTCCGAAGGACAACTTCTTTGAGAACATCGTCAACCCGTACATAAGCGAGTTGAAGATGCATCCCAAGGAATTGCTGCTCGTAGATGGAGAGTTGCAGATAGAAGATGTTCGGGGACCTAAGGGAGAAGGAAGCTTGGAGGACAGGATTGAGAAACTAGAACAAGAGGTCTTCACCTACAAGAAGATGGCTGAGCGTGAAGTGGACATCTTCCACAGAATTGTGTCTGAGCTCATTGGTGAACACGAGAAGGATACTGCAAAGCTCTGGAGCGATATCCTCTCACTTCACAACACTACCAACCAACTTCAGGCGCAACTTTATGATGTTTGGAATCAAAACTGTGAGTATGAAAACATGTTTAAACGCATTAGTGATGCTGCTAGTTTCAGGATTTCCGAGACCAAGACATCGTTTGTTGATGGAGAGCCTCTTCCCTGGAAGTCTGATGACAAGAAGAATCCACCATCATCGCCATCGGAGGAGTAAATTCATCATCGGTATTGGCATCCCCTTGGTTTGTTTCAAGCTTGGGGGAGTGCCGCGGTATCACATCATCACTATCTTTATCTTTTACTATCAAGTAGTGTCATATCATGAGTAGGGAAGTTATCATATAGAATAGTTTGTAGTATGGAAGTATCTCTCTCTTAGTTGGTTATCCATGTATCCATTGGTGTGAGTTATCGTTATGGAATATTAATGAGAAGTCTTATCTTTTAGTTTTTGCACATCTTATTTTAGTTTGCAATTTCTGTTATATGATTACTCTTGACATTAGTATTGGTATCACTTTGGGAGCATCAAGTAAATCTATTTGGTTTTGGCAAACTTAGCATTGGTCAGTAGCAACAACACCTTGATGTTTAAATAGAAAAGGGAAATACATGTAGATATATTGCTTTATTATCTTTCTGCTAATGAGTTCAGTATTCTGAAGTTAAAATTGCTTGTGCTTATGAGAAAGATGCATGATTGTTTCTATCACATGTATATTTGCTTGTTTCCCTCAACCTTTATGCTTGCTACCCAACCTTGCTAGCCAAAGACCTGTATTGAGAGGAAATGCTTCTCATACATCCATGACTTTAAACCAAACCCATGCCATTTGTGTCCACCATAACTACCTACTATGTGGTATTTTGCGCCACTCCAAGTAAATACTTCATGTGCTACCTTTAAATAATTCAAACTATATTACTCCTTATTTGTGTCAATGTTTTATAGCTCATGAGGAAGTATGTGGTGTTTTATCTTTCAATCTTGTTGGGCGGACTTTCACCAATGGACTAGTGGCACATCCGCTTATCCAATAATTTTGCAAAAAGAGCCGGCAACGGGGTTCCCGACCCCAAATTAATAACTTTCATTAATAATTCTCTTCACATGTTTTGCCCTGATTTATCAGTAAGCAACTTAATTTTGCAATAGACACTCCTCCATGGTATGTGAATGTTGGAAGGCACCCGAGGATTCGGTTAGCCATGGCTTGTGAAAGCAACGGTTGGGGGGAGTGTCATCCATAATAAAACTAAAATACATGTGTAAACAAAAGAGAAGGGGGATGATCTACCTTGCTGGTAGAAATGCCGTCCTCCATGGGAGCCGCTCTTGGAAGGTCTGTTTGGCAAGGGAGTTAGAGTGCCCGCTACCATTCGTTGAAAACAACAAACACCACTCAAAATCTTACCTTTATGCTCTTTATATGATTTCAAAACTTGAAAAGCTCTAGCACATGATTTAATCCCTGCTTCCCTCTGCGAAGGGCCTATCTTTTACTTTTATGTTGAGTCAGTAAACCTATGTCCTTCTATCTTAAGCAAGCAATTGAGTTGTTGTGAACCAACCATTTATGCTATGATCTAGTTAATCATGTCTTTTATGCTTTCTTGTTCAGTACATATTTTATCTGGATGAATATGACTTTGAAGTTATCAATGATTATGAGGAGATTGTTATGATTGAGGATGAAAGCCCTGCTATATAAATTCTAATATAAAAGCTTTGCTTAGAAGATAAGTACAATCCGTTAGTAGTTCTCTGACCAAGAGCAAAGTTTGCCATAACCGTTTATGATTTCCTATGCACCTTTACTTGTGATTTCTCTTTACTTATTTCGAGTTGAGTTATATGAAGAGAATGTTTACTAGAATGTCTTGTGTGAATCAATATGATGCTTCTTGTCCGTATTTTATTTATCGACTCTTCACTCCATAAACATGTGGTCTTGTTTATTGAGCTCAGTTTCGCTTGGGGACAAGCGAGGTCTAAGCTTGGGGGAGTTGATACGTCCATTTTGCATCACTATTTTATATCATAATTTGCTCGTTATTCATTGATATATTTCATATTTAGAGATGATACTTATGTTATTTCATCTATTTTGCATGTTTCATGATCATTGGAGAATTATTCACCGGAGTCAGGATTCTGCTGGAAAAAGCACCGTCAGGACACCATATTTCGGAAGATCAGCAATTGACGGAAATTATACGAAAAATCCTATTTTTCCAGAAGACGAAGGGAGCCAAAAGGAGGGGCCGAGAGGGGCCGCCATGGCCCCCCCATAGGCCGGCGTGGGCCCTGCCCTGGCCGCGCCGCCATGTGGGGAGGGGGCCCACAGCCCCCTCTGGCTGCCTCTCCTTCGCGTACTTCTTCGTCCTGAAAACCTAAGCCACGGGGAGTTACGGAGAATAGACAGAGCCGCCTCTGCGGGGCGGAGAAACACCAGAGAGAAAAGAGCTCTCCGGCGGGCAGGAATCCGCCGGGGAAATTCCCTCCCGGAGGGGGAAATCGACGCCATCGTCATCGTCATCGAGCTGGACATCATCTCCATCATCATCACCGCCATCTCCACCGCTGCATCTCGTCACCGCTGTAACAATTAGGGTTGGATCTTGATTGTTTGATAGGGGAAACTCTCCCGGTATTGATTTCTACTTGTTATTGATGCTATTGAGTGAAACCATTGAACCAAGGTTTATGTTCAGATTGTTATTCATCGTCATATCACCTCTGATCATGTTCCATATGATGTCTCGTGAGTAGTTCGTTTAGTTCTTGAGGACACGGGTGAAGTCTAAATGTTAGTAGTGAATTATGGTTGAGTAATATTCAATGTTATGATATTTAAGTTGTGATGTTACTCTTCTAGTGTTGTCATGTGAACGTCGACTACATGATACTTCACCTTTATGGGCCTAGGGGAGTACATCTTGTATTCGTTTGCTAATTGTGGGGTTGCCGGAGCGACAGAAACCTAAACCCTCGTTAGTATATCGGTGCAGGAGGGATAGCAGGATCTCAGAGTTTAAGGCTGTGGTTAGATTTATCTTAATTACTTTCTTGTATTTGCGGATGCTTGCAAGGGGTATAATCACAAGTATGTATTAGTCCTAGGAAGTGCGAGTGCATTAGCATAGGTTCACCCACACAACACTTATCAAAACAATGAAGATTAATCAGCTGTATGAAGCGAAAGCACTAGACTAAAATCCCCGTGTGTCCTCGAGAACGTTTGGTCATTATAAGTAAACAAACCGGCTTGTCCTTTGTGCTAAAAAGGATTGGCCACTCGATGCAATTATTTCTCTCGCAATTTACTTACTCGTACTTTATTTATCTGCTATATCAAAACCCCCTGAATACTTGTCTGTGAGCATTTACAGTGAATCCTTCATCGAAACTGCTTGTCAACACCTTCTTCTCCTCGTTGGGTTCGACACTCTTATTTATCGAAAGTACTACGATACACCCCCTATACTTGTGGGTCATCAAATATGATTCAGAGAAGATAGTGATTTTTGATTAAAACTGATATTGGTTTGAATGCGATACCTTTCCAATTTCTGAGTACCCCCACAATACCTGATTATGGGTAGGGCTTAACTAGAAGTTTATACATCTTAGTATGGGTTCCCTCTGAACACACATCATAGGGGTTATGCCTGAGGCTGCCTCCGTTGTTGAGAAATGATGTGAATTGAGGTGAATTGTACGGCCAAGCCTCGTGCGGTTCCTGGGTTGACAGTTGGTCTTCACTGGGAGGCCAAGCTCATGGGGAGAGGTACCTATACTAGGATATGTAAGTGAAAGGTTATGGTTGATGATCCGCGTACTGAGTTAAGATGATTCGGGGTTATCCCCGACGGATGTAATCAAATGTTGTGGCACAAGTGTGCAACCTCTGCAGAGTGTAAACCTATTCGAATAGCCGTGTCCACGGTTACAGACGGTTGGAAAGGTCATACAGTTTCCGGTGTCAGATTCTTGAAAACATGGATGAAGTGAATGGTGTTTTTGAACCGAATGGACTTGAATCACAACTGAGTTGTGGGAATGACACTAATGTTCCCACTTGAGTTAGTTAGCACATGAAAAGAGTCTTTATCAAATAACTTGTGAATTAAAATTGGCTTTATGCAAATAAACTAGAGCTTAGCACCCCCGTTACTAGAATTGATAGTACTTACACCAGTATTAGTTTGCGAGTACTTTAAAGTACTCACGGCTGTGTCCCTGGCTATTCAAATGGCCAGACTATGAAGAGGAGCAGAACTACCAGGAGGACGGACAGCAAGACGCCTACGACAACTAGGGAATCTTCTAACGTCAGTTGGCCTGTGGATTAGATAGTCCACTTCCGTTACGCTTCCGCCATGTAATATGTTCGTTGATCATTAGATCAACTATTTCTGTAATATTGGATCATGTGACCTCTATTTGTAAGACGACTATGGTATGTAATGAATGATGACTTATGATATTCAACTGTTATGTCTCGCAACAATAATATTCCTGTGATTGCGATGTATGGCATAACAGGCATCTGGACTTAAAAATCCGGGTGTTGACAACAAGCGACTTTAGTTTTCTTTTTAATAAATCCAAAATTTATTGTACCTCTTGCATGGATGGGGAGAAATCACCATCTTTTGTATAAGTGGGGACGTTCATGGACAGATCCACAGTGAGGCATAGGTCTGCAGATAAAGACCCAAAATTTTCTCAAAAAAATTGCATGTACACAATTTATATTGTCCGTGTATCACTTTTTGGTATTTTTTAATTAGCACATCTAGTTCGCATTTTCTCTTCCAATACTAAGACCAAATCTTGAATTAGCAAATACTTCCCGTCCACAGATAATCAAGTCAATTCTTCTAAAACTTCACTGACTTTATAGGAAAATTATAATATCATTTATGAAACTAAACTAATATAGTGAGATCCATTTTAAAATATAGTTTAATATATATCGCTTTGATGCCATATGTTGCTACTATTTTCTACAAAATTATTCAAAAGAATTAAAACAACAAAGCTAGAAGTACATTTATTTTTAGACAAAGAGAGTAGTCCATATGGTGGCCAACTAGTCCATAGCAATTAGTTCAGACCAAGGGACAGCAAAGCAATGACCAGCTTATGCTTGCAATGAGAAATGAAAGAGTAGCGATATGTGACCGACGTCCTAAAATTGAGTAGCGACCCAACGCTAGGCGGTGCCCTATGGCTTCGATGTCTCCCACGCCGGGCCAAGCATAGAAGGAAAGAAGAAATCCGATGCACCATTAGGAGTAGGGGTGCCGGAAGCCATGCGGCTTCCAAGCTATGACAAATAATATTGTCCTGTTGTAATTTCCTTTATGTTTACATGTTTTTCAACCATCTAAGATATTTTTGCTACAATGTCCCATTTGCACTGTTAATGGGGTGAAGGCATGGATTATTTTCAATTTTCACCTTTATGTTTATTGAAAGTTGAAATTTGAACATCCAAAAGTTAAATTTCTCGATCCGTCCCTAGAGACGTTCCGATAATTGGTATATGCATGGGGCTATGGCCTCTTGAGTCTTGAACCCATCCACTCACACGTCAAGATCTTGTTATGCACCAAAATTACTTGTGTCTTATCACTTTCTTCAGTTTCGTTAGAGATTCGTGAGAGAAAGCGAGAGCTCCAACTACAATCATACTAACAAAAAAATTCACTTGTGGCACCAGTTACATCGACCCCAAGAAGGAGCATTGGTGCCCGGTGCGATGGCTGTCCTTCGAGATGTCGATGACACCAACAAGCTGAAAGTGTCCATATGGCTAAGGCACGCACTCAACTTCTAAGACATGGGGATGAGATTCGTGAGGAGGGAGCTGGTGCTCCAAGAGATGATCTGAGTTTTGAAGGACCTCGACATAGAGTACCTGATGTTGCTCCTCGACGTGAACATGCTGAACGCGCCCCCTCTTCAATCTCCTGAAGCGGCTCATGCACGGAGAACACCTTGTGAGAGATCGCAGACACAGCAGTTATCTTCCCTATCCAGTGGCGAGCTGCTAGAGCCCGACAGTAGTAGCTAGCGCCTAGCGAGTGACTATGCATAGAGCTGTTCGTGTGCCTGTGGAGATTAATTGGTGCGGCCTGTGGTGGGTGTGTTTTTCAGTATGAATGCTTTGGTACATTTGATGATAGGCATACAGAGTGGCTGTCAGCTGTATAGAGAGGCATGTCGTTGCCTACAGTCTGTTTGTCTGAATCTTCTGGTGATAGAACAAAACCACAGCTTCAACCATCTCCTCGCCCAAGGCCAACCTCGGCCACAGAACGACGTCGTTTTGCCTCTTGATCATATGAAACCATTGACCCGGCGATCCTGAGTTCCTGACACCGACTGCTCATGACGAGTGGGCACGAGCACAGCCAGAGGGAGAACATACAGATCAACTGGCGAGTTCGCATTTGTGAACGTTCTACATGCACGCTAGACACATAGTTGTGCCATCACATGTACACATATGCTGGTTTTCAAGAAGAAAATTACCGAACAAATTTAGCTTAAACTTGAGCTAAGCGCGATGGATACACTATTTTTAGCTGCAATCCAAAAGCAATAATGCAGGTGGAGGCAAAACGACGTTATGACGCAGCATAGTGGCAGCATTATATTACTCCTGATAGTCAGGTAATGTGGACCAGAGCACGCAGCCAGTGATTTCCTTTGGTTTTGCCCATTGATCATGCTAGATAAGAATAGCACAAAGGGCTGACGTGTAGATAATGACAAGGTCGAAAGCAGCAGCTTACGTTATACAATGATTATCATGAAGTGAAGTGACGTGCCAAGAAACAACTAGCATCCTCAGGTGACATCTCAAGGTACAAAAGTGAATTGACATTCCAACAAACACACCAGTATCAAAAAAAAAATAACACCAACGTTATTTGGTGAGATTGTAATGAACCCAAGTGGCACAGTCTTTAGAAACTATGATTTGTTGGTCTGGTTAATTATCTAAAAATACGAAAGGCAGATAGACGAATACATTTGCGAGAGTTGAGACGTTGGAAAAGGCAAAACGAAGCCCCGAGGGGACTGAGCCACCAAAAAAAAGAAAAACGCAGTTCATTTACGGTGTCTTGTTAAAGCAGTTTAAAAGATGTTATGAAACGTAACAGGTGACACACTAAAAAGTTCTGGTTGACAGAATGAAGGTCACATACAATAATTAGGTATCCTTCGGGCCACCCTTCTTCGCAGCCTCAGCCGCAGCCTTCTCTGCCTCGATCTCAGCAACATATTCATCAATTTCAGTCTCCTCGAGGTTCCGAAGGCCATCCTTCTTTGTCATCACTGCAATCTCGATGTTCTTCCCACCACTCTCAACAACCTAACAGATTTGCCTTCTATTAGTGATTGCCGATTCAAAAAATAAATTGCAAGGATAAACTGAAGTTATAGTGCATATCACAAACATACTTTTTTAACAAATGATAATTGACAAGCTAGGCAAATATACAGCAAAGATCAGGCAATTCCATTTGTATCCAGAATTTGGATGCTAACAGTCAAATGCAACCATATATCACCCCAAATTCCCAATACAGAATAGATAGTAACATTTAGGTATACAAACTAAAATCAGAATGTATGCTGGTATGAGTTGCATCTCCATGAAGATGAATTGGTGATTAGTACAATCGGGAAGCATGCATGGAAAACACATAGCAACAGAGAAGTGTTTTTCCTTTTAGAAATGTTGCAAAAGCTAAATGGCATGTGATTAAACAAGGGACTGTTTGGTTAACATAGTTCCCCAAGAGTCTGCTAAACTAAAGACAAACACTCTGGACTTTGGGGTTATGCATATATAATCTCTCGAGTCAGAGCAGAAGCCAGAGGGCAGGAAAAGATGGAAAGCCACCATTTGGTTCACTTAGGAACTTGCTATAATATGTAATTTTCTTAATACTCCTTCCATCCAAATTAAATGCACACACGTGCTACGAGGTTCAACTTTGGCCATTAATAGTATTTGATCAATAAAACATGGGTTATGTATTGCAAAAATTATACCGTTGTATTTGTATTTGTATTCAGATAAAGTTTCGAATGATATAATTTCTATGAAATGACTCGTGTATTATTGGTCAAATATATGGCCAAAGTTGGTACAAGCAAAAGAAGGACGCCATGTAGGCGGAGGGAGTAGAATGGAGTGAATCAGATAATGGTATATTGAATATTCACAGAGGCCTAAACAAGCTTCTCGGCACAACTAAAAGAAAGCTGCACCAGGAGAACCTATGTAAATGCATCATCATAAGTACCTGTCACAATTCTTCATTTTCATCTCCATTCAACTAGACGTAAGATTCCTAGGACAAAAAAACTACGACATCTATGAGAGGCAAGCAAGGCCTTTCAATACACTTGGCACACACTAGTACTTCTCAGCATTTGATTGGCATGTATGCCGCTCAGTTGCTCCTTTAATTTGAAGTTATACTCCTATTACGGCATGACAAAGGTCATGTAAATCTTCAGTTGAGCATATGAAAGAACAATCGATTCGTTATACCGTCATATTTCCAAAGGCACCTCAAATACTGTGTGATTTATCAATAATCACAGCTATCAATTGCAATTTCCTTAGTAGAATGGAATGAATCAGACAGTAGTAAATTCAATATTCACAGAGGCCTAAACAAGCTTCTCGGCACAGCCAAAAGAAAGCTGCACTAGGAGTACCTATGTAAATACCTCGTCATAAGTACCTGTCACAATTCTTCATTTTCATCTCCATTCCACAAGACGGAAGATTGTTAGGACAAAGGACTCTACCACATCTATGAGTGGCAAGCAAGGCCTTTCAGTATACTCGGCACACACTGGTACTATTCCGCATTTCATTGGCATGTATGCCTCGCAGTTGCTATTGCAATTTAAGCTATACTCCTATTACGGGATAACAAAGGTTAAGTAAATCTTGAGTTGAGTATATGAAAGAACAGACGATTCATTAAACCGTTTTATATTTCCAAATAAACCTCAAATAATGTGTGCTCAATCAATGATCCAGTTATCTCAACACATTACCGCTACCAAATTACTGATCCAAGAGCTTGCTGGGATTTGCAAGCACCAAATGTAATCAGAGTAATCATGAATCACCAAATGATGACAAGCGGACAAAGGTAAATAACTAAGGGCAAGGTCTGCGTGCACTGCTAACAAGGTTGATTTACATCTGATTATTCCTGGGTCATGTTTTTTTTTCTGGTTGCATCCCTGGGTCATCTTATTTCAACTGAATTTGTGGATCCTGTAAAGTGTGCTCTACTACGGTAGTCATTCAGTAGTAACAGTGTGATTTTTATACTGAATCAATCAATTGTCAATTTGGCATAACCTCTGTAACAGATTCAAGGGTGTATTACGTTGCGCAAACACATAGTAAGAGAAAGCAAGTGCATCAGAAATACCTCTAGCAGAGCGCGGATGGTGAGCTTGATGGTCTCCTTGCCGGAGGTGTCCTTGTAGTTCTTCTCGAGGAACTCGCGCATGGAGTTGGAGTTCCTGCCGGTGGCGTTGGCCTTCCACGCGGAGAAGGTGCCCGAGGGGTCGGTCTGGTAGAGGGCGGGCTTGTCCGTGTACGGATCGAAGCCGACGATGAGGGTGGAGAGGCCGAAGGGGCGGACGCCGCCGCTCTGGGTGTACTTCTGCTGCAGGCCGGCGATGTAGCGCGTGATGTACTCGACGGTGACGGGGTCCTCGACGGTGAGGCGGTGGCTCTGGCACTCGACGCGGGCGCGGTTGATGAGGACCCGCGCGTCGGCCTTGAGCCCCGCGCACGCCAGCGCGATGTGCGTGTCCAGGCTCGCGATCTTCCGCAGCGACCTGCGCGGGCGGGCGGGCGGCGGCGGGGATGTGAGATCTGTTGGTGGGACGGGGAGGGGGAGGTTGGGGGGGTGGTGGTTACCTGGAGTCCTGGAGCTTGGGGGTGGACTTCTTCTCGACGCCGAGGACGACGGTGTCGGTGCCGCGGACGCCGACGGCGGCGTTGCCCTTGCGGACGGCCTCGAGGGCGTACTCGACCTGGAAGAGGTGGCCGTCGGGGGAGAAGACGGTGATGGCGCGGTCGTAGCGGGCCATCGGCGGCGGTGGGAGGGGCTTAGGGTTTGGGCTTCCCGGGCGGCGGAGGTGGTCGTGGCTTGGCTGGAGCGTGTGTGCAGGCAAACTGGGTGGGTGGCTTTGGGAAGAAGGGCACCTAGTTTTGTGGGCTTGGGGTTTTTCTTGGGAGAGAAGAAGGTGGCCTGGATGCGGTGGGATGGGCCGCTATGACAGGCCGAATCGTGTTTTTTTATTTGGGGAAAGAAGTCCACATAACCTCTCTAACTATTTACTGGGACAAATAACCCCTGGGTATGCAATATCGGTCAATTAACACCCCCGCCCCCCCCGTCTCTCCTTCAGCCGCCGGCCTCAACCCTAGCCGTCTCCAGTTCATCCTCCTCCATAGATTGGTTCCCCTCCTCCGGTCGGCTTCGGCGCGTCGGGAGGAGTGGGAACCCGATCTATGCGTGGAGTTTCGAATAAAAGTATAATTTTTATTAGCTTATGTTAGGATTTTGGTAGTCGTCTTCTTGTTGGTTTCCCCTCAATGGAGATGGCATCGTCTGCAATAAGTGATCTTCGGCGTTTCGTTCGGCGACGAGATCTTCTTCTCGGCGTCAATGGTGGTGTTGAACAATCACAATTTTCTAGGTATGAGCCTTCGGATCTTGCTTCACCAGATGGATTTTGGATCTTTTGTCGTTGTTGCCGCGAGGAGAATTATCCTCGCAGTTTTTGTCCCGGCTGCTACGTCCTCGACAATGGTGATTCGTACTCTCGGCTCTCCATCGATGACGACAAAGCTAGTCGGTTATTATTCCCTGACATACTGGTGTTGGTACTCTTGCCGATGTTGTATGACTCGCTTTAATGGTTGCGTGCGTGCACGCGGTCTTGGCATTGCGGCTCAAAAAAATATGGGAGAACTTTCATCGGTATCTACAGGTCTATGGTTCGTTATCTATCTTTGGCCGCCTTCAGAAGAGTACAATATTGTGTTCTGGAAGAAGAAAGAAATTGAAGACCTTGAAGATTTGTTACTATCTTTTAGACTTTATTTTGTAATCGTTGGAGTCAGTTCATGTATCTCTACCATGTACTGTTTGTTGCTATGAATATATGTGGTATTGATTGTCAAAAAAAAAACACCCCTGGGCCCTGATGGCTGTTTTGATGGGTGGTTTTGCCGACGGGAGAGAGGAGCAGAGTGGCGCGGTGTGGGACCTCGACCAGGCCATGCCGCCCTCAAATCCTCAAGAAGTGCCGCCAATCATCGGCCTCGTCAACGGGAGAGAAAGCAGAGCATCGAGGAGAGGAGAGAAGTGGAGCGGTAGTAGCGAAGCAGAGAGAGGAGGTTCAGTGCGGCTGGGTGCGACCAGAGTGTTTCGATCGGACCAGGTACTGCTTGGCCTAATACCACGGTTCGCTGGATAAAATCACCTATCAAAACAGCCATGAGGGCCTGAGGGGGTTAATTGACTGGTATTGCATACTTAGGGGGTTATATGCCCTAGCTAATAGTTAGGGGGTATTAGCGGCCCGAACACAATAGTTAGGGGGGTTGTGTGGACTTCTTTCTTACTTGGGGTAAAAGAAGGTGACTTTGGTGTGGTGGGATAGGCCGATTCCCCTACACGATGCACAATGTTGGAATATTTTTCCTCAAACCTGCACGAATATGAATGGGGTTGTCACACTCACACGAGGGAGCTGCTATATGGCCACCGGGTCGGCACGGATGGGGTGCCGCACACCCCTCCGACCCGACGGTTGTTAATTGGGTCGCGGCTCATCAAGTAAATGCCTTTTTTTACTTTTTTTCATTGGTCTGTTTACATTTCTATTTTTTAAAATTAACAATTTTTTGTTTCTTTTTATGTATTCAAAATTTTATGTATATTAGATTTTAGAAATGAAAGATTTTAAATTTGTTCCAAATTCAAAAATTGTATAAAATTTGAAAATCGTTAAAAATCTGTTTGAAAATTTGGAATCGTTCAAATTTTGAAATTCATTCCAATTTCAAAAAAAACGTTCAAAATTTATATTAGGACAAAAAATGTCTTTATCTTTAATTAACATTACATTTTGGTTTTTCATAGATGTTTGTGAATAGTGTTAAATAACAAAAAAAATAGTAAGTCTCACAATGATCTTTTTTTAAATTGGTTCAAGATCATTTTGGACATATCTCAGCCATCAAACATGCATCACCGAAGATGGGCGGAATTCCATGCAATCATCATAAAAAAAACATCACAATAAGAAATCTCACAGTTGCCACCTGATGAAAAACCATCTATGATGGGGCTAACTGCCGTCTATACCGCGGTACATGGTCTTCCTTCTATTTTTTTGAAACTATAAATATATTAGCAAGCAAGCCGCCTCATTAAAAACCTTCCAGTCCCCTTCGGTACCCTGGTAAGGAAAATAGTGCGTGAAAAACTTGCTGCTCACAGATCAAATCATAGTTACATCGTTTAGGAGCTTGTCTAAGAGGAAACTAGGGGGCTCATCGTCCCAGTTACAAGCAATTTTATGCTGAAAGCTATACTTGGCTATTTCATGTGCTACTTGATTTGCATCCTTAGGACAAAATTTGAATTAAACCTCCCCAATATTGGATGCTATATCGATGCAGTCAGCAAAGATAGCAGATGATTCATTCCACCATCTATTTTCACTTGTAAGCGCTTGGATTGTTTCAGCCGAGTCAGATTCAACCATGATGTGATGACAGCCCATCTCTTCAACCATTTTCAGTCCTTCACGTAGCGCCATTGCTTCAGCCATCACCGCAGTCTGGACATGCGGTAATAGCTCACATTTTGCATGCACAAAGGTTCCCATGAAATCACGAAGGACAGCTCCCGTTGCCCCTAATTTCTCCTCCACAACAAACGATGAATCGACGTTAAGTTTCAGTGTACGGGGTGGAGGTCTGATCCACTTGTCCGTCCCTGCAGGGGATTTCTTTTCAGCCTTCATCGCGTTTGCAGTTATCGCCAGAATGGACATTTTGCACTTGAGTAATGGTGGAACTTCCTCATTGTGTGTTCGACGGCGTCGAATCCACCAAAGATACCAGGCTGATACACAGATAGTTTCTTTTAGTTTAACAAATTTGAACCCATGGAGAGTGTTACCATTCTGTCGAAGTAAGTACTCCAGCACCGCTGATCCCGCTCTGTCCATGGAAGTTGCTTCATTAATGATGTTCTCCAAACCGAGACTTTGCCACAATTCTTTGGCCGTATGACATTTGAAAAGAAGATGCATAATGTCCTCTGGCCCCTGATGGCAGATCGGGCACTCTCCAGACGTGCCAATATGTCTGTTAATTAAGATACTCTTGAGAGGAAGGATTCCATGAAGAGCTCTCCAAATAAAAATCTTCACCTTCCCTGGGATTAGTAGTTTCCATAGGATTTTCCAAACAGGATTTGTAATTGAACTTCCTGGAATAGCTAATTGTCCAGAGTGCGGACCAAACCTGTGACGCCATTGCATATGGTAGGCTGAACGTACTGAATAGAACCCATGTTTGGTTAATCCCCAAGCAATGAAATCAGAAAAGCCCTGTGTGTTCAGAGGTATCTGCAGAATTCGATTAGCATCTAAGGATGTAAACATAGATTGGATGAGCTCCTCGTCCCACTTACCATTTGGATCTATTAACTGGCTTACTTTTGTTAGCAAAATAGAACCTCTACGAGTTTGAATTTTCCAATTATGGCTTGATGGAATCCATGGATCTGTCCAGATATTAATTTTGTCCCCATCACCAACTCTCCAAATAAAACCTCTTTTGAAGGTGGTTAAACCCGAAAGAATACTTTGCCAAGTAAAGCTTGATCCAGCTTTCGGTCCTGCTCTTAAGATATCTCCATCAGGATAGTATTTTGCACCCAGCACCCTTGCACAAAGTGAGTTCGGGTTATCAATAAGCCTCCAAACTTGTTTTGCTAGCATGGTCAAATTAAAGGACTGGAAGTCTCTAAAACCCATCCCACCATCATTCTTGGGATAACACATCTTCCACCATGCATACCAATGCATTTTGTTACTGTTCTCATCATCTCCCCACCAGAATTTTGCAATTGCATCCATCATCTCCTTACATACCCCTTTTGGAATTAGGAGAACAGACATGGCATAAACTGGAATTGCCTGTGCAACTACTTTAAGTAAAATCTCTTTACCTTTAATTGATAATTGCTTCTCCTTCCATCCATTAATTCTCTGAATTATCCTCTTAATGAAATGCTTAAAGCAATCACTTCTATCCGCTCCAACCAAAGCATGTAGTCCCAAATATTTATCTGAGAGTGCTTCAGTGTCAATAATGTAGAGCCTCACAAATTTCTGCTCTCATCAAGGCATTAGTATTCGGGGAAAATAAAATACTTGACTTAGCCAAACTCACTATCTGTCCAGAATTTGCACAGTAGGTATCAAGAACATGCTGCAAGGAAGTTGCATTAGTCATATCCGCTTTCATGAGGATCAGGGAGTCATCAGCAAATAAAAGGTGTGAGACTGACGGTGCATTCCTGCACACCCGTACCCCATCAATACCACCAACTTTTTCTTCATACAGCAATAATGTTGATAGTCCTTCCGCACATAATAAGAACAAATAAGGTGAAAGAGGATCTCCTTGGCGAAGCCCTCTTGTTGGTACAAACATGTCAGTTTCCTCAGAATTAAAGCGTACTCGATATCTAACTGACTTTACACATGCCATCATCAAAGAAATCCATCCATCATCAAAACCCATCTTTCTCATCATGTTCTCCAGAAAAATCCACTCCACTCGGTCATAGGCTTTGTGCATATCCAGTTTTACTGCACATGTGCCCACATCACCTAACCTCTTGTTTTTAATTGCATGGATACTCTCATAAGCAACCAGAACATTATCAGTAATTAGTCGCCCAGGAACAAAGGCACTCTGCATTGGAGAGATTATGTCTGGAATAATTCCTTTTAACCGAAAAGCCAACATCTTTGATATAATTTTATAGACCACATTACATAGGCTTATAGGGCGAAATTGAGTTACCAGCTCCGGATCATCAATCTTGGGGATGAGAACCATAGTGGTGTCGTTCCAGCCTTCAGAAATAATACCAGAGTTAAGGGCATGTAGTACTTCCGTAGTAATTTCTGCCCCACATATGTCCCAGAATCTTTTATAAAACACAGCATGTAAACCATCGGGGTCCCGGGGCTTTGAAGTCCCCAATACTAAATAAAGCCTTCTTCACTTCTTCAGCCGAAAAAGGAGCTCGCAGTTTCTGGTTCATATCAGGTGTGACTCGCTGTTGGATTTTGTCCAGAAATGCCGGGTCCGTAGGCCCAACCTCTGAGGAGAAAAGATTAGCAAAATATTCAAAAATCAAAGGTTTGAGCTCCTCTGTGCCTTCAACCCAAGAGCCATTATTACCTTTTAGTTTTTTGATGTAATTCTTCTTCCTACGGGCAGTGGCAAAATTGTGGAAGAAAGAAGTGTTACGGTCACCCAGTTTCAACCAATTTGCCCTTGATCTTTGCATCCATTCAATTTCTTCGTGTTCCAAAATTTGTTCAATTAACTCAGCCAGCTCTTTAGCTTTTGTTTCACTTTCATCTGTCACCGCCCCAGAGATGGCCTGATCAAATTCTGGCACGTCTTAGGCGCTTCTTCGGTTTTTTCAAAACATTTGCATCCCACTCGTGCATTGCCTCGTGCACCCGACTCAATCGCTCCAGTATACCGCCAGAAGTGCCAGTACTCCCCGCCGTTAGCCACGCTTGCTGGACTACGTCCCGGAAAGTGCTTTCTTGAAGCCATTTAGCCTCGAATCTCTTTGGCCCACGGCTTGGTTGCGCTGACATATTATCAAAATCAGTATCAAGCAAAATAGCTCTATGATCCGAACGGCAATAGTCAAGATGGCGAAGAGCTGCATTAGGGAACATGGCCGACCAAGAAGGAGACGCCAACGCCATGTCCAGTCTTTCACGAATACGACCACGCTTCCAAGTATAAGGGTCTCCGACAAACCCCAGATCTTCCAGACTACAATCACTCAGGACATCTCGGAAAGCTTGCATATACGAAGTTGGTCTTGGGTTCCCTCCACTTTTTTCATGAGAATATAAGATCTCATTTAAGTCGCCCATTATAAGCCACGGAAGATCATGTTGAGTTTTGAGATCCCTAATCTTATCCAAAGTTTTTTATTTGTCCTGCCACCGCGGCTCTCCATACATACCCGTAAATCTCCACAGTCCAGATTGCCCATCTATCACCTTCACATCAATATACTTGGGAGCCGAATAAATTTGCTGAATTGTAACCTCTTTTTCCAAAGTAACATGACGCCACCACTCCTGCCATCGCTAGGATTCACAATCTTGGAATCCATTTTTAAGGTCCTCCTCAAGCATTCAGCCGGAAAGGTATCGAGATGTGTCTCCGACAAAAACATCACCTCGGGGTCCCATCGCTTCCTTGCATCAGAAAGCGCACGAACTGTCGGGGCGTTACCCAAACCCTGACAGTTCAGTCCCATTATTTTCATTGCGACCGGACGAGTCCCTCTTGGGAACTCGCCGATCCTAGTGAGGAGGAGTTCGCTCCGTCCATCTTCGTTCGTTTTGGTTTGTTAATATTCACCTCATCAGCTTTTCCATTGTTCAGATCCTCACTAGGTGGTGGGACGCCTGGCAGAGATGCCCCAAACTCAGCATCACTGGCACCCGAGATCATTAATCCACCCTCTTCCGACAATTGATCAGCTATATTTCTTTTAGTCCCTGATATTGGGTTCCCTTCAGAATCAATATCCATCTCTTTTCCTTTCAAGGGGCTCGTCGCCGTGTCCTTCAACGCTGGGTCAGTCACAGCCATATTGTCAACATATGCCAGTGCATTATGTCTCCAGCTAGTAAAGTTACCATGGCCAGTATTGTTCTCACGACCACTCTGATTAGGACCTCGGCCTCCACCTCGAGCTTGAGGGAACCTTCCTCCTCTGGTACTGTTACCACCACCTCGCCCGGCAGGAGCTACACGAATGTACCATGTATCCCAATCCGCCTTCATCCAATCTCCCCACTTGAGATCCTTCTCTGCATATTCCCCCGAGCCGCACTCAAGATGCGAGTGCCCAATAAAACCACAAGCCGCACAGAATCTCAGCATTTTTTCGTATTTAAGAATAAATATTTCTCTTTTCCCGTCCCTCACCATGGACACAAACCTCTCAAGAACTTTATGAACATCAAGTTTAACCTTTACACGAACAAAGTTACCAGCTCCTTGAACGTTCGTCAGGATCTCCTCTACTTTGCCCACCTTCTTCTCCATAAGGTTCGTGATTAAGGCTTTACTGCGATACCCAATCTGGAGTTTCTGAATCTGCACCCAAGTTGTGAAAAAATTCAGATCAATACTGTCCGGATCTGTTAATCCATCGTAAGGTTCGATGCAGACCACCGATTGTCTGAATAACTAGGGTCCTCCCTTCTCAACCTTCTGCCAGTCCCCAAGACAGGAACATTGAACTGTGAACAGGTTACCCTCTATATGCTGAAACTTGATTTCTTGAGCCAGACTCCAAGCCACCCGCATGTGTTGTTCAAACGTGGATAAGCTGAAGTAATTTGTTGTGTGAACTCTAGCCAATGCCATCCACTTGATGCCCTCCTTTGGAACGTCCTCAATTTCCTCAAACACCAGATCATCAAAGTCCTCTTCCCCAATTCCCAATCTGTGTAGCATGTCATCAATCCCCTCTTCTTTCCTCTTGTTCGATCTATCCGGCCCAGTACCAGAATTCGACGACGGCGCCGCCATGGGAGCCAGGCTTGGGTTGTCCAACACGCCATAGCCCTACCCGTGGGAGAGCCAAACCGTAAGAAGAAGATACAGGGCTAGCAGGCAACCCCGCGAGGAGCCAATCCCAAACGGAATCGGTCGGAGACGGATCGGAAACTACCCCGACGTCGATCAGAGATCGGCGGCGGAGGCTGGAACCTGATACGTCTCAAACGTATCTATAATTTCTTATGTTCCATGCTAGTTTTATGACAATACCTACATTTTTTGTTCACACTTTATATCGTTTTGATGCATTTTCCGGAACTAACCTATTGACGAGATGCCGAAGTGCCGATTCGTTGTTTTCTCGCTGTTTTTGGTTTCGAAATCCTACAAAGGAAATATTCTCGGAATCGGACGAAATCAATGCCCAACATCTTATTTTTCCCGGGACCTTCCAGAAAGTCAAAGGGGGACCAGAGGGGAGCCCTGGGGGCCCCACACGTGTGGGGAGGCGCGGCCCAAGGGGGGGCGCCCCCCTATTGTGTGGCGCCCCCGTAACCCTTCCGACTCCGCCTCTTCGCCTATTTAAAGCTCCCTGACCTAAAACATCGACACGGATTGATGAAACACCAGAAAACCTTCCAGAGCCGCCGCCATCGCGAAACTCCAATTCGGGGGACAAAAGTCTCTGTTCCGGCACGCCGCCGGGACGTGGAATTTCCCCCGGAACCCATCTCCACCGCCATCTTCACCGCCATCGTTGTCTCCATGATGAGGAGGGAGTAATTCTCCCCTGGGGCTGAGGGCTCTACCGTAGCTATGTGGTTCATTTCTCTCTTTGTGATCTAGTTGTGTTACTCTGGTGATGTTATTAAAGTAGTCTATTCCTCCTTCATGATGTAATGGTGACAGTGTGTGCATCGTGTAGTTCTTGGCGTAGGTTATGATCATAATCTCTTGTAGGTTATGGAGTTAATTATTACTATGATAGTATTGATGTGATCTATTCCCCCTTTCATAGTGTAATGGTAACAGTGTGTGCGCTATGTTAGTTCTCGGTTTAAATTGCAATGATCTATTATGCACTCTAAGGTTATTTAAATATGAACATCAAATGTTGTGGCGCTTGTTAACTCCGGCATTGAGGTGCTCTTGTAGCCCTACACAATGAATGGTGTTTGTTATCAAACAAGAGTATATGTAGCACAAAGGAAGAGAACTTATTTATTTATGTGATCAATGTTGAGAGTGTCCACTAGTGAAAGTATGATCCCTAGGCCTTGTTTCCAAAACTGCAAACTCCGTTTATTTACTGTTCTGTTGCATGTTTACTCGCTGCCATATTTTATTCAGATTGCTATTACCACTCATATACATCCATACTATTTGTATTTCACTATCTCTTCGCCGAACTAGTGCACCTATACATCTGACAAGTGTATTAGGTGTGTTGGGGACACAAGAGACTTCTTGTATCGTGATTGCAGGGTTGCTTCAGAGAGATATCTTTGACCTCTTCCTCCCTGAGTTCGATAAATCTTGGATGATCCACTTGAGGGAAATTTGCTGCTGTTCTACAAACCTCTGCTCTTGGAGGCCCAACACTGTCTACAAGAATAGAAGCACACGTAGACATGAGAACCCTAGTCGCCTTAGCGCTAGGTCGTACGTCTTAGAGGCCGTTAGTGGGTTCCGATGTGGGACTATTTTTCATGCACGGATCACGTACCACATGGTCTTCCTTCTATAATGAACTATTTCATGAATTTATACTTTTTTAGATCTGAAAAAAACCAAGAGATATGGGTGATCCGTGGCTTATAAATGAGTGTTAATCAACATTTTCTATCATATAACACAAATAATTCACAGTAGATAATGCTCCGTGAGCAAAATTTCCTAAGACTAATGGGTGGATTTATAAATTTGATTATGATTATTTTAGTAATACAATTATAGAATCTAATTCCTGGTTGCTCGGTATATAGACTAAAATCTAATTATTACTTCATACATTATTTTTTTGTTTGAAGCAGCATTGCATTACTCTAATATACATTTCCTTTGGCTAAGAACCTGAGCAAGGCACACTTAAACATAAGGTGGGTGATTTCGACATGTTAATTCCAAGGTAGCTCGGATAACTTTTCATTCTACCGTCCTCTTCTTTATATGGTTGTTTATTTTTCCCATCAGTTCTAGTACTACTAAAATGTCTCAATATATAGATGACTCTAGTGCATGACATGTTATCAGCAAACAATTTTGCATAAGGTCCGAGTGTTTATTTCAGATGGAATTATATCCATTGTGTTTAATTTAAGATGTTGAAAAATAGGTCATAATATTTGTTTTCTTGTGCTTTGTATTTACTCAACGCTGGCTAAACTTTTAAAATTAGCAAAAGCATGCGCTTTAATATGAAAGGTATCTCTGTGGTCATATCGCCCAGTTCGTACACAGCTTCATCCTTCAGCAGGACTTTCTAATACTACATCATACTCCCAACTTAAGTTCCGATAGACCAATGTGAGTATGTGACAATCATAAGCAAACGATACTATTAGTTTATGCGCAGCCCTGTTCGCGTCACGCCTTCAAGTTAGAGCTCTTCGAGAGCCATTGACGGGGAAGACTCTGGTCTGAGTGTAGTTAGAGCATCTCCACTCGTTAGCCTTCTCCACGTCGAAATCCGGGGAAATTTACGTCTGGATTGGACCTAAATTTGGCGTGGGAGGAGTTGTTTCCCAGCCGCGTCCTCAGGCGAAGACGATGATGTAAATTTGAAAAACTTAAACTTGACAAACTACGGCTAAAAACGGGCGAATTTAGACTAAATTTAATGATATTTACTATATAGAGGGCGAAGTTCATACATAGAGGCCGAATTCGACTATATTTCGAATTCGGCTAGGGGAATACAACTTAAATTATAAAACACGGCGTTCTACATGCCCAATTGGCGGTAGAACACCGTGTAGTCGCCGCCGTCGTCGCCATCGTCGTCGGAGCCGTCGTCGAACTGCGGCGGCGCGGCCTGGCTGCTGCCCTGGCCGGCGTCTCCCCACCGAGGCGGCGATGGCTTGTACCATTCGTCGTCCGAGGCTTCGAGGTCGACGACGGGGACGACGACGCCGGATGGAGGTGTTGCAGGCCGGCGGTAGCGAGCGAAGTCGTCGGTGGCAGTTGGAGCGGCGGCGCGGGCGGCGAGTTGGTGCGCGGCGGCCAGGTCCATCAGCCGTCGCTGCTGCTCCGCCTCCTCGCGCTCCCAGTCGCGCCTCGACCACTCCAGGGCGGCGTCCTCGGGGAGGGCGTTGTCGGCGGGCACCAGGTCGTTGAGCGACCTGGCGATCGCCTCCGCAACGGCGGCTTCCTCCGCGCGCTTCGCCTCCTCCTCGGCGAGCTTGTTTGCGGCGGCGTTGGCGGCGGCAGCGTCGTCCTCCTTCGCCGACTTCCTCTTCCGCCCACGCTGCGAGGAGGAGGGCTCGCGGATGACGAGGGCGCCGCTGCGCCCTATTGTCGGCGGTGGTGGAGACGCCGGCTCCTTCTTGACGCGCGCCGGCATCGACGGAGACGTCGCCTCCCTTTTCACCGGCGCCAAGGACGGCCTCGGCGCCGATCCGGAAGACGACGAGCTGGCAGCCATGCGCCGTGGCTGCCAGACGTTCCCCCGGCGTCGGCTCGCCGATGCCCTCGATGCAGGGGGCATCGTGAGCACCGGGAAGTTTCCGCCCTCGATGGGCTCGAGGACGTTCGCCAGCGTCCTATCCGGCACGCTCCACCAACGTCGTCGTCCCGCGGCGTTGTTGCGCAGGCGGAGGCGGCAGACCGTCGTAGGCCGCCAGCTCCCGCTCCCACCGCCGGAGGAAGTATGAGTTCCACCGCGTGTAGTTCTCGGGGTGGTGGCGCGGGTCGGCGCGCTACTCGTCCGTCATCGTGAGCCGCACCTCCTCGATGGCGGCGTCGAGGGCGTCGCCCCGAGGCGGCGGCGGGATTGGTACGCCGCCACGGCTTAGCCGCCACCCGCCGCCGGGAGGCCTCCACTACAAGAAAAGTTGCCATGGCCGACGAAGTTGAAGTCGCGCCGTGGTTGCTGGTGTACCATGGCCGACGATTTTGGTCCCTCCGTGGTGCATGTCAAAACTTTTTTTTTCTCGTTTTTGAGGCCACCTAGCCCGACGAAAGCGGCCAAAACGTGGCGTATGGTGGCCCGGGACGTGGTGCATCTCGAAATCTCGGGTTCGCCGGCCGAGTCAACGCAAATCCGCACCGCCGAGGGATGTAGGGCCCGGATGGCAGCCTCTCTGGCATTGTTTTTTTTCTAGATCGCGCCATCTCGTTCAACGTTCTCCGATCGAGCCGTTTACGATGCAGGATCATGGGTCCCGCATGTCATCCTCTATGAACCAAAATTCTTTCTATTCTTGGATTTTTTTTGACCCCCTGATTTCGGCTACTTCCTTTTTCTTTTGATCCCTTGCCGCCTTGGAAACGTTGAGACCGCTGCTGCTAAATGGGACCCGCATGTCATCCTCTATGTGCAATCAACTTTCTTTTCTTGGAGTTTTTTTGGCACCTCAAATTTGGTCACTTGCCTTTTTCTTTCGATCCCCTGCCGCCTCTCAAACGGTGATACCGCCGTCGCTAACCTGGGTCCCGCATGTCATCCTCTATGTACTATAAAACTTTCTTTTCCTGGATTATTTTTGGCACCTCAAATTTGGTCACTTGCCTTTTTCTTTCGATCCCCGCCGCCTCTCAAACGGTGATACCGCTGCTGCTAACCGGGACCCGCATGTCATCCTCTATGTACTATAAAACTTTCTTTTCCTGGATTATTTTTGGCACCTCAAATTTGGTCACTTGCCTTTTTCTTTCGATCCCTGCCGCCTCTCAAACGGTGATACCGCTGCTGCTAACTCGGGACCCGCATGTCATCCTCTATGTACTATAAAACTTTCTTTTCTTGAATTATTTTTGGCACCTCATATTTGGTCACTTACCTTTTTCTTTCGATCCCCTGCCGCCTCTCAAACGGTGATACCGCTGCTGCTAACTGGGACCCGCATGTCATCCTCTATGTACTATAAAACTTTCTTTTCCTGGATTATTTTTGGCACCTCAAA
>NC_061512.1:254983300-255032356 GCF_022539505.1 Lolium rigidum
CGCTGAGTTACTACCGCTTGTTTACTCGTTTTACCGTGTTACTACTGCTCGCAATATTACCACCATCAACTACACGCCTAAGCAAGCTATTTTCTCGGCACCATTGCTACTCGCTCATATATATTCATACCACCCGTATTTCACTATCTCTTCGCCGAACTAGTGCACCTATTAGGTGTGTTGGGGACACAAGAGACTTCTTGCTTTGTGGTTGCAGGGTTGCATGAGAGGGATATCTTTGACCTCTTCCTCCCTGAGTTCGATAAACCTTGGGTGATCCACTTAAGGGAAAACTTGCTGCTGTTCTACAAACCTCTGCACTTGGAGGCCCAACACTGTCTACAGGAAAGGAGGGGGAACGTAGACATCAGGCCCCACTTCGTCTCCTCTTTGGTCTTCTGGAAGCTTCGTGGCAAAATAGGACCCTGAGCGTTGATTTCGTCCAATTCCGAGAATATTTCCTTACTAGGATTTCTGAAACCAAAAACAGCAGAAAACAACAACTGGCACTTCGGCATCTTGTTAATAGGTTAGTTCCAGAAAATGCACGAATATGACATAAAGTGTGCATAAAACATGTAGATATCATCAATAATGTGGCATGGAACATAAGAAATTATCGATACGTCGGAGACGTATCACGCCTCATGGTGTACTCAGCACTGAGGGCGAGATGCGCATCTTCGTGGCCGTGTTCCTCGGCCAGGGTCCGAGCGTTTAGCTCAAGGATCCTCTTTCGCTCGACCTCCATGAGGAGCCGACCAGCCTCCTCGGTAGTCAATCGCTCGCGGGAGACCACCATGGCGCGCTGGAGAAGCTGCTGGTCCGCCTGCTGTAGGATGCGGGAGGCGTTCCTCTGGTCGTGCGCCAACTGGTAAGACTCCAATATCGTCGCCTGCTGCGGGTCGGCGACTGGCTCCTGCTGCCCCTCTTCGGCTTCCCGTTCCGCGTTGACATCTTGCTGCGTGTTCAGGAGGACTAATGGCTCCCAAGTGAAGAAGACCAATTGTAGTACTTTTCAATAAGAAAGGTTATCGAACCTACGAGGATCTGAAGGTATTGGTTAGCGGATTCGACAAGAAAACAATAATAATAAAGCCGTAGCTTTGGTATTTTGTATGTATAGTTGCGAAAAAGTATATGATGAAAGTAAATTAGAGTATGTAAATGCTCTCAATGAGAGAAAGCTCAATCTTTTATGCAGCAAGACAAGCTTAAATATGTGTGTTCTTATATGAGACAAATGTTACCGAGGGCGGCATGGATTTAGTAGCATTAGAGTTTTACACAACATGGTGTTATCACCAGAATTTGACCAGGTCAGGGGTGGGCCGCGATCAAGATGGACTTGAAGATATATATATATAGAAGGGATATGCGAATCGGCCTTGTGTACCAAGTTTGGGCTAAATTGCCCGTGTATCTGTAACATATTAGGATGCGTGTCGTGTGGAGGGTAGAGATTGGGCTCGTGCCCGGTTGGGATTGTTCCCACGATAGAAATTCCGCTGGACTATAAATATGTATCTAGGGTTTATGAAATAAACAACAACCAACGTTCAACACAAACCAATCTCGGCGCATCGCCAACCCCTTCGTCTCGAGGGTTTCTCCGGTAAGCACCATGCTGCCTAGATCGCATCTTGCGATCTAGGCAGCGACGAGCCTGCCTACGTTGTTCATGCGTTGCTCGTGCTGAAGCCTTTTTGATGGCGAGCAACGTAGTTATCATAGATGTGCTAGGGTTAGCATTGTTCTTAGTATCATATGCTGTCGTAGTGCAACCCTTGCGCATCTAGCCGTCCTTATACCTCATCATAGGTGTAGGGCGGCACCCCGCTTGATCATTATTTAGTAGATCTGATCCGTTACGGTTGCTCCTTGATTCATCAAGGATTAGTTTAACATCAGCAATAGTTAGGCCTTACAAAGGGTTGGAGGATCCAGCGGCGTGTAGGGTGTAGTTTGCTGGCCCTAGACAGGACGTTCCGAGGATCAACCTCGTGTTGGTTTTTAGGCCTTGTCTAGGATTGGCTCACGATCACCGTGCGCGAGCGCGAGGCCCAATCGTGAGTAGGATGATCCGATTATGCAGTGAAAACCCTAAATCGTCGTAGATCTCATATGCTTTATCTTGATCAAGCTGAGACCACCATATATTCGGCCACCTTGGACGAATCATGGGTGGATCGGCTCCTTGAGCCGATTCACGAGATAACCCGAGAGCCGATCGAGGATCGTATTTAACGTGTACGTGTGTGCCCTGCAGGAAACTAAGCGAGGCATCATCCACACCTTCCCGACCAGGTATAGGTCAGGTGGCACGCCCTTGCAATTTGCATCGGCGCGCGACCAGGAGGCTTTGCGGGCCGTCGCTCTGAGGGACTGGGGCCAGCCGCAGCCCTAGTTGTTCCCGGCTCTATGGTGTTGACCTGTCGCTGCCCGCCGGTGGGTTTCTGACGTCAACACATTCTGGCACGCCCGGTGGGACGCATCTTCGACATCCACCACATCGCCATCTACATCTGAGATGGCGGAAAGCACTCCGGTCAAGTACGAGGACCTGGCTGACAAGCTCAAGGAGAAGCATGACAAGAGCAAGGCAGTCCTCGAAACCGAACTCGTTGGCTCCTGTGAGAAGACCCGTTCGCACGGCATCAAGCTCAACGGAGACACACGTCCGTTGCCTGATGTCAACATGGTGGACCTTAGCAACCGCAGAAGGAAGCCAGAGTTCTCCTTTGGCATCAACATGGCAGGGCTCGCAAGCCGCCATGACAAAGACAAGGCGGAAAGCAGCCACTCCCGTGGCAAAGATAAGGAGGAGGCCGCTCCACGCGATCGGCCCCAAGGCGGCGATAGACGGTACCTGACCGCAGAGGAGGTGAAAAGCATATGGTATCAACACCCACGCTCCGTACGTCTCTTCAACAAGTGGGAGCAGCAATATGACCAACGTCGGCGCTACGACGAAGCCGATAAAAGAAGTCATCGGTCCAATGCAGAGGACAGGAGGTACCGTCAGCGTGACAGAGGCAACGACGGGTACAAACGTCGCGCGAGAGGGAGGTCAAGAGAGCAAGACAACGTGGACAGTCATTGGAACTGTCCTTTCTTCACACTGCTGGGACTCAGGAATGAGCCGATTGCCGACAATCGAGAGCTGCCCAGAATGCAAACAACTCATGAAGAAAGCGAACGAGGTTTCAATGTTCGAGCGTCTAGGACCTCTCCCACCCTGGAGCAAACGAGCTGAGCCATCTCAAGAAGAAAACTTTGAGGAGTCAGATGGAAAAAACGATAGGTATCACCGACCCAGGTGGTGCCCCGATGGGCTCAGCCATTCTCAAAAGCGCAGGGTGCAGCGGCTGCGAAGCTTGGAAGAAGCCGAGGCACAGTACCTGTACACATTGAGGAAGGCACGGCCCGATCTGGCCGTGAAAATTCAACAAACATTGGAGACAGAGGCGTGCCCGCCAGAGAGAGTATGGCGCCCTAAACAGGCGGAAGGCGATGCACAGGCGCCAGCTGATGCCGATGCAGAAACATCGGCTGTTATAAACACCGTGACCAGGATCTCGTCAGAGATTTACGACCCAAGACGTAGCGAACCTTCCTCCAGCGAGTCACGTCGCCGTGATAAGAGACCAAGAAGTTGTAAACCCTCGTTGGGCAGTGTAGCGAAAAGAAAGGCCGACTTTAGCGATCGGCCAGTATTGTCCCCAACGTACGCTTTGCCTGTGTTCAACATTGACTTGGCAGGCCACGGGAAGCTGGGTTATGGTTTTACATCAGCTGACGAGCTAGAAGAGATTGAGGAAGTCAAGGGCAAGGTCAGGAAAATGTTGGGCGCCGGACGCATCAGGCCACACAGGTACATTGAATGGATTCCCAATGTTGTACTTATGAAGAGAAAGGATGGCCGATGGCGCATCGCTATAAACGACCGAGACCCTAGCAACGCTACTCCGAGGGGTGAATAGTCAGATTGACAACTGCAAGGGAAGCCGATTCCCAGCAATCGGCTAAAATTGTTCTCGCCACAAGTGTTCACTGTTGTACTAATTAACATGGTGGGTGGTACAACAAGCTTAAATTGGCCGCGAAGCCGATGACCACTTGGAAGGTTTGGCTCGGGGGGCACATACATGAAGGAAGTCCAAGGCCACGGAGTATATACCCAGGAAGAGCCGATTCATGAGGTCGATCGGCCAAAACTACCCTTAGCATACGTTTCGTCTGAGTTCAGCATAGATTTAACAGGCGCCTGAAGAGCCGATACTATCAATTCAGTGACAGAATCGGCTCGGGGGGCACATAGAAGGACGGAACACGAGGGTACAGAGTTTGAAACAAGTCAAGATGTTTCCTCTGATAACGCATGGGGGCCGGTACATGAGTAAATCGGCCGGCCGAAGAAATTTGGAATTTTTTTAAGCCGATGCGCAGACATCGACTCAAGAAGCCCAGTGGACCAGGTATAGAGTTGCGTGGGAAGGCCCTCAATGGAACTGTTTTGGCAACAGGCAAGACTTCAAGTTCAGCGGCGCCGACAGAGACGTCACTTTGGGCGTCCAGAGCTACCTTTGTCTCATTGAAAGCCTTGTATGCGAGTCCGAGGACGTGCAGATCAGGCTCTGATGAGCCCAACGAAGGAAGCAGGTCCCGTCTGGGACCATGAGGACAGCCGATGGTGAAGAAATTGGCCAATTCAAAACTTGGGGTAGTTCGCCCTGAAGGATTCTTCACTCTAGAAAGCCGATTTTTTCGAAATCGGTTGGTGCTGCGTCGTAGCTGTCTGAGGAATGATGCTGATGTCGCAAAATTATCAGCGCCCACGTGCAAGTCGATGGAGCGATAAGCCTAGAGCTCTATTATAGACACCTGCCTGAAGCCAGATGACCGGCCGGCTAAATTCATAATCAGGTTTAAGGACCCCCTTCGGAGGGGTTTCGTGATACGGAGCCGATACACAGTCATCAGCTTTAGTACAAGTGCGCGAAATTGCCAGGTTGCCGGTTCGACGATGCTGTCAGAGGAATGTTGGCAGGCGAGTCGTTTTTTGTGCTCATTGGGTTGTGGGTAATCATCCACAGTATTAGCTGTCGACGGAAGAAGGGTGAGCTGCAGGCTTGATCGAGCCCGGATCTGTTTGTCTGAATCACGGGTCTTCGTTACTGTTTTCACCTCGGCTGAAGCTCGGGGGGCAGCTCGCCATTGGGATTGTTTGTCCTATGGAGCCGATTTCGTTGGGATCGGTTTGCTCTACATCACAGTTCGTGTGGAAGAGGGGGATGCGGCAGAAGAATGTCAGAAATTTAAAGTTAACAAGATGACTGGACGTTATTTCAGGGGTGTTGCCGCTAAATCTAGCATTCCATTCAGCTAGATCTGTGCTTCCAAGTCTCGGGTTTGCCCGATTGTGGCTTGGCCCTGTCGGGCTGGGGGCGTGGAGATCCGGATGGACCTATCCCGAAATTCATCAGGAGAGACTGATGCGTTGCCATCGGTTTATTAAGCATCGACTGAGTCGACAGTCGGCAGAATCATTACGGAGGAAAATCGGCTAAAAGCAAAATCAATTTGGGGAAGTTCTTCATTGATAGACGAGATTTCTTACACAAAGTGTCGATTCCTCTCAAAAGGAAGTCCTAGGGGATACATTGCCCCGTCTACTACTACTAGCCCTATGCTACGGTCCTATCTAGGGGCCGTCGCTGCCCTCGTCGTCGTCACCATCGCCGCTGCTGTCGGTGCTGCTCCCTGCCGGCTCGTCCTTGCTGCTCCAGCGGCCGCCAGCAGGGCCCTCGTTGTCCTCATCTTCATCATCAGCGTCGCCGTCGTCGCTGTCGACAACGCTGAGGTTCCCAGGCCAGAGGCATTGGCGTTTGGCCGGCGGCTCGTCGGAGGAGATTTCATCCTCCTCTTCCTCCTCCTCCACCACCTCCTCAGAGGAAGTGGCCCCGTCCCAGGGAAAGCGATCATCCTCGCTTTCCTCCACCGCTTCCCTTCTGACAAGGAAGCGGAGGTCGCTTTCCCCGTCAGTCAGGGACTTGTCGTCCTCTGACCAGATGGAGAAGTCATGACTGGGCTCGTCCCCGGCCTCGATGGCGCGGCGGGTGTTGGCCGCGTGAACCTCCGCTGGGTTCCATTCCGGCGTCGGCTCGCGGGAAGGGGAAGACTCGATGTAAAGAACTGATGGGGTGGAGGAGGAAGAAGACATGGTGGCTCAGGAGGGCTTTTCGGAGTGCTAATACGAGGAGGATGAAGAAGGGTACTGTTCGATGCGGTTAAATAAAAGAAGGTGGGGATTTAATTTCGAACGGTTCTCGAAGACGTGGTGCCGAAACTGTCAAATCGTGCAGAGGAGTTGGGAAGGCAAGTTGTCATGATTGAAGGACTCTGCGACGGTTCTGCTCTGCCACGACATGACCCGACGAAGGAAAAGCGTGATGATTTTGGAAATGTCATTTCCAAAACCAGGGGGGCATGTGTTATCACCAGAATTTGACCAGGTCAGGGGTGGGCCGCGATCAAGATGGACTTGAAGATATATATATAGAAGGGATATGCGAATCGGCCTTGTGTACCAAGTTTGGGCTAAATTTCCCGTGTATCTGTAACATATTAGGATGCGTGTCGTGTGGAGGGTAGAGATTGGGCTCGTGCCCGGTTGGGATTGTTCCCACGATAGAAAGTCCGCTGGACTATAAATATGTATCTAGGGTTTATGAAATAAACAACAACCAACGTTCAACACAAACCAATCTCGGCGCATCGCCAACCCCTTCGTCTCGAGGGTTTCTCCGGTAAGCACCATGCTGCCTAGATCGCATCTTGCGATCTAGGCAGCACGAGCCTGCCTACGTTGTTCATGCGTTGCTCGTGCTGAAGCCTTTTTTATGGCGAGCAACGTAGTTATCATAGATGTGCTAGGGTTAGCATTGTTCTTAGTATCATATGCTGTCATAGTGCAACCCTTGCGCATCTAGCCGTCCTTATACCTCATCATAGGTGTAGGGGCGGCACCCCGCTTGATCATTATTTAGTAGATCTGATCCGTTACGGTTGCTCCTTGATTCATCAAGGATTAGTTTACCATCCGCAATAGTTAGGCCTTACAAAGGGTTGGAGGATCCAGCGGCGTGTAGGGTGTAGTTTGCTGGCCCTAGACAGGACGTTCCGAGGATCAACCTCGTGTTGGTTTTTAGGCCTTGTCTAGGATTGGCTCACGATCACCGTGCGCGAGCGCGAGGCCCAATCGTGAGTAGGATGATCCGATTATGCGGTGAAAACCCTAAATCGTCGTGGATCTCATATGCTTTATCTTGATCAAGCAGGACCACCATATATTCGGCCACCTTGGACGAATCATGGGTGGATCGGCTCCTTGAGCCGATTCACGGAGATAACCCGAGAGCCGATCGAGGCTCGTATTTAACGTGTACGTGTGTGCCCCGCAGGAAACTAAGCGAGGCATCATCCACACCTTCCCGACCGGTATAGGTCAGGTGGCACGCCCTTGCAATTTGCATCGGCGCGCGACCAGGAGGCTTTGCGGGCCGTCGCTCTGAGGGACTGGGGCCAGCCGCAGCCCTAGTTGTTCCCGGCTCTACGGTGTTGACCTGTTGCTGCCCGCCGGTGGGTTTCTGACGTCAACACATGGTAAATATTTTGTCAAGTTTACTCAATTAAGGGCGGAGCCTAAATTAGGTGCAGTCATAGATATGTTACTTCCTATCCGTGCGCCCACACCGATCGATAGTTCATCCTTTTATAAACCACACTTCCTTTTTTATGGACAAAAAAATAAATCGTGCAAAAAAATTGGAGAACACCACGAGACGAACGGCGGAAGGTGCGCCCGGCCGCCCGCATCCATCGATGGTTCATCCTGCTCCTAGTCCCACTTTCAAAATCGTGAATTTTTTTTTGGAGAGCACCAGTAGACGAAAGGCGGAAGGAGGGACGCTCAAGGGAGCGACGAACCCCAGCCGAGGGGTACATGGTCGATGCACCGGCATCTGGGGATAATCGGAGGCTGTTGCTAACAACATCGACTGTTGTTTGCAGCGCCGAACGGGGAGCACCACCGGACAGTTACACTCCATCCACTCCCGGGCACCTTTACCTAGCGTGAGAGCCGCCGCCTTAACCTAGGCTTCTATGCTCACCGGCGCACCCAAGATTTATGAGGTGAGTGTAAGCTCACGGTGAACATTGTGTATGGCCGCCTCCGCCCCACCGGCTTAGAGACCGACGACCCAGTTCGCCATCCCCACAACGAGCGCAAGAAGGTAAGTCGACACGTCCAAGCAAGTGACCCTATTGTCCTGCTCGAACTACCCTAGAGAGCAAGTAGACATGGAATGATTGAGCAACTACTTCCCTTCGTTGCTGAAGTAGACGCACATGCAGGTGGAGAAACTAGATCCATCCACGATCGCCGGCCACGGTGTGAGGCTAGGCTCAGTTAAACCTCATAACCATGGCCAACGATAAAAGCTGCAAACACTGGCAGTGGAAACCACGACTTTGTTTTTTGTCGAAGAGAAACATAATACGAGTATGGATAGAGTTTTCTCTATGGGGCCTCTTTGCGTTGTACACTGTCTCCTCATCTGATACTTCCAAATAATCTTGAAGCTACGGATCCAGCCATGACACGAGCTGGTAGCTGGAAGAAGTTCACAGGCTGCTTATGGCTTTTGGAGGTTATGAGTTTATTGCTAATCTGGTATACAACTAAAGTACCGCCACACAACTAAAGTTCCACGGATCGCTGTGGTCCAGCCTGTCGACGTCCATGCAAGAGGAGAGTGGCGGCATCAGAATGGAGGTGGGATCGTGGCTGGACTGAGCGTGCCGCTCAAGGCTCGGCCTAGGCGGTTCATGTGTGGCAAGATGGTGTGCCCAGTGGCTGAAGCTTGATGTCGTTGCTAGGTGCATGTAGCCTAGCAGATCTCCTAGGTAGGGTGTTTGTTTTTAATACATAAACTGAATTTTAGATATAATCATGGTTCATGGAGTTGCAGCTTGGGCGAGGTCGTACTGGTGCAGACCATAGTTGAATTGACAAATTAGTTTTGGAGGATAGGCACATCAAGTGTTTGCTATTTTCAAATATTATTTTAAACTTTATAATGGAGATATTTGAGAGGAGGGTAAAATAACGTGAAGAGTTATAATCCCGTAAGAAAAATATCCATACTAATTACACATAATTTTGGTTGCAATACAAATTTAGTTACATGTACGAATCAAAGATTACCATGTACATATGTCATGGAGATTCTGTTTTAATAGTGATATTAATTATCCGTGCATAAATTAAGGATGATTAAAAATGTTTCCTACATAAATACTACTCCCTCCGTTCCTTTCTATAGTGCCTATTGTATTTTGGCACGGAAATTAGCGCAAGCCATTTTTTTGACACAAAACCCCCTAACGATCTTAGAGACAAAATAGGAAACTAAAATCAGATCTCAGAAAATAATCCTGTTTCCATAGCCGATCGCGTCATGTACTCCCTCTCTCCCGCTATTCTTTCCATAATCAAATTGGTTTCCACATTTTCTGGACGGGAAAAGATTGGTTTCCATATTTCTGGACGGGAATAGATTGGTTTCCAGATTTTCTAGATGGGAACAGATTCGTTCCCAGATTTTCTGGACGGAATAAATCGGTGGAAGGGGTTCTTTGCAAAAAAAACATAGCTTTACTCTTATATTCTGAAACAAAAGCGAAAAAACAATAGGCATTATAGAAAGGAACGGAGGGAGTATTTTTATATAACATAATATTTTGTGGTGACATTAGAACCGGGTTACTTTAATTACATGGCTTATTTCAGGCGTTGCCCTCGCATTTGCGAGGGCCACTATGCTACTCCCTCCGGTTCATATTAATTGACTATAATATGAATGTATCTAGACATATTTTAGTTCTAGATACGTCCATATTGGAGTCAATTAATATGAATCGGAGGGAGTAGTTTAATTTAAAAAACAGAGAAGGAAATATTTTGGCTCTCAAAAATTTAAACTACCAAAATAAATATGCATTAAACTTAAACTAAAAGGCATCACATGGCGATAATGTGTATAACCATGGAGAGGTGGTCATTGTTTATAAAGCCGCTCATAAAAAAAAATCTGATGCCATTTGATCCGATGTCAATTCGTTTACCAACCAAACGTTTAGAAATGTGTATATATGCACTACCATAGATTGGTTGTGTATCTCCATGCTTCACCCAAGATTGAGTTTCGCCATCTAAATCATTTCTCTTGTCGATTGGCTGTGTACTCTCCAACGTGTATATATATGCAAGGAAGAAAGAAAAGAAAGATGATAGGCTGAGAATAGGAGACACTGGGAATGAAAAACTTGGCCTTACCGAAGGCCCGTGTAGTACTTCACTGGTTGCCATCGGCCCAGCGCACCCAACACTACTCTACTCTCACAGAAACAAAGCCACTTTGCTAGATATTCCTGGGGGCGGCTCTAGCTGGCGCTCGATCGCCAGGTTTAAGAAGAGCGATCGGTTTCCGACAGCCTAAGAGCATGTCTAGTAGAGCCCCTAAACCCTCAAACCTCTATAGCAGTTTTACAGGTTGGAAATAGCCATTTTTGTGCATTTTTACAGGTTGAAAAACAGGGGTAAAGAGTAGAACCCCTAAACCCCTAAATAATGCGGTTTGAGGGTTCTAGTCTTTGGCTCAACCCCAACCCCTAAAACTGTCATATGCCATATCACAGATTTCATCACATATCATCATTTCACATATCACAAATATCATCACATTTCACATAAAACAATAAGCATTGTAGTTATTTATTACAACACCAAATAGTACATTCGCGCACATAAAACAATAATCATTCAAATTGTTACAACAATGTTGGACCATACAACAATAATTGTTCGAATCAAATAGAACAAAGGTAAATCATGCGGCACGGCGCTGCCCATCCAAATGCCACTGGTGCTCGACTAGATCATCACGGAGACGGCCATGAGTGGTCGCATCTTCAATCTCACGATGTGCTTGAAGAAAAGCTTCTACACGAGAAGGGTTTCTTTCCGGTTGCACACGTGTGCCAACATTGTCATAGAAACAAGGCAAGTTTAACCCCCTCTCATCTTCTAGGATCATGTTGTGTAGAATCACACAACACTTCATGATGTCCACCAAGGTTTTCTTGTCCCAAAACCGAGCCGGACCCCGAACTATGGCAAACCTTGCTTGCAAGACACCAAAAGCTCTCTCTATATCCTTGCGGGCTGCCTCTTGTGCCCTTGTGAAATGAGCCTCTTTTCTGGACAAGGGCACCCCATTTTTCTCCTTGATGGACTTCACAAGAGTTGCCCATTCGGGATAAATGCCATCGGTGAGATAGTATCCCATTGAGTAGTCATTGCCATTGATCGTGTAGTTGCAAGTTGGAGCATCTCCAGAAATTAATCTTTTAAACAAAGGAGATCTATTGAGCACATTTATATCATTGAGTGTTCCCGGCAACCCAAAGAATGCATGCCAAATCCATGTGTCCTCCGATGCCACGGCCTCAAGCACAATGGTAGCATCACGGCTTTTACCGCAATACATTCCATGCCATGCCTTTGGGCAATTTTTCCATGTCCAATGCATGCAATCAAGGCTACCTAGCATCCCCGGCCATCCCCTTTTTTCATTGGTTTCCATCAATCTTTTTGTATCTTCCTCGTTTGGTGCTCGAAGGTATGTCTCACCATACAACCGGATAACTAACTTAGCAAATCTACGGACGGATTCCGTGGTTGTATCTTGCCCAATGCGAAGATACTCGTCCGTGTAGTCCGCGAGGTACACCATAGGCCGATACCCGCATTGCCGCCGATATCTTCTGGTATGCACTAAACCCCATGATACCGGCGGCGGATCTACGACGCTTGAAATATGTGGAGGCCGCCTCACAGTCGATGACAATCTTCACAAATAGACTACGGCGCATTCGGTACCTTCTGCGGAAGAGGCGAGGAGGGTATGTAGGTACCTCGGCGAAGTAGTCTTCCATCAAATGCTCGTGTCCGAGAGCGCGGTTCCGGTAGATGGTGGTTCGCCCCATCGTCGACCCTCTCCTCCGATCCATCGGCTTCGCGCGGTCTTCAAACGATTGCACCTCGACGAGGAGGCTCATCATCTCGACATCATCGTCTTGCAACAACTCATCAATATCGGAATCGTCGGATGTCGACCAATCCGACGAATCCGACATCGAGTCCATGACAACGTTGTTGTTCATCTCCATCTGCAAAAAAATCAACCATCAATTAGTGCTACAAAATGAAACAAAAAAAATGAAACAAAAGAAGAAAAAATAGAACATACCTGGGCGAAGGAGGCCGGGGCGCGGCGGGGCAGGGGCGCGGCGGGGCCGGCGGGCGGAGGGCGGGGCGGAGGCGGGGCGGAGGCGGGCGCGCGGAAGGAGGCCGGCGGGTGGAGGGCGAGCGGCGGAGAGCGAGGCGGGCGGAGGCCGAGCGCGGTGGAGCATGGGCGCGAGAGCGGGCGGAGGCCGAGCGGGTGGAGAGCGGGGCGGAGGCCGGGCGAGCGGAGGGCGAGGCGGAGGCGGGACGCGGCGGAGGCGGGCCGGAGAGCGGGAGGCGAGGCCGGGCGAGCGAGGCCGGCGCGCGCGAGGCGAGGCCGGAGCGAGAGGCGAGGCCGGGCGAGCGAAGGCGGGCGCGGCGAGGGCGGGACGCGAGGCGAGGCGCGGCGGAAGCGAGGCGCGGCGGAGAGCGGGCCGAGAGCGACGCGCGGCGGAGCTGGAGAGCGGGGCGCAGGGCCGGAGCGGCGGCGGGATCGGGGAGGAAGAGGGAGAAGAGGGAACGAGCTGAAATGTCCCTCCCGCGCGTGTCCCAGGCGTTTACAGGTCGGGGACGGGTTGGATTGCCCAACCCTCGTTTCTACGAGCCAAGAAGAGATTCCCGAGTCCGACACTGGGAATTTTTTTACAGTTTTACAGTTTTAGGGGCTCTAGTCTTTGCGATTTTTTCGTCAAAAACTGTAAAAAAGCGGTTATTTTTACAGATTTAAGGGTTTAGGGGCTCTACTAGACATGCTCTAATTAGGAAAAGCCGTGTTACCAACTCTAAATTCGTATTTGAAAATTCAAAACATTTTATCTCACAAACGACAACTCCGATTTAAGATCTGTTTTCATCAATAAATCCGTCTCGACAAGATCTTCAAAACTAGCACCCATGTTAATATGTTTCGACAAACTATTTTTCTGGCTAAAAGTTATCAACCCTCTCTATTTGAATAATCAACCCCTCCGTACTTGAGTGATCAAGGGTAAATGTATAAAATTATCAACCTGGTGCAGGCTATTGAGGGAAAGTTCTGCATACATGCACAAATAGACGAATCTGCTGATGTCAGCGGAATCTTTTTTCCAAATTTGAAAATTCAAAACGTTTTATCTCACAAAAGACAACTCCAAATTAAGATCTGTTTTCACCTATGAGTCGGTCTCGACGAGATCTTCAAAACTAATACCCATGTTGATATGTTTCGAGAAACTTTTTTTCCGGCTAAAAGTTATCAACCCTCTCTATCTGAATAATCAACCCCTCCGTACTTGAGTGATCAATGGTGAATGTATAAAATTATCAATCTGGTGCAGGCTATTGAGGAGAAGTTCTGCAGGCATGCACAAATAGACGAATCTGCTGATGTCAGCGGAATCTTTTCCAAATTTGAAAATTCAAAATGTTTTATCTCACAAACGACAACTCCAAATTAAGATTCGCTTTCATCTATGTGTCGGTCTCGACGAGATCTTCAAAACTAGCACCCATGTTGATATGTTTCGAGAAACTTTCTTTCTAGCTAAAAGTTATCAACCCTCTCTATTTGAATAATCAACCCCTCCGTATTTGAGTGATCAACGGTAAATGCATCAAATTATCAACCCCAAAGTTAATTTTATTTGAGAAAGTTTAGCGATTTTGTTTTTAATTTAGGGGCTATCAATCCGGTGTCCTGTTATTTATCAACAGTAAATATAAATAACTACCAACCTTAAAATCTAATTTTATTTCGAATATTTTGGCGACTCTTTTTAGTTTACAAGTTATCAACCCGGTGCCCCGTTATTTATCAATGGTAATTATAAATAACTACCAACCCTAAAAAGAATTCCATTTAGAATATTTTAGCGAACATTTTTTTATTTTACAAGCTATCAACCTGGTGCCTCGTTATTTATCAACGGTAAATATAAATAAATAATAACCCTAAAAAGTATTTCATTTAGAATATTTTAGCGACTCTCTTTTAGTTTACCTGCTATTTATCAATAGTAAATATAAATAAAAATCAACCCTAAAAATTTATTTAATTTAAAATATGTAGCGACTCTTTTTTTTACAAGTTATCAACCCGGTGCCCCGTTATTTATGAACGGTAAATATAAATACCTAGCAACCCTAAAAAGTAAATTTCATTTAGAAATATTTTAGCAATTTTCGTTAGCTTACAACTTAAAACAGTACTTAATTTGAGTAGCAAGTGGTAGTTCATTTGATTTGCAACTGGATCTTCCCACCCGTTATTTTCCCCCTTAAAATCCACTGGCCCGAAAAAGGGAATTGCAAAAGGACCCCATTAAATATGAATTACTGTACGAAAATAAAACCCAAAAGAAAATTGCAAAAAGAGAATTGACAGTCTGCCTCGTGCTGAAGAAAAAGAGCGAAATGCTATGTGTATGCATGCAACAACTTATGAAAGAGTGCTGAAAAGTTGGCTCATTAAATGCAAATCTATAAGATGCTCTCTGCATGCATACAGTGTGAACAGTTCTTGGTGCGTATGCAACTCGCAAAGTAGTATCTAAGTCTGTTAGTGTGAACACATGTGAACGCAATTAAAACACTAGGTGATAAAAAGGGAATTGACTCGCGCTTTCGCACGAGCGCTCTGCGCCGATAGAAACTGATCGCTCGAGCGAGCGATTGCCAGGGCTTGTTGGTTAATCCACTTCCCAGGTGGATTGGAGTGGTTTGGAGAGAACAAGGGGAGATTTTAATCCATCTCAATATATACACGTACGTCAACCCCGCTCAGTGTCTATGAAACCGAAGAGGCCCTAATAAAGCGAGAGATTGTCTTGATGGTACGCAACTTTGCTGAATTATTAGTTAGCCAAAACATAAAAGGCCAGCCGCAGCTACCATCTGACACGAGCATTGCATTTGACGGCTCGAGAACGGTAGGCGGCACCATTGACTGCAAATTCCCATGATGCCGATTCTCGCACATATTTCATCAGCTGATCGGGACAATTTACAGATTTAGTTCCGTCACTCTGTAATATGTCAGTTCTCATGTTCTGCCAGTATCGATCCGTGATATGTGGACCGTCTGTCGTGATAGTGAGAAACTAAACTCCAACTTCTGCTACGACCCTGCGGTCTTCGAAATTTTGAAACTCGACCATTGTTTTCTCCGTTCCCGAGAGGTTGTGCAAATGAAAACTGTAACGAGAGTTGTACACTTCTTTTGACTTTTGAGTAACAGGAACAGCACACAGCAGTACAGCACGTACGTCCAAAACCGTCCGTGTCAGGGTTGAAGCACAGCGCTGTTGTCAGTCAAACGGATCAGATCGGCACGACTAGACGATCCCTGTGCTTCAAGGTCCGCCTTATTTGGACCCCCATCGATCGTAAAACATGACCAGATTTTGAGTCAATCACTGGTACTTTCTCCGGTCTGATTTATAAATCCCCTACGTATCCATAGGATATAGTCAATTTATATGAAAGTTGTACCATTGAAAAATATAAACCTTTACAAAATCTCTATTGATATAACGTTTGTAGTATACACCTCATATTAAGTTATTTAATTTGGAGACCTAAAATGCACGAAATACTTATAAACTGGAAGAGTATAATGTCAAGATAACTCGCTTTGTACTTGTAAATATATTGACTAAATTTAAAATAAAATGTCCTCATAAAAGAGTATCTGATAACATTGATAGGAGATCAATTTTATTTTAAATATATACCAGTACCATGGACCGGGTGTGCACTATATGTGCTTCACACAACAATGAGTTTCACCACCTGTTGACGTCAGAAACCCACTGGCGGGCAATGACTGGTCAACACCGTAGAGCCGGGAACAACTAGGGCTGCGGCTGGCCCCAGTCCCTCAGAGCGACGGCCCGCAAAGCCTCCTGGTCGCGCGCCGATGCAAATTGCAAGGGCGTGCCACCTGACCTATACCCGGTCGGGAAGGTGTGGATGATGCCTCGCTTAGTTTCTGCGGGGCACACACGTACACGTTAAATACGAGCCTCGATCGGCTCTCGAGGTTGTCCCGTGAATCGGCTCATGGAGCCGATCCACCCATGATTCGTCCAAGGTGGCCGAATATATGGTGGTCCTGCTTGATCAAGATAAAGCGTATGAGATCCACGACGATCCGGGGTTTTCACCGCATAATCGGATCATCCTACTCACGATTGGGCCTCGCGCTCACGCACGGTGATCGTAAGCCAGCCCTAGACAAGGCCTAAAAACCAACACTAGGTTGATCCTCGGAACGTCCTGTCTAGGGGCAGCAAACTACACCCCGCATGCCGCTGGATCCTCCAACCCTTTGTAAGGCCTAACTATTGCGGATATTAAACTAATCCTTGATGAATCAAGGAGCGACCGTAACGGATCGGATCTACTAAACGATGATCAAGCGGGGTGCCGTCCCTGCACCCACGATGAGGTACAAGGACGGCTAGATGCGCAAGGGTTGCACTACGAAAGCATATGATACTAAGAACAATGCTAACCCTAACATATCTATGATAACTACGTTGCTCGCCATCAAAAAGGCTTCGACACGAGCAACGCATGAACAACTAGGCAGGCTCGTGCTGCCTAGATCGCGAGATGCGATCTAGGCAGCATGGTGCTTACCGGAGGAACCCTCGAGACGAAGGAGTTGGCGATGCGCCGAGATTGGTTTGTGTTGAACGTTGGTTGTTGTTTCCATAAACCCTAGATACATATTTATAGTCCGGGGGACTTTCTAATGTGGGCGTGCACCAAACCGTGCACGAGATAAACTCTAACTTCTACACTAAGATGTGATCTAATATGTTACAGATACACGGGCGGTTTAGCCCAACTTGGTATAAAAGGCCGATTCACGTATCCCTTCTAAATGTATATCTTCACGTCCATCTCGATCGCGGCCCACCTCTGACTTGGCCAAATTCTGGTGATAACACATGCCCCCCTGGTTTTGGAAATGACATTTCCAAAATCATTACGCTTTTCTTTCGTAGGGTCATGTCGTGGCGGAGGCGTCGCAGCTTTTTCCTCGAGGGGTCCTCTATGATGACGTCTTGCCTCCTCGCCCTCTCTCGCACGACTTGACGGTTCGGCACCACGTCCTCGGGAACCGCTTAGGCATTACCATATATTCCCCCTTTTACTCGGCCACTTCCCGTAGCTCTCGTCCTCATCCTCCCGGCACTAGCACTTCCAAAGAAAAACCCTCCTGTGCCACCATGTCCTCCTCTTCGCCGGATCTTTACGCGCAGTCCTCCCCCTCCCGCGAGCCGACGCCGGAGTGGAACCCGGAGAAAGCCCATGCGGCCAACATTCGCCGCGCCATCGAGGCCGGGGATGAGCCAAGCCACGACTTCTCCACCCGGTCGGAGGACGACCAGTCCACGACCGACGGGGAGAGCGACCTCCGCTTCCTTGCCAATGAGGAAGCGGTGGAGGAAAGCGACGACGACCACCTTCCCTGGGACGGGGCCCCCTCCTCCGAAGAGGAGGGGCAGGAGGAGGAGGAAGAAGATGACAGCTCCTCCGACGAGCCGCCGGCCAAGCGCCACTGCCCTCGGCCCGGCAATCTCGGTGATTTCGACGGCGGCGACGACGACGGCTGATGAAGAAGACGAGGACAACGAGGGTCCTGCCGGCGGTCGCTACAGCAGCGACGATGAGCCGGCTGGGAGCAGCGCCGACGACGGCGATGATGGCGACGATGACGAGGGCAGCAACGGCCCCTAGATAGGATTTTAGCCTAGGGCCAGCAGTAGTAGACGGGCAATGTAGCCCCTAGGATCTTCTTTTGAGAGCAATCAGCTCTTTATGTAAGAACTCTAGTTGATCAATGGAGAATTTCCCCAACTCGATCTTGTCGTCCTTCTTCATGGTAATTTAGCCGATCGCCCTTTATACCGAGCTTGCCGACTGCCAATCCGGTCGGTGCTTAAGGAGCCGATGGCAATGCATCGGACTCTCATGGCAAACTCGAGGTGGATCCGTCCGGACCTCCATCCTCAGGACGAGCCGCAATCGTGCAAATCCTAGATCCTGGAAATGCAAATTCAACTGCACGGAATACTGGATCTTAGCGGCATTCTCATCTTCTGGATCTTCTTTGCCACTGTCCTTGTAATGCTTCATCTCTTTGTGGCCACACCTGGTCCGCGAGTCCGTCAGCGATTGTTGCTTCTTCCCATTACCTCCAGCCATTCCCTTCTGCAATAATTCACCCTCTCTCGACGAGTTACGATGCAGAGCAAGCCGATTTCAACCAAATCGGCTCCATAGAACAAGGAACCTTAAGGGCGAGCTGCCCCCCGAGCCTTAGTCCAGGCGAGGATAAAAGCAGACCAGCCGATTGAGCCACCATTGGTTTCCTGACTGTATCGCTGTGTTAGGTTCAAGGAGCCAGCACCTGACAGATTCTGGAAAGGTCAGCCGCTCCCTTGAACCAAGGAACCTCAATGTAGTGGCCTTTCAGCCCCTCTTAATTCCATTCTCGTGTCTTGCAACATCGGATCGGCTCATCGCTTCCGGCGGACTAATGTAACTCCTGGTGAACATGTTGGGAAACGCCCTAACATCCTCCGCAGCAAATCGCCTCGTCATGGTTGGGGGACTCGAGTCTTTCCTTCAAGGACTTCCAACTCTCTCTGCGAGCCCCTAAGTTGCAATGCAGCAACCAACCGATTGTAATCAAATCGGCCTTTGAGGGCAGCGAACCTCCAGGGCGAGTTGCCCCCCGAGCTCCTTTGGTTCGATGCAAGAGCTTTTGGTGAGAATGCTGATGAAATCGTTACCCTGGCCACACCCGAGGGGGATCCTACAGCCAATCGGTTGGTCATCGGGCTTATATTTGCAACCGTTGTACTCCTTGAGTCAATTGCCCTGCATCGGCTTTCTGTATCCTTAAGTCGATGTCTGCACATCGGCTGTGCTCAAAATTTTTGGAATTTTTACGGCCGATTTTATGTATCGGCCCCCATGCTTGATACTACTATTTCATATCCTCGTGTATCATCCGGAATGTGTGCCCCCGAGCCGATTCTGTCAAGAATTGATGGTATCGGCTCTTTAGGTAGTCCCTGTTGGGCCAAATGTTGATCCCAGGCAGAATAGATGGTGAGGATAATTTTGGCCGATTGCTGGAATCGGCCTCCACGTTGCTTGCTTGGTGAAGGTTTTGTAATGTCCCTTCATAAATTTTTTGGGGGGCCGATCACAGGGATCAGCCTTGTCATCTCTGTCCATCGATGTTGTTCTTGCTACACGGTCAGTCCGGTGGATAAAACCAGCCTCACCCCGTTCCTTGTTACATCGATGCGTTCGCAGTCGTCCAGATTGATGCCCGAGAGTGGCTGCTCTCTGCTTTGTCCGCGTCATGGCGAATCACGAACCCTGCCATATTGGCATCGAAAGAGAACCCTGGTTCTCTTATGGAGTGGCTGAGATCGACCGTGTCGATACCAGGCAACGGACGCGTGTCTCCATCGCGCTTGATGCCGTGCGAACGGGTCTTGTGGAAAGAGCCGATGAGGTCGGCTTCGAGGAGGACCTTGGCCTCGTCATACTTCTTCTTGAGCTCGCCAGTGAGGTCCTCGTAAGTGACCGGAGTCTCTTCCGCCATCTTGGATGTAGATGGCGATGTGGTGAATGTTGAAGATTGTCCCACCGGGCGTGCCAGAATGTGTTGACGTCAGAAACCCACTGGCGGGCAATGACTGGTCAACACCGTAGAGCCGGGAACAACTAGGGCTGCGGCTGGCCCCAGTCCCTCAGAGCGACGGCCCGCAAAGCCTCCTGGTCGCGCACCGATGCAAATTGCAAGGGCGTGCCACCGACCTATACCTGGTCGGGAAGGTGTGGATGATGCCTCGCTTAGTTTCTGCCGGGGCACACACGTACACGTTAAATACGAGCCTCGATCGGCTCTCGGGTTGTCCCGTGAATCGGCTCATGGAGCCGATCCACCCATGATTCGTCCAAGGTGGCCGAATATATGGTGGTCCTGCTTGATCAAGATAAAGCGTATGAGATCCACGACGATCCGGGGTTTTCACCGCATAATCGGATCATCCTACTCACGATTGGGCCTCGCGCTCACGCACGGTGATCGTAAGCCAGCCCTAGACAAGGCCTAAAAACCAACACTAGGTTGATCCTCGGAACGTCCTGTCTAGGGGCAGCAAACTACACCCCGCATGCCGCTGGATCCTCCAACCCTTTGTAAGGCCTAACTATTGCGGATATTAAACTAATCCTTGATGAATCAAGGAGCGACCGTAACGGATCGGATCTACTAAACGATGATCAAGCGGGGTGCCGTCCCTGCACCCACGATGAGGTACAAGGACGGCTAGATGCGCAAGGGTTGCACTACGAAAGCATATGATACTAAGAACAATGCTAACCCTAACATATCTATGATAACTACGTTGCTCGCCATCAAAAAGGCTTCAACACGAACAACGCATGAACAACTAGGCAGGTTCGTGCTGCCTAGATCGCGAGATGCGATCTAGGCAGCATGGTGCTTACCGGAGGAACCCTCGAGACGAAGGAGTTGGCGATGCGCCGAGATTGGTTTGTGTTGAACGTTGGTTGTTGTTTATTCCATAAACCCTAGATACATATTTATAGTCCAGGGGACTTTCTAATGTGGGCGTGCACCAAACCGTGCACGAGATAAACTCTAACTTCTACACTAAGATGTGATCTAATATGTTACGAATACACGGGCGGTTTAGCCCAACTTGGTATAAAAGGCCGATTCACGTATCCCTTCTAAATGTATATCTTCACGTCCATCTCGATCGCGGCCCACCTCTGACTTGGCCAAATTCTGGTGATAACACCACCTAGATTACTTCTCTTGTATGCCAGCGTTAACGGTTAGCTCGCATAGCAATGCAAGCAAGAAAGAAAAAAAGAGATGATAGGCTGAGAATAGGAGACGCTGGGAATGAAAACTCACTCAACCAAGAGCCCCATGTATTGCTTCATTTGTTACCCCGCAAACTAACACTATTCTACTCCATTAGGAAAAAAAAAGTGTCGGTCGTGCATTCACGGAGCACCTACGTGTCCGCGGAAGAGATGAACGTTGATCAGTGGGCATGGCAGTCTTGGTTTCGTTATTAGTCGAACTTCGTATTGATAGTGTGGGTTTCTGAACACCCAGTGGTAGCGACAATTCCACCCACTCTTATAATATAGATGCAAGGTTCATCCGGCATGATCTTTGTATCTTCCACACACAAAACTATTCCCCGAACACAATCACATGTAGAGTATCATAAATCTTGTGAGGATGCCATCTAAATTGTAGAGATATATCCTAAATCCTCTGAATGCACCGAAATGTTAAACTCCAATACTATTCCTGTTGGCAGGCATTTGACATTACCTAATGCCTTTGGTGTGACGTGAGGGCAAAGTCAGGTCGCCCTCGCGCGGGGAGTCGTCGATCGTTCTATTGATCCATCTCCTGTAGCTCTAATTGATTCTTCTGGTTTCTCTTACTCGTGGCCGTTGGTTTGTTTGGCGCCTGCTTGAGTCCATCGAACTCGTAGGGACACCGGGTGACAAAATTAAAGAAGGTTCTTGTTTTTCAAATGAAAGTTTGTTCGTAGTCTTTGCCATGTATTTTCATACTAGGCAAAGAATTGTTTCCTGTAGTGTGCAGATTTTTTCTTTTGAACAGGAAGAGCCCCGAAGGGCCTGGAAGCTTATATTAATATGCAAACAGTGGAGGTGTACATTATTACAGAGGACCCCAGAAGAAAGATAAAATAACACATGAGTCCCCAACATATGTGGAGGAGACCTCGCTGAAATATGTAAAAAGCAATCAGGTCCCTCCCTATCTCCTCTGCCGAGCCAGAGGTCAGCTGCACCGCCGCCGAGCACCGCTGCGGGGACGAAACCACTTGCTGCGATGTCGGCGTTGGGCGCGGCCGCTGACCTAGAAGAAGGCCTCCGATGGAGGTTGAAAGGATGCCGGAGCTCACCGGCGTTACCAAATGGCATGCTTCCAAGCTGCGAGGATTCGGCAGAAATTGCTCGCAGAAAACAACACCGTCAACGTCGTCTTCATCTTCCTCCTCGCCGCCACGGCCGGCCAGGTCGATGTTGATGATGTCGAGGACGCTGCTTTGCGGCCAAGAGTGCTTATTGCGGAGGACCTCAGCAAGAGGAGCAAACAAGATCATCCCCCACCCGAGGGGCTTGGGCTCGCCGCTCCTCGGCTGCTCACCGATGTCGCACCAAAACACAGGGAGGGTGAGGCCCCTGCTTCTCTCTGGTCTCCACCTGCCCGTAATCCTCCTTCTCCACTCCTCGCCACCACGGTCGGCCGGCGAGAGAAGGACAGAAAGGGCAAAGGCAAAAACCAAGGGAGAGAAGCAGACCTTGGGCTTATTGATGGAGATCTGTGGGGAAGAAGGCTGCGCCGCCGTCTCCGACCGCCGGAGCACCTCGCCGCGCCGCCACCACCACCAAACGCACCAGATCTTGCCCAGGGAAGACGGTGCTCCACTCCAAAACCGCGGCATCTCGCCAGAAAAACCTTCAACTACACCTACTATCTACTCCGGCGCATCACCCTCCCCATCTCCGGCTGGCTCAGCCGCCGGAGAAGGGTTGGGTTCGGCCCGGTCAGCAGTATTTCGCGAGCAGAGGAGGGGGAGCGGAGAGAGAGGGGCGGAGGGGAAAAGAGAATAGCTGTAGTGTGCAGATCGGTGGGAGGTACTACCTTTCCACGAACCAAATCGTAGTGGTAGAGAATCAAGTACGAAACCCAGCTGCAGTTACCGCCCGACACAAGTATTGACGGCTATGAGAACCAACCTGAGGTTGGGTGGTTAGGAGGGTGGTTGTACCCCCAGCCCACCAGAGTTCGAACCCCAGGTTTGACATCTGTGTGTCTCATAAAGGCGGAATATTCATTCAGTGGGCGGCGACGTTCCCGTCGACAGCGAGGCGCCTGGGGTGACTTCGTCAATTTCAAGATCCAATCCGCCGGCCCAGTCTTCCGGAGGTGCTCATAGGGATAGGGTGTGCGTGTGTGCGTTCATAGGGGTGAGTGTATACGCGTGTATGTGAGCGTCTGCGTTTGTACTGTGTTTCTCAAAAAAAAAGTATTGACGGCTATAACCGCTTCGTGCCCTGTTCATTGATTGAGAATTTTCTGTGATGCCGATACATACGACGGACATGCCATGCGTGGTTACCCCCAACCCCTTTTCCACGGTAGCTAGGCTACCAGCGTCGATCATCTTCTGCTTGGCTGCACCTCGCACATACTCCGGGACGTGTACGTCCGACCTGATAAGCCGTCCTAGCTAGTTTTCGACAGAGTACAACTAAGGATGTAACCTTAGTGGCCAACGGCGGCGCCAGGAAAATCGTGGTGGGTATTCCCAGCAGCTCCGCAGGAAATTTTTTTTTTGCCGCAGTCGTCTAGCCCCTTCGGAAATCCGAAGAAATTAAGAGGAATCGGTGGGTAATGAAGCAATGAAACAAATCAACAAATCAAGGAAGCAACAAGCAAGTCAAGCAACGAAAATTGGGCCATTGGGGATTTGGGGGCGAGGCAGGCGGCCGTACCTTCTGTGCAGACTGCGCTGCTCGGGGACACTGAGGCGGGGCTGGGCGGACGGGAGGGGCGCGGGTTGGCGGGAGGCGGGGCGCCGCCGTCGCCGCGGGGCCATCAACTGCTCCGGGCTGCATCTGCATCGTGCTGGCGGCTCCTGGTCTAGGTCGAGGAACAGAGGAAGGAAAGGGGCAAATGACAGTCTGCGCGTCTGCGTGCGATGCGAGCGACGGAGCGAATGAGCGAGCAGTGCAGCGAGATGGGCTTCTTTTACGTTTCTGACGGAGCGAATATGTATACGTATTTTTTTTCTCGTCCAAATCTTGGGTATGCCTGGGAATAAGGGGCATACCCCTGGCGCCGCCCATGTTAGTGGCGTCCAACGGATCCCCATACACCGTTAGGAAAAAACACGTACGTGGCTATCGCGGTGAGCCCCACGAATTACGTGCAGCTGTGGAACATCCGGGCGGCCGGGCAGTTGACAGGGTCAAAAGGAGTCAACACATCAGGACAACCTTGCATCAATGAACCAGCCAGTGGGATTTCGAATGGGCCTTTTGAAATAGGATTTCATCCGGCTTATAAATAAAGCCAAACGGCTGAACTAATCAAAGTGATCAGAAAATCCTCTTAGAAAATAGATCGAAGTTTTTTAAAAAAGTGCATGAGTAGCCACACCCCAAAGAAGAACCGAGATAACTAAGGAGAGGTGACACCACATCTCCTTGTTAAATCACAGGACATGTCACAACCACATCTAACAAGTTATCGCCGGAGAGGGTTGCTTCCCTCTCGCTCCGGGCCATGGAGTGCCGATCCTGCCAGCGGACAAAGAGTGACGATAACAAGTCCCGTGTATATGATAGGAGACCGTCGAGACACCTCCCGCCAGCATCATAAGATAGGATATGAACTTGCCCACCGAGCGAGACCAACAGATACCGTAGCTCCACAACGACACCCCCAAAACGGTAATGACGCAACGCGCCGCCACCGTCGAGACTTAGGCGGACAAGGGTTTTCACCCAGACGTGGGGAAGGTTACAACAACGACACTCAACTTTGTACCACTGGAGGTGGTCGTTTGTTTATAAAGACACTCATAAAAAAATATCTGGTCTGAGATCAATTTGTTTACCAACCACACGTTTCTAAACGTGTATATATTTGCACTATTGTCTACTGGTTGCTTCACACGAGATTGAGTTTCACCACCCTAAATGATTCCTCCTATACGCCAACCCTAACGGTTAGCCTAGCAATGCGTAAGGAGGGAAAGAAAAAAAAGATGATAGGATGAAAATAGGAGACACTGGGAATGAAAAGCTCAGCGCAGCAGTGAAGTAGTGTACTCCATCATTAATTTGTGGTAAGCGACACTATTGTACTGCCGCGCAGAGGGAAGGATGGTCGTGTCGTTAGCTGATTTGGTACGTGTCTGAGTCCATCATCAACTCGTGGTGACCACCCTCAAAAAAAAAAAAAAAAAAAAAAAATGAATTAGTGCTAGGAGGAACTAGACACTAAATGATATAGTAGAAGCGGGACCTCGGCGTGAGAATTTCAGAAATTCGTTCCTGACAGGATTTGAACTCTGGTCGTTGGGGTGCGCCACTGCGACCCCAACCACTGGGCTATGCCCACGTCCTCTAAAATGAATTAGTGCTAGGAGGAACTAGACACTAAATGATATAGTAGAAGCGGGACCTCGGCGTGAGAATTCCAGAAATTCGTTCCTGACAGGATTCGAACTCTGGTCGTTGGAGTGCGCCACTGCGACCCCAACCACTGGGCTATGCCCACGTCCTCACCACCCTCGGTTACCGAAAGAATGTTTTCCATAATAAAACAGAAGCTTGCTTGTAGAATTAGCAGCAGTTTTCTGCAAAAGTGTGGAGGGATGAACACTATTGTCAATCCAATCTGGACACCGAAGCTAAAAACATGTGTCAATGTGTGCAATGCCACGCAATTGTGAAGTGGTGTGAGTACTTGCCACGAAACATATCATCTACTTATTCCTAGCAAACAACTGACTGAGATCAGTGTACATCCTATTGATTACGAACTTCCGTGATGCCGATTCGTATGGCGCATATGTGTGGTCAGCGTCGATCATCTGTTGGCTACTGCTCGTGTTCGATCAGATAACTTGTCAAAGTTTTGGACATAGTCGAGCTCATCATAGACTTGTAGGAATAAAATTAAACTCAAACTTCTCTTACCCTGACCCTTGATGTTGACGTGTCGGAGAATATTATTTTCTTCAATCCCGCACGTGCAGTTTGTGCAAATTTGTACCGAGAGTTGTAGAGATTTCTTCGTAAGTAAACAAGGCTAGGAACATCACACATTACGTCCAAAATAGTCGCTTTACAATCACTATATCACTTACCACAACCTAGATGATTCCCTCGCGCGTTGCTGCGGCATTTGTTCTAACATATTTGCTTAACTTTAAAATTTGCTTAAATTTAAAATTTTCTTAACTTTAAATTTTCTTGAAATTAAATTTTTGAAACTTTTGTTTAAAAAATTTCAGAATTTTCAAAAAAAAGTATAAATAAAAGAACAGAAAACGAAAACCCACAAAAATACAAAGAAACCAGCGAAGAACCATACAAAAAGAAAAACCAAAAAAAGATAGGAGTCACGTCAAAAGTCCAGGCCAGTGTGCGAAGCGTATTCGCTCCCGCTTTGCAGGGAGCCCGTAAACTGGGGAATTCCTATATGCCGACGAGGTCGGTGCATGCACCGTGCCGCACACACCCGCGCGCGGTGTGGGCCGGCCCGGTTAGGTGATTTTTACTGTTTTTTCTTCTTTTTCTTTTCCTTTCCTTTTCTGTCTTTTTTCTTTTTCTTTTTTGTTTTCTTTTTTGTTTTCTGTTTTATTTTCTAGTGTTTCTTTTTTGTTCTCTCGTTTTTTCTCTGTTTAAAAATATTTTTCGAAAATTATCAAATTTGAAAAATGTTCAAGTATGATAAAATTTGAACAAATTTTTAATCTCGAACAAATTTTTAATCTTGAACGAATTTTGAAATTTGAACAAATTTTAAATTTTGAACGAATTTTTAATTTGAACAAATTTCAAAATTTAAACAAATTTTTCGTCTTGAACGAATTTCCAAATTTTGGAAGAATTTTGAAGTTTGAACAAATTTAAAATTTCGAACGATTTTTAAATTTGAACAGATTTCGAAATTTGAACAAATTTTTAATTCTGAATGATTTTTGAACTATGGACGATTTCCGAATTTTGAATGAATTTAAAATCGAACGCAAAAAGAAAACAGAAATGAAAAAAAACATTACTGGGCCAGCCCACAGGCTAGGGAGGGTGTGCGGTGGGTGCACCGCACCGACCAGATCGGTGTATATCACACCCCCCCCCCCTAAAACTGCGCGAGGGAGGGGGTGCTGTACGCGGACCTGGTCGGCGCGGACCAGGCGCCGCACACCCCCCAGGCGGGTTGTTGGGCCGGCCCAACACATTTCCACTCTTGTTATTTTTGTTATTTTTGTTTTTTTCTGTTTAATTGTTTTTTCTGTTATTAATATTTTTCTTTTCCAAAATCTAACATTTTTATGAAATTATTTTTCAAGATTTTTTCCAAAATATGAACATTTTTTAATTCAACAGTTTTAAAATTTGAACGATTTTATATTTTGAATATTTTACAAAATTTGAACATTTTTCCACGTTTGAACGGTTTTTAATTTGAACATTTTTCATGTTTGAACAAATTTCAAGTTTGAATGATTTTTAAATTTGAACATTTTTCATGTTTGAACATTTTTCATGTTTGAACGATTTTTAAATTTGAACGGGTTTTTAATTTGAACGGTTTTTTATGATTAAACATTTTTTAATTTCAATTTTTAAAAATATTTCTATTTTTCGAATCTAAAAAATAAAATTAAAAAAGGAAACGGAAAAACAAAAGAAAAACGAAAATAGAAAACAGGAAAAAGAAAACAGGAAAAATAGAAACCGAAAAATAAGAAACAAAAAAGAAAAAAAAATCAAAAAAGGAGGCAGCCCGCACCTAACTGGGCCGGTCCTTAGCGCGCGTGATGTGGGGTGCGCGGTACGCGCCGACCTGGTCGGTGTATAGGGTTACCGCAACTCCAGGGAACCAAATAGCCCGAAAAATGCTGGGCCGACCAAGTTACCAAACGCCGCCCGAAGCAGCGACACGACAATGATGTGGTGCAAGGTGAACCGGACACCACAGGCCTGGCCCAGCAGGGCCCAACACGCACCGACCAAGCCAGACCGTTGTTTCGCGCAACGCGGTCCATAGGTCTGCAACAGAACCTGCTGGAGTCCGAAGCGGAGGAAAGCGTCTGCTTCGTCGCCGATCTCGCCTCCGCCGCCAATCTGCCCCAACGGCGAGCAGATCCGCGCCGAACCCGCCACGATTTTCGATGCGATAAGCTCTCTACCGCCTCTGGGTTCGCGATGCTGCGGAAGGTGGCCGCCGGCTTCCTCGCCTGCGCCGCCCTCTACCTCGCCTTCTCCTCCTACCTCCGTCGCGAGGTACGGCTTCCCGCTCTCCCCATTTCGGGAGTTTCCAATGGTTGATCTGGTTGGGCTGTTCCGTGCTCTGTTATTCCGTTCCGGTCTGGTAGCTTCTGTTGGATCCCAGGCCTGAATCTGTTGCAGTAACATTTGCAATGTGGCGTCCCTAAGTATAATCGTTGCCATGTTGTGTCTCAAGACTCTGCCCTGGCTATGTGATGTCCATGTTACTAACCAATCATTCACGCAAACACGTCAAGTACTGTAGTAATTTTTACCACTGAATCAGGTTGTAGTGCAGAATACTCAAGTAATGCATCGAGATGTCATTCGCGGTTTCGGTGTTCTTCTTTGTTGACTCAAGTACTGTAGTAGTTTTACCACTGAATGAATCAGGTTAACCTGTAGTTTACTAGTGACCATGAGCATCACTGGCTGCTGCATGATATCTAAGAAGATGTCGAATGTTATAGTGCCATAGCCCTCAGGTCTTGCGTGGGCTTGGCCCCGTGGGGAGAGTGGGCGTTGCCCTGTGTTGTTTGTGTTGTATGGCTTTCCCATGGGTTTCCGCTAGTTAACTGGTCACCTTCTTCTTAATTAATGGATAAGGCTTTAGCCTTTGTTTCAAAAAAATAAAAGTTGCCATAGCCTTTTTCTGCTAAATCTGCGCAAAATCTTTCACATGTATTGTTGTCCGTAGCTATCGTAGTAGTGAGCCACTGACTTGTGAGGTGATGATTCAGGATTAAAAAAGATTTACCATCTCTTCTTTATCACGTTGCGCAGAGGATTTCAGAGGTTCAGTTACCAGCAGTGACTCATAGAGTATACCTGGATGTAGAGATTGATGGTCAAAATATAGGTATCTCTTTCCTTGCATCATTTTTTTTGGATGTTGCGCTGTTACCTGCATTGTTAGTGCACGTATTCATGAGCTTTAGGACAATTGTCTGGTTGCCCTAATTACTGTATGGCTCCCTGTTGTTGCAGGTAGAATTGTTATTGGTCTTTATGGGGAAGTTGTGCCAAAGACAGTTGGTATTTTCACACCCTCTTCCTCTCTGATATGCTTGTACTTTCGTTGGTTAGTAGTTCTGTTTAGACTGGATGTACAGCTTTTGGTTCTTCTGTCTTTTTGATTTTGTGTTCGTTTTGCAGGATCTTTTTCCTAGTTTTTGCTCCCCTTCTCCTTATTTTGGTTTCGATATTTGTTTAATCCCTGCCTTCTCGGTTCTTCTAATATGAATTTGACGTGCTTAGGTGCGTGTTCGAGAGAGGAAAGAAATAATTTCTTTTTAGCCTATACCTCTTTGGGGATAACAACATAGCCAGAGATTGTATGATTATCCTGTTCTGTTTGTTGTGATTTTAAAACTTTTGTAGAAGTTATTTGTACTATAGCCTTGCGCCCCTCGATAGATACTACTGAGATGAATCTGCATGCCTATGCCTCAACCCTGTATGCCTCTGTCCAATGCTTCTCTGCAAATTTCAATAAAGCTCTACGCCCTCTATCCCATATTATGGGATGGAGTACTAGTTAGCACATCTTCCCTTTTTATCATTTTACTAAGATTTCTTTGGATATATGTCATGGGCTGGCTGGCTAGATGGTTGAGAATTAGAGCGGAGGTAGTAGTTGTGAGAGACCGGAGGGCGCGGCCTGAAGTTCCGCCAACCTATGGCTGGGAAGAGGGATGAGAAGGGGCGCCCAGGGCGCAGGAGCAAGGAGATGAGATATTAGATTGATAAATTTCTGCTTGCTTTATTGCTCAACGTGGGGTGGACTTATATAGCCCAGTTATAACTTGTAGTCTAAGAAAGAAACTCTATCTATTTGGAAGTAGCAGGAAAACCTTCTTCGGGACGAACCTTTCCACTTTCCAAAACCTGACACTAATAATTTAAAAGGAGCAAGCAATACATATGTATCTACCTAAAGCCTAAACTCCTGATGCATCACGTCTTGGAGCTGGAACCTGTGGTTACTCCCCCTCCGCTGGAACTTCTTACCCCACATGACAATATATTTAAGGAAAAAGGGTCATCAAGTAATACTATCCCAACTGTCTTACAGCTTTCAATTATCCTTCCAAAAGAAACTATTTAGTAATATGTGTGAAGAATATCTTTCCTCTATGAAGTTTGTTGCAGGCACTGATTTTTTTATTGCTGCACTTTGCAGAAAATTTCAGAGCCCTCTGTACAGGTATTCTTCTTCCTTGAATTGTTTTTGTATTTTCTTCCTTTAATTCATTGAAGTTATACATCCATATTGTACTCTGTTAATTATTGCAGGTGAAAAGGGTGTTGGGGCCAATGGTAAATCTCTTCATTATAAAGGAACACCATTTCATCGAATTATCCCAGGTTTCATGATTCAGGGTGGTGACATAATTAGAGGTGATGGGAAAGGAAGCGAGTCTATATATGGAGGCACCTTCTCAGATGAGAATTTCAGTGTGAAACATACGCATCCAGGTCAGATGTTCAACCAGTGGTTCATTTCTTCCAAGTTTTGATTTTGCCTTTGATTGCCAATTGTAAACCAACTTAGCAAAACAGTTATGTTCTATGAAAAAAACCAATGAGAGATCATTCCTACTTGGGCTATTATTCTTCTGTTCTAACCTCCATACGTACTAGAGATTTGCATGAATGAAGTCGAATTTAAATGTTTGTTTGAGATAATCTCAGGTGAATATTATTTTGTGAGCTCATCCAGCAGTTCAAAAAGCCAATGTTATCAAGAAATAGAAATTCCTTCTCCTAAGTTCAGGCGACTGATTTCTCGGCCTCAACCTAACCAAGAAAAGTGAACTAATAAGACTTTGGTGTATCAATGAATGTGGCCGGTCAGCACTAGATTTGGTGCTAAATGAAGTTCCAGATGTGTGGAGCCTTGGTATTTTGGAAGCACCTAAAATATTTGTTTCTTGCTAGGTGTTTCAGCTCTCATGTGGCAAGATTGACCATAACTCACACACTATATTGTACAATTGTAAATATGCAAAACACACCAAGTGACGGTTCTATGTGTTAACATGACCTCAAAAGTTCCATTCTAGTTGAGTACTGGAAATTGGGCTGGAAATGGATGTGCACATGGTCGCATATATATGCTTAGGTGCATCACTGTTCCCTTTTACATGCTGTTTGATCTTAAATATTCTTTTGGCATGTTCAGACTTCTGTAAATACCTGTTGTTAAAGTTGCAGTTGTGATTATATGTCTACCTTGCGATCTTGCAGGTGTTGTTGCTATGGCAAGTTCTGTAACCGATTCTAACGGATCCCAGTTCTACATAACCACAATCAAGACGAGCTGGTAAGTTCCTTTACACCGTATGCCAGCACTCGGCATTGATCAACCTGCAAGGTACAACTTCTAAAAAGGTAAACAATGCAGGTTGGACGGGGAGCATGTTGTCTTTGGCAGGGTGATTCAGGGAATGGACTACGTGTACGCCATTGAAGGAGGTGCTGGAACTTACAACGGTAAGCCGAGGAAGAAGGCACTGATCACCGACTCCGGAGAGATACCCAAGGAGAAATGGACCGAGGAAATTCAGTAGACTCTTTGGTCTGGTATTTTGCTCCCGGACATTTTGACACCACGTATCTCCGTGACCGGTCTTGGCAGCTACCCTTCTCCTTCAGGCAAGACTGATAAAACGTTGTACATTGTCGCCAGTGTATAGCCTGTCGAATCCTAGTGTCTGAGCTTGTACTCTAGGAAAAAAAATGTTACTGAATCTACATGCCCTAGCCTATGCAGTGAAGGACTGGAATGATGACCGGAACTAACTGACCTAGAGATTATTTACCTTGTTGATGTTCTTGTATCCCGTTTATGTTGCCTTGTGCAGCACCCGCTGGGTGTCCCCGAGACAAAACTCGAGGATCTGCCATGCGGCTTGTTTCTGTCTCGGGTGGTCGGTCAGTTAATCAGTTCCTTAATCAACTGAAGCAAAGTGAAGGGCGTGGGTCGCGCTCTCTCCGCGTCGACGATGGCCGTGAACAGATGGCGATGGCGGGGCATACCTCGATCTGGCCGCTGCCAGTGAAACAGATACTTCAAATCTTCGGTTCTCCAGAATTCTGGTGGTACTGATGGATTAACATAAATAACGTGCGAGAAGGCAAATCTCTGGTGTCAGTGAGTTAGTAGGGGTGTGTTTGGTGGCCTGTCTGACCTCACAAATCCTCATCTCAACCTAGCTCAAGCCACTTTTTCTTTTTTTTTGAGAGTACGCGAATGCGTACCGTACTTTTATAGAAGGTAGAAGCAGTATTTACAAGAATACCTTACATGGAACCATGCAAGGATTTGACTCCACCACACTAAGCAAGACTACTCTCTCTAACCATTGTCTAACACTCCTACACCCTGATCATGCGTTACACGATACATCCTAAGCTCCTCCAAAATGTGTGCAACCAACGTCTCCGCCGGGTGCTGTCTGTGGACATTGGCAAAGCACCACGCATTCCTTTGCTTCCATAGCGCGTGACCTACTGTGCAAACCAAGCCATCGAACCATCTTCTCTCCTTTGCCCTAAACCTTCCTCTCTCCTTAGTCCACCACTCCCTCAGAGAGCTACTGACATCTGGGGTTTGGAATTGCATCCCTAGCCTCTGGCAGCACCTCCACCAGATCTCCCTGGCATAGACACACCTGACAAGGATATGCTCAGCCGTGTCCTCCTCCTGCAGGCAGATATAACAGGGGGATGGAGCATCCTGCAAGCCGTGCCTTGTACGTCGATCAGACGTCCATATACGGTGCTGCACCGCAAGCCAGATAAAAAGCTTGCTCTTGGGCGTTGCATGGCTCCTCCAGATCGCATCAGCCAACTCAAATCTGACACAGCCCTGGGCCAGCATCTCGTACGCCGAACTCGCCGTGTATGCACCAGAACCACTCCACGGCCATCTGAAGACATCATCTACACTTGGATCGCGCCGAGTGGAGGATATCGCAAGCCAGAGCCTGACACACTCCCTTGCCCCAAGCGTTGCGACACAACCTTGTATATCTAGCATCCAGGCGTTCCCACGCATCGCTTGCTCCACCGTCCTAGTGTTTCTCACCCTGGTCCTGACATGTTGCGTAATTCCCGGGGCGAAGTCTTCCGTCGCACACCCATGAATCCATCTGTCCCTCCAGAAGAGAACCGACCTTCCCGGAGCTCGTATCGATCTTGACCAAACCGTCGAATGCCTCTTCGCCTTGTCGTCCTTGAGCATCGGCAGTCCTTGCCATGGCCTCGGTGTTGTCGGTTCTCCGGAGCCACTCCCATCTCATCCTTAACGCCAAACCTTGGAGGCGGAGATTCCTTATGCCTAGCCCTCCAAACTCCTCGGGCTCGCGGACTTGATCCCAAGCGACCAGGCATTGTCCTCCATTCGCCTTGTCCTTGGCCGCCCAAAGAAACCCTCTCAGCCCCTTCTCGATATCCTCCAAAACCCATGCCGGGGCTTCCGCAACCAGCAGATGGTGAATGGGCCTCGCCGTCATCACTGCTTGTACCAACACGACCCTTCCAGCCTTGGTGATCAAGCCCCTCTGCCAAGGAGGTGCAATCCTTACTGCTGCATCAATCATGGGTTGCCATTGCGCCCTAGTTAGCGGTTTTAAGGCCAGTTGGAGCCCCAGATATCGGATGGGGAAATCAGTTATCTGGCAGGTTAGGATTGTGGACACTAGCTCCCTCTCAACCTCTGCACCCCTGATCATAGTCGCTGCCGTTTTGTTGTAGTTGACACGCAAACCAGAGGCATCCCCAAAGATCTTTAGCAGCTCTCTTACTGTCACTAGATCCCGTACTGTCGGTTTAACAAACACCACCACATCATCCGCAAAGATCGAGAGCCTTTGCACTCGTGAGCATCCGCCAATTGGGGATAAGAGCCCCCGATCCGCCGCATGGCGGAACAACGACGTCACGGCTTCCATGGCCGGGACGAAGAGTTGGGGAGATAGCGGGTCGCCTTGCCTTACCCCCCGGCATGCCAAATTTTCCTGCCCGGAGCCCCATTCACCGAGGAGCTTTGTGCTCGCCGTACGCAGAGAAATCTGAATCCATTGTATCCAACAGTCCGGGAAGCCCATCCTCCTAAGAATCTCCAGCAGAAATGACCAAGACAGAGAGTCAAACGCTCTAGAAATGTCGAGTTTCAACAGTACCCCTTTCTCCTTGGAAATGTGAATTTTCCTTGCTAACTGACGCACCAACAGAAAGTTGTCATGCAAGTTCCTCCCCTTTATGAATGCCGACTGGTTGCAGCTCACCAGTTTCTCCATTTTCGGCCTTAGCCTATTCGCAAGTAGCTTGGAGAAAAGTTTGGCAAAACTGTGTACTAAGCTGATAGGGCGAAAATCACCCACTTCCTCGGCGTCCGATTTCTTTGGCACCAACGTTATGTACGCGCAGTTGAGCTTGCCAAAGTTTCTGCCGTCTCCCACGTATAGCTTCAGGATCGCAGCCATGATCTCACGCTTGATAGCCCCCAAGCACGGTGGTAAAAAGCGCCCACAAAGCCATCCGGGCCTGGTGCACGATCAGCTGGCAGCTCTTTAACAATCCTCCAAACCTCCTCCTCGGTGAAAATCAAACCCAGGTCTTGAAGGAGCTCCCTTTGTACTGGCAGCCCAAGCTCCGCCAGATCAAGATCAGCCTCCCTAGTGTGAATCTGACCCAACATCTGCTGATACACCTCAAAGAACACTTCCTCCTTCTTGCTTTGGTCGGTAATTACTGTTCCATTGTGCTTGATGCAAGGAATAAAATTCCTAGCCCTTCTCCCATTCGCCACCGCATGGAAAAGCTTCGTGTTGGCGTCTCCTTCCTTCATCCAACGCATCCTCGACCTCTGCCTTGCCATCGTTCTCTCCAGGGATGACAGCCCAAGAACCGTGTGTTTCAGAGTTTTCCTTAGCCACCATTCCTCGTCCGTCAAGATTCTCGTATCCTGCGCCGCGTCAAGCCGGTGGATCAGCAAATTTGCCATGGCAATTTGTAGTTTTAAGTTCCCCACTTTGGCATCTCCCCAAGCTTGCAAATGAGTCGCCAGGTTCCTGAAACATTCATCCACTCTCCTAAAAGGGTCCGTGATGTACTCCGGACATTGCCACCCTTGTTGCACAGCCTCATCAAAACCATCAAGCTTCAGCCAAAATAACTCAAACCGAAATCTCCTACGCGAGTTATGCTTCGTGTTCATTGACAAATGTAACGGCGTATGGTCCGATACCGAGGAGGATATAGCCTGCAGCAGCGAGTTGGGGAAGGATAGCTCCCAGTCTATGGAAACCAGCGCTCTGTCAATTCTAGACATGGTGGGGACACGCCTTTCATTGCTCCAGGTGTAAGTGCGACCATGCATATACATCTCCTTAAGCTCCTGTGCACTCACAAAATCCCTGAACCGCGCCATCACTCGCCGGTTAAGGTTCTCGTTGTTCTTCTCCGAAGCATGCAAAATCATGTTGAAGTCGCCAATGATCATCCAAGGCCCTGGACATAGGGTTCTTCTCACGGAAAGATCCTCCAGAAAGGCCTCCTTTTCCTCCACGCTTTGTGGCCCATACACCACAGTTATCCACCACGGCCCAGAGTCCTTACTCCGCACTTCTCCTGTAATCGCATGTCTATCATGGGATATCGATGAGATCGTCATGGCACTCGTGTTCCAGGCAAGCAGGATTCCACCACGGGTATCCTCTGCCGGCAGGTAATCGAACCCATCAAAAGATGGGCCAAGGCATTGATTAATAACGAACGGATCGATTACAGCCATCTTGGTCTCCTGAAAGCAAACAAGGTTGACTCGGAGCGAGTCTACCACTACCCTAACCGCGTCGCGTTTAGCTGGATCGTTGAGACCCCGCGGATTCCAGCACAACACTTCAGGTAAACTATCCATAGATACAACAAAAGGCCTCCGAGGGTGCGTGCCTAGACGCACACCCTGACATCCTCCATGCCTTGTCGCCTCAACTCATAGCTACATGGCATGGTTTTCCCAAACACCGAGGCAAGCACCCTGATGTGTTGCTCGCGCACCGGCGAATCAAAGAACCTCTTGAATTCTTGCAGAGCATCCTCGTTCACTTCCATCTCAGCCGGCGTAATGCCAAGGGCTTTCAAGAGCACAGCCTCCGCTGCCGTCGCCTTTCTTGGCTGCTTCCCCAGCACCGGTCCCGCAGGTGCCGGGTTTGATCTGGTGCTTCTTCGTGGTGTGAAAGGCTCCGCCTCGGGTCGAAGCGCAGACGTCGCCTGCACTTCCCGTAGCAATGGTGGCGCCAATGTCTTCAGAATCTTGGCACAGAACGCCTTCATCCTTCCCAGGGCAATCACCTCCTCCGCCTTCATCGTGTCTTCCGCCGGCGCATGCATGGAGGGCAAAGCCAATGAGCCCGCCCCAGTTTCCTGCGGGGAGGCCTCCACCGACGATCCCACCTGATCTTCTGGGCTGTCCAATTCAACTGGGCCGGGCTGTGCATCACCTGCGTCCCCCAAGTTAGATAGAGAAATACAAATGTATTCCTCCTGTCGTGGCAGCATTGTCCGCGTGGGACCACCCTCAGAGCTCTCCGAGCGAGCCATGTCACCCACTCCCTTACTACTGTCCTCTTCAGAGCTAGACTCCATGCTGCTAGAACCCCCCAGATCTTGCTCCGCCACCACGTGGCAGCCAGCCTCCGGTCCAGACAGCGTTGATTCCCTTTCGGCCTCTTCTTGTCGTCTCGCACTGCCCCTTGTCTCAGAAACGGAAACCTGCGTTTGCTGCAGCACAGCCGGCCCCGCATCCACTTTGGGATCAGCCACAGCTGTCTCTGCACTTTGTCGGGCCTGACCAGTCTCCACTCCCGTCTCTTTGGGGCCACACTGCTGCTGCCCAGCCAGGCTAGCCTCCAGACCAATGTTGACCGCACCATCGGATCCCTCCACCAAAGGATCAGAGGCAGTTTGAATACCGTGTGCCCCACTTGTGTAAGAGTCCAAACCACCTTTGACCGCACCATCGTGGCCCTCCATCGGTGGCAGCCTCCAGCTGTCCGTACCCGATGCCGCCACCTGGCAGTAGCTTCTCTGCTGGCGCCGGTGGCGGCTGTAATGGCCTCCGCCGCGCCGATCTGGCACACCAGGCGTCCAAGGAAGCCTCCGGTGCACACGACCACCATCGCCCCGGGAGCCACCCCAGCCACCCGGCGGGCTCGGAAGGTTTTGATCACTGATCGGCGACAGCGGTCTCATCTGTATCTCAAGATCCTCCCTCTCTTCATCTTCTTCAACACTATCAATGTGGATGAGAATCTTGTACTGCAGCGTCTTCTTGTTCGTAATCCTGGACACTGGCGTCGAACCCCTAGATTCGCCAGAGTTTTCTCTCGCCGGGGAAGGCGTATCATCCCCAGACTCCCAAGGCTCCGGCACCGCCAACATCCTGGCTGGCGGTATCCCATCCAGATCCGCAGTCCAGGCAGCTACCTTGAACGCAGACAGGTTTGCACGAGACGCCGTCTCCGGAGCCACTTCATCAATGGCGCAAGAAGTTCCCAGGAGCTCCTGCGCCACCTCCTTGTCCCAAGCGTGGGGTGGGATACCCTCAATCACAAGGTGCACCTTGGACCGCCAAGTCTCCATCACCGCCTGAGCCTGCCTCGTCCACTTCCTGAGTATCAGTTGTACGCTTTGATGCAGCACCGTCGACCTCGCCGCCGCACGGTTTCGGAACTCCGCCGTCGCAAATACAATCAGGAAATCCTCCGGCCGGAACGAATGGACCGAGAATCCGTTCCTTGGAATCCCCAATTGAGTCACCAACGCCTCATGGACAAACGCGCAGGATACCCCTGGCCTTCTCCCACCAACAGACGCAACCATGGCGAAGCGGAGTCGTCTCTCCAGTTCTTGAATCACCGGTGTGCGACGCACCACACACAGCGGCGCAGAATCGTCCGCTCCCAGATCATCCGCCGTGGCGCACTCAGCAAAGGATCGAACTTCGCGCCGCCCCACTCCCGGGGGGGTGGACAGGAGGTTTACCTCAGGTTCGCAAGGCGCCAGCCTTGCTAGCGCCTCCCGCCTGAGATCAGCTTCCTCCCTGCCCAAGCTTGTGCGACGCGCCAGCTTAGCTAGCGCCTCACGCCGGAGCTCCTCCTCTTCATGACTCGGACTTCGAGGCCTCTTGCACTCCGCCGCCGGGTGCCCGGGTTGGCTACACCGCAAGCAGAGCATGTCAAACGTGCACTCCCACTTCTTGTGCCCCGGGCGGCCGCACTTAAAGCAGCGACCTTGCCAGTCCGGCGAAACCGAGCGCCCCGCAGCCGCCGCTGCGGCAGCACGCCGCTCGGCTTCCCGTTGCGCAGCCTTGCGCCGCCGCCAGAGCGTCTTCCTCGAGGGCCCAGCCTCCTGCCAGATCTGGCCGCCCGCCGCGCCTGCCTCCGGATCCGCCGTCACCCCACGCAGCCTCTGCTGCCCTGGGGACGCCGAGCGAGAGGAACCGGACGCGGACGACAGCCCCAACCCCGAGACCACCGGGCGGGGGCTGCTGCTTCCCGACGCCGCAGAACCCGGACTAACTGGCTGCCAGCGCTGGCCTCCGCCGCCGCTAGCATGCCTGCTACCCGATCCCGCGGAGAAGGAGCTCACCATGGCCGCCGAGAAGACCTACCTTAGCCTTACCTACACGCCGCCGCCGGGCAGGCGGCCGCCGTTGCGAGGAGCGGGACGAGGAGCGGAGCGGAACCGGCTCGACAGGTTTCCGAGTTCTATCACCCAAGTTAATTGGTTTATTATTACCACCCCCTGGATGTGTTTGACCTTAGACCAATGAGCCCACTCGTTACGTGTTATGGTGTGATAAGCCACTTTTTCCGTTGTTAGCCCGGGTCGGATCAGGTCAGCAGTGCCCACCTCATACCAAAAACACCTCTCAGCCAGGCCGGGATGAGAAGCTTAAATCGAGTTTCACAATTTGCCCAGGCTGAACTCATACCCGCAAAACACGCCCCGCAACCCCCCCCCCCCCAAAACCCCACCCCTACCTTTTTTCCTCTATCATTTCCCCCGTTCTCTTTTGTGCACATCGGGCCGAGCTGGAGGTAGGAGAGACTCGCACCGACGCCCTCATGTCTGCTGCCGTCGACGGGGCGCCATGGCCGCGCCTGAGCTGCGCCCGTGCCCGAACTCCGCCTCGGCCAGATGTGCCATTGCCGGCCGCACCCGATCTCCCCCTTCTCCCGATGCGTCGCGACCGCCTGCGCCCGAGCTCCACCTCGCCCGGTGCGCCATGGCCGCCTGCGTCCGAGCCCCTTCTCCTGACACGCCATGGCCGCCGCGCCCAAGCTCCTTCTTCGCGAGTTGATGCTGGTCTTTCGTGGACACCGCATGGCGCCATGAGACCGCCGCGCCCCACTACATCTCACCCATTCCCACCTTGGAATGTAAACAAAGAGTCCCGTCTTGGGGAGAATCCTTCCTCATTGCCCTTGGAAATAAAAGAGCTTCAAAACTGGATTGAAAAAGTATCTTTACTGGGAATGGTCTTCCCCTGACTCGTACTATCCACTATAAGGACCATGCCTTTTGGCACTATATCCTTCCCTCAAGACTTTGACTACGCTCTGAGATTGTTTAAGCAATTCCCATCATAAAAACAATGGATTCTGGCTAGTTTTATCGAGAGCAGAGGCGAATAATAGGCTTGTCACTCTGCGAATTGAGCTAGTTCCTATTTGGATTTGCCAGCTACTTGTTGAATTGCTCCTTCTTCACGAGTTCGTAATTTCGTGGACACAGGCCAAGGGAAGGCAGTGAGCTGTTGCTGGCCGGAGCTCCCTTGCCTTTCCGCTCACCGGAGCTGCCTCGCTGGATTCCAGCCCAAAGTTGCAAGGACCTGATTGCATTTTTAGGGACCGGGTTGTTTTTATTTTAGGGACCTGGTTGTTTTTTATTTTGTATAGAGGGATCTGGTCATGTTTCATTTTTGTATGCATGGTTGTTTTGTAAATTTTAGACCTCCTCAGCTACTCTCACCACATACAACCTCCCAAATAACAGATGCACTCAACATGTCTCCATTCACCCGAGCTACCAAACACACGAAAAAATATGTGCTTAGAGGTCAGCTTTTAATTATGAGGGTAGATAGCACTTCTTGGTTGGCTTGGGATACCAAACATAACCTAGGTGTCCGCGCATGACGACCGTGTAGGATAACGTAGCATAGAAAACAAAAAATTTCCTACCGCGAACACGCAATCCAAGCCAAGATGCAATCTAGAAGACGGTAGCAACGAGGGGATTATCGAGTCTCACCCTTGAAGAGATTCCAAAGCCTACAAGATGAGGCTCTTGTTTCTGCGGTAGACGTTCACTTGCCGCTTGCAAAAGCGCGTAGAAGATCTTGATCACGGCGCCACAAACGGGCAGCACCTCCGTACTCGGTCACACGTTCGGTTGTTGATGAAGACGACGTCCACCTCCCCGTTCCAGCGGGCAGCGGAAGTAGTAGCTCCTCTTGAATCCGACAGCACGACGGCGTGGTGTCGGTGGCGGTGGAGAATCCCGGCGGAGCTTCGCTAAGCGTGCGGGGAAGAAGGAGGAGTAGGGCGGCTAGGGTTTGGGGAGAGGGGGTGGCCGGCCTCCAAGGGGTGCGGCCAAGGTGGTGGCTTTGGTGTGGCCGGCCCCCTCCCCTATGCCCCTCATTATATAGGTGGAACCCCAAGTGTTGGACTACAAGTCTTCGAATAAGACCCGAACCCAAAACTTTCCATGTTATAGGGAAACCTACTCAAGGTGGGACTCCCACCCAAGTGGGATTCCCACCCTTCCATGTGGGGGGGTGGCCGGCCCCTATGGTGGAGTCCACTTGGGACTCCACCCCTCTAGGGTTGGCCGGCCATGGGTGGTGGAGTCCCTTCGGGACTCCGCCTTCCAAAGTGATTTCTTCCGGACTTTTCTAGAACCTTCTAGAACCTTCCATAAATGCACCGGATCATTTTCAAACACATAAAATGACATCCTATATATGAATCTTATTCTCCGGACCATTCTGGAACTCCTCGTGATGTCCGGGATCTCATCCGGGACTCCGAACAAATATTCGAACTCCATTCCATATTCAAGTTCTGCCATTTTAACATCCAACTTTAAGTGTGTCACCCTACGGTTCGTGAACTATGCGGACATGGTTGAGTACTCACTCCGACCAATAACCAATAGCGGGATCTGGAGATCCATAATGGCTCCCACATATTCAACGATGACTTAGTGATCGAATGAACCATTCACATACGATACCAATTCCCTTTGTCACGCGATATTTTACTTGTCCGAGGTTTGATCATCGGTATCACTCTATACCTTGTTCAACCTCGTCTCCCGACAAGTACTCTTTACTCGTACCGTGGTATGTGGTCTCTTATGAACTTATTCATATGCTTGCAAGACATTAGACGACATTCCACCGAGAGGGCCCAGAGTATATCTATCCGTCATCGGGATGGACAAATCCCACCGTTATTCCATATGCCTCAACTCATACTTTTCGGATTCTTAATACCACCTTTATAACCACCCATTTACGCAGATGGCGTTTGATGTAATCAAAGTACCTTTCCGATATAAGTGATTTACATGATCTCATGGTCATAAGGACTAGGTAACTATGTATCGAAAGCTTATAGCAAATAACTTAATGACGTGATCTTATGCTACGCTTAATTGGGTGTGTCCATTACATCATTCATACAATGATATAACCTTGTTATTAATAACATCCAATGTTCATGATTATGAAACTAATCATCTATTAATCAACAAGCTAGTTAAGAGGCTTACTAGGGACTCTTTGTTTGTTTACATAACACACATGTATCAATGTTTCGGTTAATACAATTATAGCATGGTATATAAACATTTATCATAAACATAAAGATATATAATAACCACTTTTATTATTGCCTCTTGGGCATATCTCCAACAGATCTCCCACTTGCACTAGAGTCAATAATCTAGATTACATTGTAAGGTACCTAACACCCATGGCATTCTGGTGTTGGTCATGCTTTGCCCTAGGGAGAGCTTTAGTCAACGGATCTGCTACATTCAGATCGGTGTGTACTTTGCAAATCTTTACTTCTCCATCTTCGATGTACTCGCGAATCGAATGATAACGCAGCTTGATATGCTTCAGCCTCTTGTGTGACCTTGGTTCTTGTGCATTGGCGATGGCACCCATGTTGTCACAAGTAGATGACTAGTGGGTCCAATGCACTAGGAACCACACCGAGCTCTACAATGAACCTCTTCATCCATACCGCTTCCGATGAAGCCTCCGAAGCCGCTATGTACTCCGATTCGTTGAGGATTTCGCCACCGTGCATCGCTTCGAGCTTGCCCAGCTTATCGCAGCACCATTCAATATAAACACGTACCCGTGACCGTGACTTAGAGTCATCGAGATCGGTGTTCCAACTTGCATCGGTGTAACTTGTTACAACGAGCTCTTGGTCACCTCCATAACAAAGAAACATATCCTTAGTTCTTTTCAAGTACTTCAGGATATTCTTGACCGCTGTCCAGATGTTCCATTCCTCGGATCACTTTGATATCCGCTAGTCAAACTAACAAGCATGTGCTATATCCGGTCTTGTACATAGCATGGCATACATGATAGAGCCTATCGCCGAGGCATAGGGGATCTCGACTCATCCTTTCTCTTTCTTCTGCCAGTAGCCGGACCTTGAGTCTTACTCAAGACCTTGCCCGGTAACATAGGTAAGAATCCTTTCTTACTTTCGTCCATTCTAAACTTCTTTAGAATCTTGTCCAGTGTATGTACTCGTGATAGCCCTATTAGATGTCTTGATCTATCTCTATAAATCTTGATGCCTAATATATATGATGCTTCACCAAGGTCTTTCATTGAAAAACTACTTATTCAAATAACCCTTTAACACTGCTTAATAGTTCTATATCATTCCCAATCAATAATATGTCATCTACATATAATATCGGAATGCTACAGAGCTCCCACTCACTTTCTTGTAAATACAGGCCTCTCCATGACGTCCGTATAAACCCGAAGTCTTTGATCACCTTATCAAAGCGTCGGTTCCAACTTCTTGATGCTTGCTTCAGTCCGATAGATTGAACGCTGAAGTTTGCATACTTTGTCAGCATTTTTAGGATCGACAAAACCTGTGGGTTGTACCATATACAACTCTTCCTCAATGTCTCCATTAAGGAACGCCGTTTTGACATCCATCTGCCAAATCTCATAATCGAAAAATGCAGCTATTGCTAACAAAATCCTCACGATTTTAGCTTTGCTACAGGTGAGAAAGTCTCATCGTAGTCAACACCTTGAATTTGTCGGAAACCCTTTGCGACAAGTCGAGCTTTATAGACAAGTAATATTACCATCAGCATCTGTTTTTCTCTTGAAGATCCATTTATTCTCGATAGCCTTGCGGCTATCGTGTAAATCTACCAAAGTCCATACTTTGTTATCATACATGGATCCCATTTCGGATTTCATGGCTTCTTTCCATTTGTTGGAATCTGGGCTCATCATCGCTTCTTCATACGTCGCAGGGTCTTCATCATTGTTATCTACAATCATGACATTTAGACAAGGATCATACCAATCGGAGTGGCACGTTCCCTCGTCGATCCGCGAGGTTCGCGTAGCTATCTCGTTTGAAGTTTCATGATCATTATCATTAGCTTCCTCTCCTGTCGGTGCAGGTGCGTACAGGAACTTCTTCCGGCACCGTGCTACTCTGATCTATGAGCGAAGATTCTTCAATCTCGTCGAGTTCTACTTTTCTTCCAAGTCACTTCTTTCGTGAGAAACTCCTTCTCAAGAAAGGATCCGTTCTTAGCAACAAAGATTTTGCCTTCAGATCTGTGATAGAAAGTGTACCCTATTGTTTCTTTAGGGTGTCCTATGAAGACGCATTTCTCCGCTTTGGGTTCTAGCTTATCAGGTTGGAACTTCTTTACATAAGCTTCGCAACCCCAAACTTTAAGGAACGACAGCTTAGGTTTCTTTTCAAACCATAATTCATACGGTGTCGTTTCAACGGATTTAGATGGTGCCCTATTTAAAGTGAATGCGGCTGTCTCTAATGCATAACCCCAAAACGATAACGGCAAATCGGTAAGAGACATCATAGACCGAACCATATCTAAGAGAGTTCGATTACGACGTTCGGACACACCATTTCGCTTGTGGTGTTCCCGGCGGTGTCAATCGTGAAAGTATTCCGCAATTATTTAAATGCATGCTAAACTCGTAACTAAGATATTCACCTCCACGATCATAACGCAGAAACTTAATCTTCTTGTTACGTTGATTTTCTACTTCACTTTGGAATTCCTTGAACTTCTCAAAAGTCTCGGACTTGTGTTTCATAAAGTAAATATACCCATATCTACTCAAATCATCCGTGAAGGTTAGAACATAACGATAACCACCGCGCGATGCTACACTCATTGGTCCGCACACATCGGTATGTATGATTTCCAATAAGTATGTAGCTCGCTCCATTGTACCAGAAAAATGGAGTCTTAGTCATTTTTCCCATTAGACATGCTTCGCATCCGTCAAGTGACTCAAAGTCAAGTGACTCAAGAAGTCCATCGGAATGGAGTTTCTTCATGCGCTTCACTCCAATATGACCAAGACGACAAGTACTACATATAAGTAGAATTATCATTCAATTTAATTCGCTTAGCATCAATGTTATGAACATGTGTATCACTACTATCGAGATTTAACAAGAATAAACCATTCATTTCAGTGCATGGCCATAAAAGACATTACTCATATAAATCGAACAACCATTATTCTCAGACTTAAACGAATAACCGTCTTGCATTAAACAAGATCCGGATATAATGTTCATGCTCAACGCAGTACCAAATAACAATTATTGAGGTTTAAAACTAATCCCGAAGGTAGATGTAGAGGGAGCGTGCCGACGGCGATCACATCGACTTTGGATCCATTTCCAACGCGCATCGTCACCTCGTCCCTTGCCAGTCTTCGTTTATTCTCGTAGTTCCTCGTTTCGAGTTACAAATGTGAGCAACCGAACCAAGTATCAAATACCTAGTGCACTACTACGAGAACCAAGTAAGATAGACATCTATAACATGTATATCAAATATACCTTTCTTCTCTGACGTGGCCGCTCTTCGGATCGGCCAAGTATTTGGAGCAATTACGCTTCCGATGCCCCTTCCCCTGGCAGTAATAGCACACAAGCCTCAGGCTTAGGACCAGCCTTAGGCTTCTCGTGATGCGCTGCAACTTTCTTGCCGCTCTTCTTGAAGTTGCCCTTGTTAGGCTTGCCATGCTTTTTGAAACTGGTGGTCTTGTTGACCATCAACACTTGATTCTCCTTCTTTATCTCTACTTCAACAGATTTTAGCATGGAAAAGAGTTCAGGTAAATCTTTGTTCATGTTCTGCATGTTGTAGTTCATCACGAAGTTCTTGTAACTTGGTGGCAGTGATTGAAGGACACGATGAATACCCAGCTGGTTAGGGATCATCATCCCCATGTCACCGAGCTTCTTCGCATGCCCGGACATGGCGACCATGTGCTCACTAACGGAGCTGCCCTCTTCCATCATGCGGCTAAAGAACTGTTTCGAGGCCTCATAGCTCTCCACGGCCGCATGAGTCTCAAAGATAAGTTTGAGCTCACGATCACTCACGTGGATCGTGGTGCTCAAAACGCTTTTGGAGCTCGCCTCTAGGCTGCACAAGATGGCACACCGAACTTCGGAGTACCGAGTTGCCCGAGTCTCGTAAACATTCTTTACGTCCTCTGGCATCGGCAGAGGTGGTGGGGGACCTAGCGGTGCATCGAGCACATATTGCAGGCTTCCACCATTGAGGAAAATCCTCACATGACGGAACCAGTCAATGAAGTTGCTACCATTGCCCTTAAGCTTTTCTTTCTCTAGGAACTGGTTAAAATTGATGGAGGGGGGCGCCATGATCTACAACATATTTGCAAAGAGTTTAGACTAAGTTTATGATAAATTGAGTTCAATTTTAATTCTTAAATTAACTAGGTGAACTCCCACTCAAAACAACATCCCTCGCATTGTCTTAGTGATTACACGAACCAAATCCACTACACCAAGTCCGATCTTCACGAGAAAAGATGTAGCTTCAAAGGCGAACACTCAAAGTGTTCATCATATCATTCATATGATTCATGCTCTACCTTTCGGTATCCCGTGTTCCGAGACCATGTCTGTACATGCTAGGCTCGTCAAGGCAACCTTAGTATCCGCGTGTGCAAATCGGCTTGCACCCGTTGTATGCACATGTAGAGTCTATCACACCCGATCATCACGAGATGCTTCGAAACGACAAGTCTTAGCAACGGTGCATACTAAGGATGAACACTTTATTATCTTGATATTTAGTGAGAGGGATCATCTTATAATGCTACCGTCGCGATCTAAGCAAAATAAGATGCATAAAAGGATTAACATCACATGCAATTCATAATGTGTGATATGATATGGCCTTTCTTCTTTGTGCTTTTGATCTCCATCTCCAAAGCACGGACATGATCTCCATCATCACCAGCATGGCGTCAAGGTCAGTGGCGCCGCTTCATGGTTGTCCATCACTTATAGCTACTATAACAACTACTTGAAATAAAGCTATTACATGATGAATAGACACGCAGGTCTTTAACAAAAATTAAAGACAACCATTAGGCTCTCGCCGGTTGCCATAATACAATAATGAACATCTCATACATCAAATATAATCATCATCACATCATGGCCATATCACATCACCAAACCCCGCAAAAACAAGTTAGACGCCTCTAATTTGGTTTGCATATTTTACGTGGTTTAGGGTTTTCGAGTAAGATCCAATCTACCTACGAACATGAACCACAACGGTGATACTAGTGTTGACAATAGAAGTGCAAATTGTAATCTTCACTATGGTGGGAGAGACAGACACCCGCAAAGCCACTTATGCAATACAAGTTGCATGTCAAGCGTGGAGCAAGTCTCATGAGACGCGGTCATGTAAAGTTAGCCCGGGCCGCTTCATCCCACCATCCCGCAAGAAGCAAAGTACACAAACTAAAGCAACAAAAGCATCACCGCCCACAAAACCATTGTGTTCTACTCGTGCAACAGATCTATGCATAGACATGGCTCTGATACCACTGATGGGGTTCGTTGCATGGAAAACAAAAATTTTCTACCGCAAACAAACAAAACCAAGATCCAATCTAGGAAAAACGCCAGAATCTAATCTACTAGATTGAAGCAACGAGACGGATTGGATCTACATACCCTTGTAGATCGCTAAGCGGAAACGAGATTGAATCTCGTGGTTGATGTAGTCGTACACTTTCCGATCTCAAGATCGCGATGACGATCCCTCTGGCGTTGCAAACGGGCAGCACCTCCGTACTCGGTCACACGTACAGCTCGATGAAGACACCTCCTCCTTGTTCCAGCAAGCGGGGAGATGTGGTAGATGGGATCTAGTCCAGCAGCACGACGGCGTGGTGGTGGTGGAGAGTTTGCGCGGACAGGGCTTCGCCTGTACGCGTTGGGTGGAAGAAACTAGGCAAAAGGTGGAGCAAACGGAGCAAACCGGAACAGCCAAAAATCTGGTCGTTTGCGTCGGCCGCGTGCTCCTTTTATAGGCGAGCGTGATGGCTGAACTTGCAAACCAAGCAAAAGTTTACTTGGCCGGCCAAGTAACCAATCATTCAAAATGATCAGCCCAAGCTTTGGCTTGTTGGACTTCTTGCGTGAGTCCCAGGACTTGTTCCCTGGCCGGCCATCTCACGTGAGTGTTGGCCGATTCAGCCGGCCACTCTCTTTTTTTCCTTTTCTTTTGCTTTGATAGTTTTAGCTATACATGGGTCTACTAAATTGGCCCATTAGCAAAACTTCTTATAGACTACTTTTAGCCCCACATTTATTTCTACTAAATAAATTAATATTAATATTTACTAATTCAATTAATTAATAAATCATTAATCATCTTCCCGGAACAATTCCGTAACTCTCCAAAACTATTTCTTTAATCCCGAAACTACCCCTAACAACATCGCAACCTTAAGTGTGTCACCCTACGGTTCGAGAATGTGCAGACATGACCGAGACGCCTCTCTGATCAATAATCATCAGCGGGACCTGGAGATCCGTAATGACTCCTACATATTCAACGATGACTTAGTGATCGATTGAACCATTTACATACGATGCCGATTCCCTTTGTCTCGCGATATTTTACTTGTCCGAGGTTCGATCATCGGTATCTCCATACCTTGTTCAACCTCGTTACCGACAAGTACTCTTTACTCGTACCGTGGTATGTCATCTCTTATGATCCAATCATATGCTTGCAAGCCAATCAGACGACATTCCACCGAGAGGGCCCAGAGTATATCTATCCGTCATCAGGATGGACAAATCCCACTATTGATCCATATGCCTCAACTCACACTTTCCGAATACTTAATCCCATCTTTATAACCACCCATTTACGCAATGGCGTTTGATGTAATCAAA
>NC_061512.1:255032456-255047175 GCF_022539505.1 Lolium rigidum
CTTTTGATTGTTGTTGAAATGGGGGGTCACCTTTAGCCTTCTTGTTTCTTTGATACACCATTTACGCTTCATTGCCTAATACCTGAGATTGTACTTATAAACGTATTAGGTCAAATACTTAAGCACGGTGTCATCGTTACCAAAATAATGGATAAGGGTGAAATACCCTTACACTCGTAATTGATCGGTTTAGGGACAAAAATTGGGTTGTACCAAATTTCTTCAACTAATAAGTTTATTTCTTTTAATTCCCGTTGCAACGCACGGGCAAATGTCCTAGTTAATAGCTTAATCTCAAATACCCAGTGAAGATCGGGGATCTATCCTGCCCCACCGACTTCATAGCATCCACCACCTTCGAGCAATCAGTCTCAATAATAATTGGCAACTCGGTTCTTAGTAGAGCTAGCTCTAAGCCCTCCACACATGCGCGGAGTTCCGCTTCAAAAGGTGAATCACAATACAGCCAAGAACCTGCATGAGGTGAAGACGAGGAAACCTTGGTCATCACGTAGAGCCATGCCAATACCAACCGATCTATCTTCACATCCATCGATAATAAGTTTCACCAGCCCAGCGGTGACCTAGACCAGGGTATGTCTGGGCCCTTTTTTGCATCACATGGAGCAGGCGGAGGACCAACAACAAGCAGGGGTTGCTTGCCCTTAATCAATGACTCAGTAGAGGTATCTTTGAAATTCCGAATCAGGTTCATATAATTAGATAAGAATCTCTTAGAGCTTTCGATCGAAGGAAGGGGTTTATCATGCATCACCTCATTCCGAATGAACCATGCACACCATGCCACCAGCAGTGTCGCATCAACCAACTGATTTGGTACTTGTGTAAGCAAGGAACGGAATCAGTGTTAGGAAGGTTGTTGAAGATCGGAATTTGCCGGCAGGTTCCAGATTGTTCTCATATCATCCCACAATGCGCGTGCATGGGGGAAACTATATAGAGCATGAGCAACATCCTCAAACGCTGCACCGCAAATATTACAGTGTCTAGTAACCCGCATATTGCGGTACAGTTTGTTTTCCTCTGTAGCTAGAACATTTGATGCAGCCTTCCACGCAAAAACCTTCACCTTTGGTGGTACAGAGGCCCGCCATATTCTTGCCCAGCATGGATCCGCTTGGGCACTTGAATCCGCAATGGCACACTGGTCAGGGTGGAATGCAAGACCCAACTTGTATGCACTGCGTACCGAAAAGACACCTGATGACTCCGGTTGCCATGCGAGCATGCCCTCACCAAGGGGGCGAGACGGTTTAATCTTGGGGATTGAATCCGCATCAATTGGCAAAAATAAACTACAGACCAAATCCACTTTCCAGTTGCCATCATCATCACTCAATTGAGAAACCTTGCGGTAGCGTCGATTACCCCTTGGGGTCAGGGCTTTGAAGTATGATATCCTAGGGATCCAGCTATCCCTCCATGTCCTGATACTACGCCCATTACCAACTCGCCATATTAGTCCTTTTTAGTAGCTCCAAACCATATGATATAGCTGTCCAAGTTGACGAAGGATTCCCGGTAAAGGCCGGGTCAACCAAATCACCATTAGGATAATATCATGCTTTAAGCACCCGTGCACACAAGCTATCCGGAAAAGCTAATTATCGCCAAGCTTGACGGGCAAGGAGAGCTTGATTAAATATCATCATGTCTTTGAAGCCCAAACTGCCATAGGTTTTTCTCTATTCAATTTCGCCCAACTATCCTAGTGAGTTCTTCTCTTCCCACGTTCAGCGCCCCACCAATAATTCTGAATGAGCCTCGTCAAATCATCACAAACCGATAATGGTAGCTTGAACACACCCATAACATATATAGGTATAGCCTGTGCAATAGCCTTAATAAGAATCTCTCTTGCACTCTGTGCAAGCAAACTGTCACCCCATTCTATAAGGCGCTTACTCAATTAGATTGTAGATTCTCAAATTTTCCTTTATTCATACGGCCATCTGGAGTAGGAAGGCCAAGATACTTAGCCTCAAAATGCACTTGATCCACCTGCAGGATAGTCCGAATTCTCTCTTGTGTACCATGGGGGCAAGAGCCACTAAAGAGGATAGAACATTTAATGGGGTTTATCAACTGTCCAGTACATGTAGAAAAGGTGCAATTATGTTCTTAACACAGGTTGCTTCCTCATCCGTGGCTCTTTTTCTTTTGAAATGGAAGCTTATAGCCCCAGCCTCTGCATCTAGAAGATGCACACGACCGTTTTATTAAAGCATAGTTGTAGAGTATCAAACATCCAAGAACTGATATTACACCTCGCTCACGGGTCAATCAAAGTGGCAGTAAAAATCAGCCAAAGAAATAGAGATGAAACCAAAAGAAGTCTAATTGCCGTCTTCAATGCGTCTAGATTGCAACCAGCCACCCTGGCTGAAGATAGCCCGCACGGCCGCCATCAAACGATTGCATCCGGTATCCAAAGGTTCCCGCTGCTCCACAGGGAGGAGGTATGACCATAGGTGAATCAATGAAGCCGCCCTGTGAATAACCTGTAAGAAGTTTGGATTAGCACACCTATTAAAAACGACCTCATTCCGACAATTCCAAATTGTCCAAACTAAAGCACAAACCCCAATGCGGATTCGTTCCTTTGTTTTTTTATCAATCCCATTTAACCAATTACCAAACAAATTAGTTATATTCATGGGTGGAGGTATATTAAAAGTAAAATGCACTACTCTCCAAACTAAACGGGAAAAATGGCAAGCAATGAAAAGGTGATCTATTGTTTCTCTTTGACCACAAAAGACACAATCAGTACACCCATTCCATCTTTGTTTTGCCAGGTTATCTTTTGTTAGAATCACCTTGTTGTAAAGGAACCACATAAAGATCCTAATCTTGAGTGGTACCTTCATCTTTCACAAGTATTTTTTTCAAGAAAACAGTATGTCCATTCAAATAATCAGCATACAAAGGTTTAACTGAGAAAATACTAGTGGAAGAGAGTTTCCATACAAAACTATCTGGTTCATTTTTTAAATGGACAGCCATCAACCGTCGCACTAAAGAGATCCAAGCATCCCATCTATCTCCAGTTAACATCCTATTAAATCTTATATTTAGTGGTACATTACCGAGGACGTCGGCGACTAAGACATTTTTAGTTGTGGCCGCATTATATAAACTAGCATATTGGATATTCAGGGGCGTGTCACCTAACCAGGTGTCTTCCCAAAACCTGGTTTTTATACCGTCTCCTACAGTAAAGGAACCCCTCTTAAAACATCATCTTTAGCCTTCATAATCCCCTTCCAAATGGGGGAATCTGTAGGCTTAGACTGAACTTGAGACAAAGATTTACTCCCAAGATACTTGTTTATCAACAACTCTTGCCAAACTCCTTCCTCTGTCAGCATTTTGAATAACCATTTGCTAAGTAAACATCTGTTCTTAATATCAAGCACCTCAATGCCAAGACCCCCCTGGTCTTTAAGTCTACAAACAATGTTCCATTTAGTTAGTCTATATTTCTTCTTTTGTCCATCACTTTGCCAGAAAAATCTAGACCTATAAAAATCAAGTCTTTTCCTTACCCCCTTAGGTATTTCAAAGAATGAGAGTAGCATTGGTAGACTAGACAAGATCGAGTTTATTAGAACGAGCCTATCCCCATATGATAGCAATTTGCCCACCCATGCAGCAAGCTTTCACTCAAAACGATCTTCTATCGGCTTCCATTCCTTATTTCTAAGTTTCCGAAAATGAATAGGAATTCCGAGATATTTGAAAGGAAGTGAGCCAATCTCACATCCAAAAATACTCCTATACTCGTCTTCTTCATCTTTGGCCTTGCCAAAACAAAAAAGTTCACTCTTATGAAAGTTTATTTTCAAACCAAATAGTTGTTCAAAAAGAGAAAGAATTAATTTCATGTTTACAGCTTTTGCCAAATCATGCTCCATAAACAAAATGGTATCATCTGCATATTGTAGAATCGATATACCCCCATCCACCAAATGAGGAACTAAACTACCAACTTGCCCATCCTCCTTTGCTCTTGCAATGAGAATAACAAGCATATATGCGACGATGTTAAAAAGAATAGGTGAAAGTGGATCTCCTTGTCTAAGGCCCTTTAGTGTTTGGAAATAATTTCCAATATCATCATTGACTTTAATTCCGACACTACCTCCCTGAATGAAGCGTGCTATCCAATGACACCACTCAGGTGGGAACCCTTTCATTCTAAGAGCTTGTTGTAAGAAGGACCATTTCATCTTATCGTAAGCCTTTTCAAAATCAATTTTGAAGAGAACCCCATCCATCTTCTTCCTATGCAGCTCATGGATGGTCTCATGTAAAACAACAACCCCTTCTAGGATGTTTCTACCAGGGATAAAAGAAGATTGAGTTGGACGAACAACCTTATGTGCAATAACTGTTGCACGATTGGTACCAACCTTTGTGAAAACTTTAAAGCTGACATTTAGTAGACAAATTGGGCGATATTGTTCTATTCTGCTCGCATCCTCTTTCTTGGGCAAGAGAGTAACGAGGCTGAAGAAGTATCATCAGCAAATAATAAATAAGAAATACCGGGAGCCCTGCGACACACCTTTAGAGGAGTAATTCTATGCCGATCAACTTCATTTTTCAGCAACGTAGATAGACCATCCGCAACAAAAAGGAAGAGGACAGGGGAAAGGGGATCCCCTTGCATGAGTCCTCGAGAAGGAGAGAATGCTTCCAACAAGGTTCAATTAAATTTAACAGAGCATTTCACCGTGGTAACGCAAGCCATAATCCACTGTACCCAACGGTGAGAGAAACCCATCTTATGCATTGTACTCTCCAAATATTGCCAATCAACTCTATCATAAGCTTTTGATAAATCAAGCTTATAAGAATAATATGAGGAACTAACTGATGTACTGTGCTCCATATAGTGCATACATTCAAAGGCCAGTAGGGCGTTGTCTGTGATCATCCTTTCTGGCACAAACGCACTCTGGTTCTCCGATATGATATTCCCAAGGATAGGTCGCAGCCTATTAACGAGTCATTTGGAAACAACTTTGTACAGCATGTTGCACAAACCAATAGGCCGGTAGTCCTTGAGTTCGAGAGGATTTTTAATTTTTGGAATTAACACAATCGAAGTGTCATTGACTCCTCCTGGCATATGTCCTGTAACAAAGAAAAGCAAGACAGCCTCTATAATCTCTTTTTTCAACAAATCCCAACAGGGGCAACGACCAACAGGGGCAACGACGGCTCAGCCAGGCTAGGCAAAACCAACAGGGGCAACGACGGCTGAATCATTTATTTATTTTTACCGGGACTACCACGCCAACCTGAACAATTTTATTGCCAAAAACTGGGGTCAAATCCATTACTACAAGTTTTTACTTTTTAGAGGACAGCGGGGAGGGGGGTGAGAAAAGACCAGCAAGCTCAAGGAGGCTGAAGCATTTCATGTCTTGGCACTGCAAGCCCGCAAAAGGAAAAAAAAAACAGCACCACAAATTCCCCAAGGTAGTTGGAATGCAGAGCTGTAGGCCAGGTAAATCGACCGAACTCGAGATCAAACACTGGCATTGCAACAACTCTGAAGTCTGAACTCATGTCATGAAACACCGATGACTTGATAGGTTCATGTTCAGGTAAAAAGAAAACTAACTCTTATCGAGAATTTTGATAGGTTTATTCAGATAACGGCTTGGTTTCTCTTCACTTAATTGGCAGTGATATTTACAGTGTGGTGGTGCAGTGCCTCCACGTTATCTCTATGAGTTTGGTGGTATGTTGGTCTCGAGTTCGGTCGATTTGGCGATCGGTGGGAGGCTGTGTGTCACTTGTATTTGATTTTGTCTCGCTTTTCTCTAATAATAAATCGGATAGCTCTTTCTTCTATATAAACAGAAGTTCTGACTCAATAATAACAAATCAACCAGCCAACAACATCAATGCATGAATTTCTGCAATTTTTCATCGCCTGTGAGCTTATAACAGTCAAGTTTCATGGCTCAACTGAATGTTCCCCCCCCAAGTTACCTGCTTTTCGGCCTTTTTCTCACAAAAAATGGTAACATTGATAATACGAGGAGTTACTGGTACATTTTGTTCAGAAACAAACGAACGAACAAACAAAATATGAACATCCATAGTAAGAACAAGATCCTTATAACTTCCCAAGAAAGATCATATATGAAATTTCAGTAGACACAACAAAGCCAGTATATGAAAGAAACCACAAGACAGCAGCTCCAAACATGGAACCGGGATGCTTATTCATAGGCATAGGTTGAAACCAAGAAAGTCACCAACTCAACTCAAATGTATGGAGCAAGCTAGATGCATATGCATATGTTGGCGATGGATGGAGCAGAGAGAGAAGCCCGGGGTCTCCTTCCATGGACCACGACGATCCGACACTTGATCGATCTACTCGTGTTTCGGGTCGGTGGGCACGTTGTCGAGCGCCTGCATGTAGTCGCGGCGCTTGGAGAGCCAGAACCTGCGCACGCCGTGCTGCGAGTAGCGCTTCCCTTCGTCGTGGTTGTCCAGCACCCCGGCCGCCCTGTTCTGCTTCGTCACCCTCACCTCCGGGTTGGTGGTGATGTTGCGCACCAGCTGCATCGCGCAGATGCCCACCGCCACGCCGGTCGTCGCGAACAGCGGGTACACCTGGAATGTTTAATTTGTATCATGTCATCGGAGATCAACATGGTGAATTGTGATGTTCTTATTACTGCGCGCGGACAGATGCGCGAATGTAGAAAACTGTACTTTCAGCGGTTCATTTGCTGATACATTTTGGTCATGCGGCTTTTTGGCTATACCACAAAACTAAATGCCATACGCCAATGCAAGAACACATATATCATATATGGGTGTCAAGTAGCAAAGGATCCTCCCGTATATTGATCGATTTCAATAAGTTTTACACAAGTGAAACACATTATATGCTTGCAGAGATACAATTTTATCTGTAGTTAAAAAAAGTTGAGGGATCGCAATGGATCAGATAACTTGATCGCACCAAATAAACAAGAAGAAAAGTACTGTTCGAAGGAACAGACAGACAAATGGATACATTTTGATCATGTGCGTCTACGCTACGCCGACACCAAATCGATGAAGCAGTGTTTACAAATGTAGAGGGGGAAAAGTAATGATTCGAAGAAACAAGCAGAAGAAAATCAGCAAAAAACCAGCGCAGTGTGTTGCTGATGTAACTGGAAACGAAAGAATCAGATTGCATTGCGTACCTCAGGTCGGATCCATCGAGAAGCCATTTGAATCGATTTGATTTTTGTTACTGTTTCCTTTTCGGGAGAGAAGAGATCACGATGGATGGGAATGGAGAATGAGTGGTGAGTAACTGCCTTGTTTCCCTCAGAACCTGCAAATAGGAATACCTTTTCTTCCATCCTCCTATTTATATCCGCAGACAGTTGGAAACACTTTTTTTTTCATTCAATAACAAAAGTGTGAGAGTTTTTTTTTTTTTAGGTGACAAAAGTGTGAGAGTTGGAATGAAATTACACGTGCGGACAGGATCGGAGTAGACTGGGCAATAATGCCTGAAACCGTTTTAAGTATCAACGCTGCAGTCTTCCAGCAAGTAGCACGACACATTACCGATCCAAAAAAAGGTAAACGGAATACGTAGGCCAATATAAGCAAAGTACTGAACTAAACACTACTGTACTTTTTTATTTGACAAAGACTGAACTAAACACTACCTTTTCATACGACAAAGACAGAACTACACGGTACTATTCAAATAAGGCATGAATTATTTTCGTCTATTTATAACACATAATAATTCATCTGAATTGAACACTCTCACTGCAAGAATTCTGAATCTGAACTATGGCAGCATGTTAGCCCACAATGTGCCTTCAAAGAAACAGTATTTACACCGAACACATGTCACTAAAAAACTGAAAGACCTCGTGTACAGATTTATTATGATAACAGTGACTCAACGGAAACATTGAAGTGAAATTCTATTATTCAAAATGCTTGGTCATAATTGCTCAGGCATAATGCCGTACAAGACTACACAACCTGAACCAACCCCTTACCACATTCCATTATTTTCAACCAAAAAAATAAAATAAATAAAGATAGCATACAATGCACACACCCTCTCTCTTTCTGATATGATATTACAGCCTATTAGTATACAAAAGTCCTGACTCCTGAAGTTCCAACTGAGAAGGATCAGTTGTCGCAGAATGCACGAAGGGTTTCGTCCAGGGCTTTCCTGTCGTACTCGCCGGTGAAAACACACCCTCCCAGAGGTCCTTTCAGAAGGATGAGCCTCAGCAATCCATCCGCAACTTTCTTGTCGACCTGATGCGTCATGCAAGAAACTCAGCAAGACTGCTCTTCAATACTAAAAAAACAATCTGATGTCAGTATTAAGGTACTTACAGCCATGATGTTTCTGAACTTCTCCATTGTCATGCCTTTTGGCGGTGCAACGGGAAGCTTGGCTTTCTCTAGTATGTCAAATGTTCGTTTTTGTATGGACTCGTCTATCCAGCCCAAGCGGTAAGACATGTCGGCTGCCATAACCTATGGTAATGCCACCCCAGAAGCAGAAGAAGACAGTAAAGAAATGAGATGAAATCATGATTAAGAAGTGGCAATCAAATATTTAAGTGATCTTACTGTTCCAGCAGCGACAGCCTCCCCATGGAGCCATTCTCCATAGCCAAGACCTGTTTCTATAGCCTGGCAATTAAATTGAATGATCGGTGAGTAACAGGGATGCTTCACAAAACAGATGGTTGCTATCAAATTCCCATAAAAGTGGGTGAGGTTGCTTAGTTTCTTGTACAAGGGTGCCCAAATTGTTAACCAAGAGTCATGTAACCTTAGAATGATTCTAAAGCAATGGCGACAAGTCAACTCACAACTGGAGCCAGGTTGCTTAGTCTTCTCTATTTTCTCTTATATTTGCCAGGATGTGGAGATACAGACACCACATAGGATGGCACATCTTAAAAAATGAATTCAGGATTTCCGGTAACAAAAACACATACCCAGTTACCTAATGTAGCATATAGACAAAGGAGATACTGTGTAAAACTAGCATCAAGAAAATGTTCCATCAACACAACTTTGTTTCAGATGTTATTCACTAGTCCTATAACAAATTTTCTAAATGGAATGCTAATGATACATCAGCATGCACCTCACAAAGAAAATAATTACAGATCACAATGAGAAACATTTTGTGACTTGAAGCAAACACAAACATTTAGTGACTTGAAGCAAACAAATACAATTATTTGTTGTTTAATTTTCAGTTTTAACACACGATAAAAACAATACTACAGTAGTCCCTACAAAATGTTTCAACCAAGCAACAACAAAAACAAAACAAAACTTTCACTCCCTTGGCAACTCATCGAAGTATGTTTACATGGAACAGCATAATGTTAATACAGATTAACTTAACATGAAAAACAACAATGATCAGAGATTTTACGCACATGACCAAATGTATGACCCAGGTTTAGTGTTGCTCGAAGGCCACCTTCCCTCTCGTCCTGAGCAACAACTTCAGCTTTGTTTTCACATGATCTCTTTATAGCGTAGGTCAGGGCACTTGGTTCTCTACAAACATAAAATTAAAATCATGATATAATAACAGAAACATGTCAAATTACAGATTTATGATCAACACCAGGAGAAGGATATTTCACTTATTTAACAGATAAACGTGACCAGTGTGCTGTTAGAATAACTCACGTAGCAAACTCTAATAATGGAATGGTCATACGGCTCAATATGATTTCATCCATGGGAACAGGACAGCAAAGCTAGCCACGTGAAGTTAAAAATGACATGTACATCAATTATCAATTATAAATTAGCTTTAGCACATAGTATGATTTGCCTCTCTGTTCTCTCAAACTAAGCAGCGTTACATTACAGGTAATGCTGTTCAGAACATCAAAATTTTCCCAAAAGATTAAATTAAATCATGCTATTCATATGATTACTATATTTAAAAACTCGGCATCCCGACAAATGTCAGTATAGAACAGACCGTGTTTCAAACAACCAGGATGCTGGGAACTATATGATGCAAGGGGGCACTCGACTTCTACAGAAACGAAAAGAAAACATCCAGATCATAATCATATAGAAGATCACTACCAAAATGGCTTAACAAAAGCAATATTCAGGCCCTAAGGCTCATATAAACCATCAAAAGACAGTGCGGCAACATAGGGGCTCCAAATATTTCAAACGGGAAAGGGATGAGTAAACTTAACCAGTTATACTTATATGGACTAAAACTCCAAACAATATTATACTAAGAAGATTATTAGAATCCATAATCCCTACACCCTGACGATTAGCGCCCTGCAGCAACTACAACCACAGATCTAATGTAGTCACACATCTTTACCCTGATAATTATTAGATCAATGTAACATTTGATGGTGCTAACTGCTAAACGCTAATATCAATTTGAAAACCTTCCTCGTACCTCGCTAGTATTGCCGCCATATTCTTCTCTTGCCACTCAAAGAAGGGTGCGTCTCTTATGAGCCCATACTTCACCACCTCAGCAACGCCTGAAGCCAGCTCCCTGTCGGGCAATGTATTCAGCGTCTCAGTGTCTATGAGCACACACTGCGGCTGGTAGAATGCCCCAATCAAGTTCTTCCCCAGTGGATGGTTAATCCCAGTCTTCCCTCCAACGGACGAATCGACCTGAAGCAATTCATCCGGCCACATATTAGCACCAGACCATATGTCCTCGAACTCTAGACAGAAACTGAAATCAAGCTTAGGAGGACCTGGGCCATCAGAGTCGTGGGTATCTGTATGAAGTTGACGCCGCGGAGGAACGAGGCGGCCGCGTACCCGCACATGTCCCCGATGACGCCGCCGCCTAGCGCGACGAACGTGCACCTGCGGTCCAGCCGCGACTCGATCGCCTTGTCGAAGACCTTCATCAGCGTGTCCTGCAAGCCCAACCCATCTAGTTACGTTACATCGAAATGAAATGAAATGAAAACGCAAATTGAGCGCTGAATCCCTCCACACGCGCGCGCGCACCATGTCCTTGTACTTCTCGCCGTCAGGTAGGACGACGCTCTCGACGGACACGTTGGGGTTTTGGTAAGTGAGCGCCCAGGTCACCTTCTCCAGGTAGAGCGGCGCGACGGTGGTGTTGGTCACCACCAGCACCCTCTTCCCGATGACGTGCCTGCGCGCGCGGATTAGACATCAGGATCGCGGAATGACCACACGAAGAAACTAGTCTAGCAACCCTGCTGAATTGGAGTACCTCTGCAGCAGCTCGGGCTCGTCGAGTAGGCCGGGCCCGATGTAGATCGGGTAGCTCCGGTCGCCGAGGTCGACGTCGACCACGGTGGAGACCCTGGACACCGCCGGCGGCTGCATCGCGGGAGCGGCGCTGGCGACGACGGCGCGGCGGCTCCGGAGGGCCCTCGCGGGGGATGCGCGGAGGGTAGGGCGGGACGAGGAGGGGACGGAGGCGGCCGCGCGGGGGGAGATGGCCGCGCGGGAGGTGGAGACGGAGGCGGCGGCGGCGAGAAGGGAGGAGGCCGTGGCCGCCATGGGGTCGTCTGGCCGCGGAACGGGGACGGCGACGGCGACGGCGGCGGTGGTTGTGTGTACGGTAACTCCGGCGGGGAGGGGATTTGAGGCGGGGTGAAGTGGGGTAGGTGGGCGCGAAGAGTTTGGGGGAAGATCTGGACCGTTGGCTGTAGGGATTGGACGGCGGAGATGGATGGCTTGTTGGTGGGTGGGGCTGGCGCGGGCACGTGTGGGATGGTTGGTGGAGACGCCGGCTCGTAGGATTGCACGCCGTGGCGGCTTCGGGTCTCGCTGAAAGTGGGGCCGGTTGGTGAAAACCCCATTAAATTTGAACTAAGATGTACTACTCCTCTACTTTTAATCGGGGATGGTGAACTTCTTCGTGTTGAAAACGTGCTAGACACCTTCTTTGAGCTTATTTCCCCCTATTCTCTACTCCCTCCGTTCATAAAAAGATGTCAACAATTTGCTTAAATCGGCAACCCTAACTTGCTGCTTCATAGACAAGGTGCCGCTTTTTCCATACAAACAAACATCTTGGTAGTATTTCCTTACAAGTCATGGCCCGCCTCATGGGACTACAACATAAGATGACATAGACGTCTGACCTCGAACCTATATTTTGCCTTTCTTTTCATTTCTCACGTACCAGAACAATCAGTGTACATACATAACACCAGCTCCAGCACTTCATTCCTCCGCTAGCCACAGTTACTTCAGGATGTAGAGGACCCATCAGGAAGCTTTGTCTTCCTCTTCCTGCCAAGGATGGACGCCTTCTGCAGCCTCGCGCCTCCAACGCGCCATTTCTTGAAAGCGGTCATTGATTCCCTGGCGGAGTCGAACACTTCACGACAAAAGAAGATATCTCAAGTTCTTAACTCAAGCAATAGTAGTAAAATAAATGGATGTTGAGTAAGATAGTAGTGCAGCGGGAAGGAGTTTATTGTACCTCGAGCTTCTTCTTTTGTTAGTCGTGGGGTGAACTTGGGCACTGTCGTCGTGGAGGAGCTGTGCGATTTGCTCAGTATCTCCTTGTACCTGCTTACGAAGGCGTAGCGCAGGAACTGGCCAATGCTCTTGTCGCTCACCCTGTTGATGTAATCATGCAAGCAAATAAAACATTAAGGGATATGATTAGTTTTGACGTTTGTGAAATAAAGTACAACCTAAGTGAAAATTCATGATAACTGAATCAGGGATATGGCAAACTGTAGGATGACTACTGCTTCACCAAACTTTAAGGTAGACATCTGGACTACCTCTGACAGCCTTACAGACCTCTGAATTACTGGAGCATCCACTGTATACATGTGTCATATCTCAACGGAATGATTAAAAGACACTCAACTAAACTAAAAGTCAGTAATTGGCGCTCCACACGGATGTGCTTTGTTTTGAATTCTTATACGGAAACATGTTATTCAGTACTAGTCATAGTCCACAGCTGATAGGTTAAAAATTACAGAAAAAGAGATGGGCAAAAACATTTTTAGTGCAGTATTTGCATTATCCAGCTGTTATTGTGGATGGTAGTGAAGAAGAACAATGTCTTGTTCATTGGGTTAATGGACTTTTATTGCTCCATTGAAAAATATTGGCTTCAGTTCAGACACTTTCTGAACATCACTCAATAATAATATATAAGATGACCAGACATCACTACATAATAACTTGATGGTATATCTAATTTAAGCGTATGGAGTACCAACACAATAAAGAACGAAATTTCACACAGTTAGGAATTTAAGAAAATAGCAGTGACAACTGACTCTCTAAGAACATGTTCACATTGAATGCGGTAGGTTTGGCCAAATTAATCACCCACATATGGAAGCCAGGCATGCAGCCAACATGCAACTTGAGCAATTCAGCTTCCTTGGCCTGTTTTTAGAGAAATTCAGACCTCTAAGATGCACATTTGTACTGTAATTAACATACATCATATCTAATCTGTGGAATATTAAACATTTTTTCGGAAATCACCCGCACCATCTGGAAATACCCAAATCCCAGTTAGAATGACCAATACATGGTGAAGTGCTCCACATGTTTACATCATGTGGTACATGCAGCTACTAAACATCCGATAACTTCTTTTCTAGTGGCCACAAAAGTTGAAGGCAAAATCGCAAAAGAATTTAATGTCTGAATCCTTGAAGATACAGATTATGATGATTGCAGTACAGTGTGAAGAGTACGTCTTTGAAAAGGAAAAAACATCAAGCAGTCATAGATTTGGGGAGACTTAGCTATGGTTTATTCAGCTCATAGCATCATATGTGATCACGGAATCAATACATGTCAAAAGCAAATGTTGGCTTGGTGGAACCGAAGTCATTCTTCAGGTCTATGATTAAATTCTGTACAATGATAGTAGGGCCGTGGTAACAATAGCAGAATCAGGAGGGAACTATATCCAAAGCAACCATATAATATATTATTCCAGATCAAATGAACGGAAACGCATGCTCAATCAACAATTCCAAAAGGTTGTAATTCAAGTTAATGCTGTCATAACTAAACCTGACGCCTTAAAACTAATGCAAGAAGGCATGCCTGAATATTCCTTATCAATCATTTGTTGGGGTAGGGAAAAAGGAGCTTGTTGCTAAGTGTCAAACTAAAAGATGCTCAGACAATGCAACTAGACAAATCAGAAATCACTGGGTGGAAGTAAACCATTTGTATAAACCGCAATTTCAACTTATTTGATTAAACTGAGATCAGGACATGGCACTGAAAATGTGGTTAACAGCATGTGAAGTAGTCTGGACCTTCACTAAGGAAAACCATATGGTTGCATTTCTTTTCTATTTGCAAGCAGTCAATATACCTATTCAAACCATTCCCATAACATGACTGCATGTTCTCCAAAAGATTGTTGCTGCTCGAACTTACAGCAGTTTGTCCGGTTTTTAACTTCATATCATAATAATGAATTAACCTTTTTCATGGAGAAGGAAGCATTTTAAAAAAATGCAGAAAAAATAATGCATTTAAGTGTTGTATGCCAACAAAATTACCAGTTAAACAAAACAATAGTGTATGTAAGGATCATCAAAACTCAACACGGTAGTGGAGTAGTTATCTACTTCTAACAAAGATCATATAGAAACAATCTTGCATTTAAGCCATTCAGAAC
>NC_061512.1:255047275-255221151 GCF_022539505.1 Lolium rigidum
ATTCAGAACTTACAAAGGAACAATCTTGCATCCTAGCTCATAGAAGTGAGGGCACACTTCTAACAAAGACTGTATAGAAAGATATTAATGAAGAATCAGGAATTTAAGCCGTTCAGAACTTACAAAGGAACAATCTTGCATCCTAGCTCATAGAAGTAAGGGCACCGAACCCTCAAATCAACACAGGCTGCATCAGCTTGGATCTCCTTGCGAGTTCTGCAGCATTATATGACCTTAAGACATCGATCCCTTCCAGGATAAACTCCAACATACTACAAAGTACGCAACGCTAGCCATAAATAAAACTAAATCAATGGATATTCTGCTGAAGAGCACTTCATCAAGTTGGTGAGAGGTACTTCCATGTAATTTTGTTGAGATGAGAATGATAACTAACATGCATCCCTCTTAACAATTGATGTGTATGCAGCAATGCGAACAAAGATTACAGAGAAACCTACTTCTGGGTGAAGCAAGGGGGTACATTTATTGACACCGCTTGTTCTAGAGACAGCATCCCGTGTGCAAGCCAGAATGGAAGGTCTACCTTCGCACCTTTTTCAACCTGAACATAGAGAATATAATCAGTTCACTTTTTGTCGGGACCAGAGAAAATACCTCCAATTCATTTTCCACAGTAGCAGGAAGTGCTCAAAACATGATGCATCTAAGATCTAACCCCCAGTTGGTGTTCATTAAAACAGGGCACACCGGGGAAACAAGAAAGCAAGTAACGTTACAGATCGGTTTAACAGATTAAAACGAACAGCTGTGTATGATGCATTTCAGGTAAACATCATTTAACATTTTAACTAGTGCACATATCTCGGAAGTAATTTGTACAAGAACAACCGGGGCATATTGTGGTAATTTAGGATCATCAGTTCATCACCCTCACGCTCGGGTGTTACCCTCATTAGCTCTAACATCCATCACCAGGTTTAGCATAACAAATAGCACATTACTGAACAGAAGCATTGGACAGATACTTACACTGTTTCTCTCAGCACCGGGATCTAGCAGACCCACGCCATTTGCAGTTACTTGGAAAACAGCCGAAATAGGCTGCAATTACAGTAGAACATATTCACGCCATCTGTATCCGTACAAGCATAAACGAAGCAGATGATAAGGCGAGCTCGGTTACCTCCTCCTCCATGAGGATGTCATCGACGTCGTAGTAAGATGGCATTTCACCGATGAGTGCGATAGATCAGCTGTCCGTACTGCTTCTTGGTCGTCGGCAAGTCCGCCGGTTGGTCAGCGCCCGTGCTCCTGAAGAGAAAGAGGGGTCAGAGCGGAGAGAGGAGAGGCCGTTCCCCGCCGCCACCTGCTCGCCGCTCTCCGCCCGGGAGGGAGAAAGGAGAGGATAGGGTGAGAGAGGAGAGAGGACGCACTGACCGCCGCTCGCCGCGCCCGATAGCCGCCGCCGCCGCCAGGAAGAGTGCGAGATTGGGGGAGAGGTTCAGGAGGGAGAGAGTGGGTTGCGAGATGGGAAATGTTTCGGGCGGTGAGGCCAAAGCGCGCCCGCGAGGTTCGTCGCCCATCCCGCCAATTTTTTTAGAAAATGAAAAAAATGATTCTATGCCTCCGGGGGATCACGCGATTTGGAGCCTCAGAAAAATGGATCCAGCAACTTGCGTGGGGACCACCCACGTTTCCCTTCTACCTCGTCCACAAATTTCGCCAACCATATATGCGTTGTCTCCTAGCCTAGCTCAACCGCTGTCATCGAGCCGCTTTCCTAACTGCCCGCCACCTCCAAAATCCGGCATGGCCCCGCCTCCAGCCCCGATGGCACACGGCTCTATCCTGTTGATTCCTTCCCGCGCGCCCTAGCGGCCTTGGCGAGGATCTCGTGCGGCCGCCAGGCGCCAGCAAAGGTGGAGAGACGACCATCTGTCTGAGTATGTTGCGTCCAGGGGTCGTGCTACATAAGTAATTTTTTTGTTTTTGTTACATATTCATAATTCTTTTGCTATAGATTCGATTTTAGTTTGCTACATTTTGGTGTTTTTAAAAATAATTGACATTGTTGTCCCGCGGATTTGCATCATATGGAGAATTTTTTTGCTACAATAGCACACTTTTTTATGGTTATGCTACAATACTATAAAAAGTATTGCTACGACGTCATCGGCGATGTCTCCGGCAAAGTTGGTTTTGCTACAATAGCACACTTTTTGCTATAATATCATATAATTTCTGCTACAAACATCTTGTGGTTTTGCTTCAATAATAATTTTATTTTGCTATGTTAACTCCGGCGAGGTCTCCGGCAATGTCTCTGGTGAGGTTTCCTGCGAGTTCCCAGTAAATGTCTTTTTGCTGCAATAGCACAAACTTTTTGCTATGACGTCTACGACGAGGCTTCGGTGGTTTCTTCGGTGAGTTAGTTTTTTTCTTTTCTTTCTTGGATGAACCATTGTTTGCTTGTGCGGTACGGGCAGGTGGTACGGTCGTACCCCGTCGTCCGCCAAAGCTGATGTTTTTAGCAATTATGTTCTCTTTTCTTCCTAGTCTCTCGTTCGGGTCTTTTTCATCAAGACCTTCTACAAATCATCAAAACTAAGTAAAATTTATTAGCAAAATCCTAATGTCTAAAATAAATAATAAAAATACTATGAGAAAAACTAAATTGCGAATAAAGAAAAGATGGATTGGCTCCCATTGAGCATTTTATTAGAAACTCATTCGTGTTTTAAGTATACTAGTATAATACATGTACGTTGCTACGGGTAGACTGATTTTTTTATCATTGAATGCAAATGATCAAAGACAACACAGGTTTCTTGTTTTTCCAACTCAAAACATGTCCGTCGAACTATCTCACCAAGGTCTAGCACGTTCACACATTTCCTTAACTTCTTCTCATGAGTCGCCAGTCTTTAATTTTTCAGACAATAATTTTTCTCTAATGAGAATGTGAAAGTATTTCATCTAAGTCTAGCGTGTTCACGTTCTTCCTTGACATCTCCACATGAGTCGTCGTTTCTTTAACTTTTCAGAGAATCATTTTGGTATAATCAGGAGAATGCCGCATTGGTCTTAATTAATTGAAGATAATATCTTGACAAGATCTTCTTTATGTGAAATAAACTGAGAACTTGTTCGTGGGAAAAGCCGCATCAACTTCATACAAAAAATAAGTGTTTCCTCTTTCTCACCATCGTCGTTCCATGGTAGATTGCAAGCCCCTCGCTGCATCTCGATTCATAATACCATAAACTCGTAAGAATGGTTGGCAACATCCATAAATTTTATTGAGATATGAATACTAATTTAGTACTCACTCCGTGCATAAGTTACTCTTCTAACGGTTCGAAAATTTAGTACTCACTCCGTTATTCGTGTCGTGAATTCAGATGTATCTATTCACAAAATATGTCTAAATACATCTAAATTTGCGACAAAAAAATAAAGAAATGGATGGTATACTAAAAGTGTCTAGTTCAGTAAAAATCTCAGGGCAGAAATATTTTAAATTAAAGCTGAATTAACAAATTAGAAATGGATTTCTACACGCAAGGGCAGGCAAGATTGACCTTGGACCGACCTCATTAAATTTTTCTTAGTACACCATTTAGGAGTTTTCTTAGTGAATGTGCCTCATTAAATTTTTCATAATGTTGGCTGCATGTGAAGTAAATCAGATTATATTTTCTTTTGTTACTCTTTGTTTCCTTTATTAGTCTTAGAAGATTTAAAATGAAGTTGTGATATTATTATTGATGCATAGATACAAGCTGCCATATTTATGGAGAATGCACGTATTGTATAACACAACTTCATATATATATGGTACCACTGATTTGCGCAGCACACCGAAGTTTCACAGTATATTTTTATACAGAGAATTTCGATGAAATAACTATCTTTGAATTGGTGTTTGATGCTTTTTGAAAATGTCAAAAGGTCACTCATTGTTCCTCTGGTACACAACTCCAGTAGTTAGAACGTCTACATTTCTCTTCCTACAACTGGATTTCTTTCATCTAGGCATCCGCCCCATCTTCTACTTCAAGTTGGGACTTGATAGCAGAAGTTGTCTTGCTTTTTAATGGAAAATATATATTTTGGAATGCTGAGATATTTGAGATAAGGGAAACAACTAGGATGACCAAAACCCAGCGATGATTTATAATTCTTTGTAACTTAGACATTGGCAACACTTCTAGGTCCACTCCCTCTTCAATCGCTCGCTCGAGTCCATGCCCTACACCCTCAAGTATCTCGGCTCCATGTGGTGAACAAGCACCTCTAGATAACCCTCCCGCGTGCTTTAGTATGACTTTAACGTGTTGAATTGATGAGTGTAGAATTTTAGTTCGTATAGTTGTTAGCATGTGATATGATTGAGGTTGCATGCTTATGTAGTTCTGATGGTGGAAGGCATGTATAGCATATTTGTAGTGATCATCCTTAAATTTTCCGTTATCTGTTGTTTTTTGGTTTTGATTGTAAGGTAATCTACGTTTGCCTCAACTAGAGTACTTGGTGTGGTGGTGAATTGATATGAAATGTAGTTAAATTTCCATGTTGAAGAATAGAGATACTTTACCTGATGTAAAATTCTATTGGAATAAATGTCCTACCAAAACAAATGCAGCTTGATGATTCTGTGCAGTAATTAGATGCAGAGAGTGTGATGATAAAAGCTCATTCCTTGATTAGGTATTAATGATATGTTCAAATGCTCGAGTATTAATCTTAATCAGATTCCTAATAATAGGTGCTGCTGCACATGCATCCATTTTTGTAGTATTTTAATTAAGTATTCTTTCATATCTAAAATATCACCGGCTTTCTATTGTGTAATACTTGCTTCCTCCTTACACTTCTAAAATTTCTATATGATAATAGTATTCGACATATCCTACGTTGGAGATATTTTCACATCTTCGAAGTTGATTCCATGAAAATTTGCTTAGTTAGGCAATTATTCATGCGTTAAATTTCAGCTGTGGCAATTTTAATCAATTGATGTGTTGCTACCTTAAGTATATTTTAGTTTGGTTGGTTGGGTCAATCTAACCCATTCGATAATATTTGCAGAAAATAAAAACCATTTTATAGATTGTTTGTCATTAATCATGTGGTTTCATAATACTTGCTTGCGCCCTACACTTCTACACTTTTTATATGATAATAGTATTTTTATTAATGATCATTTACATAATATACTCATGCTTTTATTGTGTTTGAAGGTCAGGGTGAGCGAAGGTGGGGCAAAGTGGAGATTATGTATGCTCCCTCCTCCAGTTGTCGTTGTAATAGTAGGCTTAGAGCTTGGATCTGAATGTTGTTTTTTTTCTTTTCATGCGTCTTATCTCACTTCGTCAGCCTCACGGGACTACTAGGGGTAAGAAAGCGAAACACATTCATTTGATTATGTCTATTGCCTTCATGTTGTTGTTCTGATCTCTATCTGGTAATGTAATTTTGATTGTTTTTTTATTTCGTTTCAACATACATGCTCCCAAGAATATTCTTAGTTGTTGTACAATAAGGCAACATGTCCAAATATTTTTACAATTGTGGCACCACGCTGGGCCATCACCATTTGTGTAAGACTATCCAATGTTTTTCTTTCTTTCTAATTTGAGGCTGCAATTTGTTTCGTTTGCACAACATTGCCATGCCACAATGCTGCCGTTAGTACTTTTGTGAAGTTTTATTTTGCCGTGAAAAGAAAGAGCTTGTGGTGCAATATACGGGGGATAAAAAGTTATGTACAAGGTGATGTAATTCAAATGGTTGAAGGACCAACCAACAGAGCGGAAGCAAGGCGTCAAGGCGACGGTACCAGAGCCAGAGTTTGTGAGAAAGTGGGCTATCAAAGGCAATTGTGTTACCTGTGAGCGAGGCCACGACGAAAGCCAGGGCGGCAACAGCCTGAAAGATGCCCCTCTTATTGGTTATGATTGAATACTCCTTTATATTTTACGACTTCATGTTTGGTTGTACCTGGCTATAGGTTACGTGTGCCCTAATAAGGAAACGTATGGGCCACGGCGAAAGCCGGGGCGACAACAGCTTGGAAGAGGCCCCGTTTTTAGGTTAGTACTCTACATTTTATGACCTCTTGTTTGGTTATGTTTTAGTGTACCTAACTATAGGTTACATGTTGTAATAAAGAAACACATGGTCCAAATCTGGATACAATATGGATGATTCCTTGGCAAAATTCAAAAGATCATACCAAATAAACTATGTTCCACTTGGCTTTGATGTCTTTGTTTAGATGGTCTATACTCGGATCAATTGCACGTATTACCTATGTCATTAAGATGCTTTCGTAGAAACAAAAACATATGAAATGTACCAAACGTGCTAGCCCACCTCATGCGACAACGCGAGGCAGCCGGCGCGGCGAAGCGTGCATGTCCGTCTAGTCAATAATAATTGTGTTGAAATCATCATGCGAAGGCAAACTAAGCTTCTGGCTAATTATTGTGCCATTATCGCCTTTTTTGCGAAACACAGTACAATCAAAGACGCTCACACATATGCGATACACCCCTATGAATGCACGCACGCATACCCTACCCCTATGAGCACCTCCGAGAGACTGCGTCGAAGATCTGATCCGGCGGGTCTTGAGATTGACGAAGTCATCTCAGGCGTCTCGCTGTCGACGAGAACGTCGTCTCCCACTGAAAAAATATTCTGCCTTTTATGAGACGCTAAAGTGTTAAATCCGGAATTTAAATTCTGGTGGGCTGGGTGTCACTACCGTTCTAACCATCTAACCATAGGTGGTTCTCTTGCGCCATTATCGCCTGAACTCAAGTGTGCGGCTCTCAAGTGTTTGAGTGGATCCAGCACATAACTTGGCCATTACTTTGTACTACACGCTAGTGTGGACGCTCGTCGACCGTCCATTGCCCCGTTGTTCAAACCGAGGAGGCGAGGAACGACCAGACCCCTCTTAATATTTGTTTTGTTCTTTTCTGCGTTCCACTGGCTATAAAAACCCAGGTAAAACACCTACTCGGACACATAGCTACTGTAGCTAGCACCTGTAGTACTGTAGTAGTAGTCGTTTGCTGTGAGAGATCAATGGCGCCGGCGTTGCTGTCTGTTCTCGACATGATGAGGGCGCAGCGGGCCGAAGGCCCGGCGACTGTGCTGGCCATCGGCACGGCGACGCCGGCCAACTGCGTGGGCCAGGCCGACTACCCGGAGTACTATTTCCGGGTGACTAACAGCGGCCACCTCTCCGACCTTAAACAGAAGTTTAAAATAATATGTAAGTTGAAGGTAGATTAAAATACTAGAAAATTGGTAAGAGTCTTAGTTATGAATTTAACGATCTGATTTTCTTCTGTCAAGTGAAAAAAAGTTCATGCTCTGCTATAGGACGTCACAGAAACTTAGGTGCTAAGTGCTTGCAAGTGAGTCGAACGCATATCAAGACACAAGAGAACAAATCAAAAAAAAAAAAATCAGTCCTGTTTTTTTATTGAGGGTAGCTGCTCTGTTTAAATGGTGATAATAATTATATGTCTCAAAATATAATGTGTTATGAATTAAAGTACTAGTATTATTTTCATTATTCAATTGAAATAACTTTTCATGAGCACGCAGAACGCAGAGTCAGAAGTTAACCACAAAACTATGACTGCACATACTCTACTAGGCTTTTCCTAAAAAAAATACTCTGCTCTATTTCGAAACATATGCGGTAAGTGCTTGGAAGCGAATCAAACGGATATTATGACACAAGAGGAGTTCTGTTTTATTTATTTATTGAGGGTAACAATTCTGCTTAGTTGGTGATAAAAAATATGTCACAGAAAATATTAGGTGGTATGAGTTTAACAGAATTATTTTCATTTGTCAATTAAAATAGCTTTTCATATGTATGTAGAGTGTAGAGTCAGAAGTTAGAAGTCTGCACACACAGACATAACAGACATAACAGTACTCTACTATGGTTTTCGATCGAAGAAGAAAAAAACACTCCCCTAGGTGAAACTAGTAGTTTAACTCTCTTGCGCGCATGCAGGTGAGAGGTCTACAATTAAAAAGAGACACATGCACATGACGGAGGAGCTCTTCCAGCAAAACCCCCAGATGTGCGCGTTTGACGGGCCATCGCTAAACGCGCGCCAGGCCATCCTCGCCGGCGAGGTCCCTAGACTTGGGGCGGCTGCAGCGCTCAAGGCGATCAAGGAGTGGGGCCAGCCACTCTCAAAGATCACGCATCTTGTGTTCTGCACCCGACAGGCCGTCGACATGCCGGGCGCCGACTACCAGCTGCTGAAGATGCTCGGGCTCGACCCCTCCGTGAGGAGAGTCATGTTGTACCAGCATGGCTGCTTTGCCGGCGGCACGGTGCTACGCGTGGCCAAGGACCTCGCGGAGAATAACCTCGACGCGCGTGTGCTCGTGGTCTGCTCAGAGATCACGGCCGTCACCTTCCGTGGGCCCTCCGCCACAGGCTCGCACCTTGACAACCTTGTCGCGCAGGCGCTCTTTGGGGATGGTGCGGCGGCGGTGGTCGTCGGAGCCGATCCCGAGGAGCCCTTGGAGAGGCCGCTCTTCCAGCTGGTCTCGGCGAGCCAGACGATCCTTCCCGAGTCAGACGGCCTGATCGGAGCCACTCTCCGAGAGGCCGGCCTTAGTGTGCACATCAACAAGGATGTGCCCACCATCATCTCGAAAAACATCGAGAACGCTTTGGTCAAAGCCTTCGCTCCATTGGGCATTGAAGACTGGAACTCCATATTTTGGGTCGCACACCCCGGCGGTCCAGCGATTCTAGACATGGTTGAGGCCAAGGTGAGCCTCAACAAGGAGAGGATGGGCGCCACCAGGCATGTGTTGTCCGAGTATGGCAACATGTCCAGCGCCAGCGTGCTCTTCATTCTCGATGAGATGAGGAAGCGCTCCGCCGAGGATGGCCACGGCACCACCGGCGAGGGCATGGACTGGGGTGTCCTCTTCGGATTCGGCCCTGGTCTCACCCTCGAGACCATCGTGCTACACAGTGCACCTATCGTTGCCTCCGCATGATTCAAAATAATGGAGGCAGCCGAAGCATCTCTATGTTGAATAATTTACCTCACCGTAGTCTGTATTAGGCCATGATGACGAATGTTGAAGAGGTTATGTGCTATATACTAGTGTCTTGTCTTGTGCGATTATTATATTAATCTACTTTCAAAAATTAGACAATAATGTAAGCAATGCATCATAGCCCAACACTAACATAAACAAATATTTGTTAGCCAAAAGGAATAATTATCATAATCCACCGCGACAACAAACACAAACATGTCTTAGTATAACTAGAATCTTGGATTACCTAAGGAACCATGTGTGGCTTATGCATTCAACCCTGCCTTAACATTGTCATAACAATAAGCAGAAAAAACTATACCTGCTCATCTACATTATACATGTAGAAAAGAACAAACTAATAAGACTCTGCCTACAAACTACAATATATGAGTGGTAAAAAGCAATAGACGACTGACATTTGATGTACATTGTACATGTAGAAAAGGACAAAATAATTAAGACTCCGCCCACAAACTACAATATATGAGTGGCACCAAAGTTAAAGCAGTAGCCAAGTGACAATTGATATACATTGTACACCTGTATAAAAGAACAAAATAATTAAGACTCTGCTCACAAACTATAATATATGAGTGGCAGCAGAGTTAAAGCAGTAGCCGAGTGACATTCGATGAACATTGTAAATGTAGAAAACAACAAAATAATTAAGACCCTGTACATAAAGTACAATATACGAGTGGCAACAGAGTTAAATCAGTAGCTGAGTAACATTTGATGTACATTGTACAAGCAGAAAGGAACAAAATAATTAAGACTCTGCCACAAAGTACAATATATGAGTGGCACCAAAAGTTAAAGCAGTAGTTGAGTGATATTTGATGTACATTGTACATGTAGAAAAGAAAAAGGTAATTAAGACTCTGCCCATAAACTACAATATACGAGTGACACCGGAGTTAAAGCAGTAGCTGAGTGACATTCAATGTACATTGTACATGTAGAAAAGAACAAATAATTAAATCTCTGCTCGCAAACTACAATATACGACCGGCTACAAAGTTAAAGTAGTAGCCGAGTAATATTAGATGAAGATTATAAATGTAGAAAACACCAAAATAATTAAGACTCAGTCCACAAACTACAATATACGGGTGGCAAGAGAGTTAAAGAGTAGACGAGTAACATTTGATGAAGATTGTACATGTAGAAAAAAAATTAAGAAATTGTCCATAAATTACAATATACGTGTGGCAACATAGCTAAATCAGCAGCCGAATTACATTCGATGTACATTGTACATGTAGAAAAGAACAACAAAATAATTAAGACCATGTACACAAACTACAATATACGGGTGCCAACCGAGTTAAAGCAGTAGTCGAGTGACATTCTGTAGTGACCGTGCATACAACTTATTATGTAGTGTACAAATCATTGGCATAACACTCACGGGCCATCGTTTCATGAACATCACACCCAACAAAGTGACAACGGAAATATCGAGGGTCCAAAAGTGTCTGACTATATTATTTCATCTAAAAAGATCTCGTACAAAAGATCTCTGGAACCTTCTTGGCATAGTGAACTTGCCATGTAAGATCCTATTCAAATCAAGATCCAAAAGAAGCAACTCGTTGACTACTTGAGGACAAGACCTATTTCGACTACTACAGTTTGCTTCTACAACAAGACTTTAATGGATACGTTCTGAGGCTTGGGGAAGTGGTCTCTTCCTATATTTATCTCAGCGTCTACTATATTTAAACTCACTCATCTAATATTGTACTCCGGATTTGTACGTCTGCTCCTTGCAGTGTCCTCCTAATTGTCCTAGCTATTCAGTCTGGAAGGATGCCGTTGTCTCCTCTAGGGTCTAGAAAGGGATGAGAGAATATATTGAGTACGCCTTAGTCAGCAAGCTCAACTATGAGGGTGTCTGATGCACTATATACAACTGTGGATCAGGGGGTCCTAGGCATATGCAGGTTTTCGAAAATGTTTTTTTTTATAGAAAAGGTAAGTTTTCAATCTGTGAAAACTATGTCCGCCAGACTTCCAGGATTGTGAGAATGGAGTTCCTTTCGCACCATGATCGTAGTATTTTTCCAAAGAACAGTACACTCTCGAGAGGTGCGTTACTTTTCCCACAGACGGCTTTAGCCATGTTACACATCCGAAAAATTTATGCACGCGTATACACATCCGAGAAGTTTGTGCACCCCTATTCACATGCAAACTTCCTAGGTCTGAGGTCCAATCTAAAGACAAGCCAATCATTGCCCTTCTTCATGACCCCACATTCCACCCAGTGTAATGAGTTTCGGTCACGAGACCTATGCTTAATAATCCGCCCTTCTATGATACCATAGTTGTCATTCCACATCATGGAGGAGGATGTTACGGGCTCCCACCCTGTTGATTCCCTAATGGAATGTAATCTAACCCGATATCTGAGGAATGTAAAAGGAAGAAGATCCAGCTTATCCGTCCCACTCCATATTTTTTGTTGTCGGCGCTTTCTATACGGCGCTAGAATGACTAACTACATTTGTTACTTAATCTTAATGGTGTTTTGAGTACAATGGAACCTCCACCATAGGGTTTCACCCTCAACCCTGGTTCCACTGCCCACCCAATAGATTACGCGACCCGAGGCTGGTGATGGCTCGTGAAAATGAACACATTATCTCCATCTAAACCGGAATATTTTGTTACCATTACTCTATCTATGCTAAGCTATTAGGAGTAGAAGTAGGAGTAGCGGACATCAGTTGTAAGTGAACTTGCATTTTTGTTATTTCGTCTTAGACTCAGAGTTCCTTATGATTTTTGTATCTTGCTCGAGGACTCTCAAGCTTTAAGCTTGGGGATGTTGATGTCGTGAAAACGGCCATATTATCTCCATCTAACCGGGATATTTCATTACACCATGCAGATAATATCTTCATATCTCAACTAATAAATGTTAATTCATACTTAGGTGTGCAAATCCCATGCTTTTTGTGTTGTGTAGAAAACTAGAAATGGAAGAAAATAGGAGGAAGTCAAGGGCAATTAATGAAGAATGGTGGGCTGAAATCATCACCAAGTCAACCAGGGTCGAAAACCAAGTCGCAAAAGACTTAGCGACCACTGGTACTATCGTCCCCGCCCATATCAAATGACCAAACCATGTGTCGGTGGTTCCACCTCTTCAAACCCAGTATAAAATGTGAAGGGACCCGAGGCATTTGATGAACACAAGGAGACAAATACCACATTCCGCCTCCAGATCATATCTCATCTCACCTGAAGCGTTGAAGCCGCCACCATCGACTTTAACGCTTCATAAACACCTTCTCCATCTTCATTCCATCTCTATCTATTTGTAATTTAGATTCGATATTTGATTGGCTGCATTGTAAGACTCATCATTCATATCTTTGAGATTTTCTATACAATGTTCTCTATTGTTCATCTAATCATGCATGAGTAGTCCACTTGGACTATGAGCTTAGACCTAACCCTCGCAAGAATAGTGCATCTAAATTTTATGGGATATTGTGTAATATGGGTTAGAGATCCATTTCATGTCTTTTTTTTATCTCGATCCATTTCATGTTTGACATGTACCCAAACAAACGAGACCGGTAAAAGGTTTAGAGGTCTAAGTAGTTTTTTGCATGATTCAACGCTATGCTCAGGTGATAGTATTCATATGGTTGATAGTGTGGCTATTATCTAGGGGTTAACGGAGTATTCATGAAACTTAAAGCTATCGTCTGATATTTATATCTTATTACGTCGCTCCACATGACATGTGGAGGAACCCGAGGTGGACAATTGATGCGTGACAACTGCGGCATGCGGTATAATGGTGCACTTTAGGACATACCACCCACATCAATGTTGCATCTTTTTACCTTGATTGCTATATTCTACATGTGTGCTTCATCCTGTCTTTTAAATCACATGCACTAAGGCACAACTATAGGAGTAAACCTCAAGCCTATGCCTATCCACAATCATCAATACACAACCCTACACAAGAACACATTAGTCCACTAAGACAAGTAATTAATTGAGCACAAGGTTCTGGGCCAGAGATGCTAAAGGATACCAAAAGAAGATTCAAGGGTCCATGTTTTACACAGATCATTATTTTGGCATGTTGGAATATATGTAAGCAGAGAAACAACATGATTTTTAAAGGAATACTACCAACATTCAGGAATTGGAGAGCTGGTTTTGTCTCACATGTTACCCTTCTTAAGTATAGGGTCAAAAAGTGTACTATCCCCTTTTTGTCATCATGGAATGACAACTTGTTGTAAATATTAGGTTAGTTTTTTTATTTTGTTTGTGTAAACCTCTTTACATACTTTTATAAGTTTGAAATAAAAGGCTGTGGGGGACTCCCCTGCAGTAGTTAGCTTAAAAAAGACAAGTAATTAAAGAAACACTACATGCCTCGCTTGAGTGATCTTATACCAAAAGCGATCTTACGATGGATTTGATAAACCTAGGTTCTCTAGGGAAAAAGATTACATACTACAATATGGTAATCCAAATCAAAGATATCAACCCTTTTACTACCGCTGTTGCCAGGGAAGCTATCGCTACCCTGATGAGGCCACTAAAAATTATTTTTCTAGTTTAATTACTATTTTAGTTTATTGTTTTCTTAGTGTTGTTAAAAAATGTTTACCTTTTTTCTTAGCTTATTTCTCGTTTATCACTATTCTAAACCCCATTAAAAATTGGTACTATACCAAACAAAGGAATTGGGGAGTTTGCGACTCCAATGATGGTTATCTGCGCGCACCCATCACTCAACCCGCAGTGAGACGGATAATTATGAGATAAAAACTCATTTCTTAACATCGGTACAACCAAACCAATTTGGAGGTTTAGTTGTTGAGGATGCGGGCATGCATTTAAATACTTTCACTAAGATATACAATATGCTCCGTATTAAACATGCTAATCCAAATGTTGTTAAATTGCATCTTTTATCCTTTTTCACTTAGAGGGAAGGCTAAAGAATGGTTATTGTAGGTTCCCACTGCATCTATTACTTCTTGGGAAAATTGTTGCAACATGTTTATGACTAAGTTTTTCCCATATGCGAAAACCATGCAACTTTGTTCTAACATTACAAGCATTAGACACGAAGACCATGAGCCACTAGTGCTTGCATAGGAAAGGATGAAGGAGGTAATAAGAAACTATCGCATTCACGGGATGGAAGAATGGCTTATATTACATATTTTATAAAGTTTTAAATACTATGTCAAAGTCTATGTTGGACACTGCAGCAAGAGGAACCTTTATGAGAAAGGAGATTAACATTGCTACAAATCTCCTCAACTACATGCAAGATAACCACTCTCACTAGCATGTGGAGCAATCTAGTTCAAGAAAGGTGAATCTGTCATCAAGGAGAATAATGAAGTCCTAATTGCAAAGATAGACGAGCTCATTTGCATGATAAAAGGTAATGAAGATAAAGCCATATTTAATGCTAAGATTGAGAAGGAAATTTTATTTCATGCAATAACTCCTACCTGTATGGATGGACAAAGGTCATAATTCCAACTTCCAAAAATCATATCCTAGTTTTGCAAGAGCATCTAATAATCATAGGGATTTCTATTTTCCTGCCCCTGGCTCCTTAGTTGTACTCAGTTTTCCCCAGCTCCTTAGTTTTTCCTCAGTTTTCCACAAGCCCTTGTTTGAAACCCGCAGAAGCAGCTCAGACGGCAGGATTCCCGTTTAGTTGACCGTTCTGTCACGTGTGGGGCCGCGTCGCGTGGGGCTTGTAGAAAGGGACCGCGTGGGACAGGACGAGACCGTGTTTGGTTGCACGTGAGCAGGAGCTGGGTTCTGTCTCTCTCGGCCCCAAATTGGCATTATTAAGAGCACCTTTTTCCCCTCTTTCTCTCTGTCCTTTTCACCAAAATAGTATCAAATCTAGAGAAGCTTGCATTTCTGTATTTCTTCAATTATTTGTGACTTTTGGCCCTCGTTGTTTGCCCAATATGGCAGCAAATCTAGTACTCTCTCTGGTCCATATGTATGTAGTTAAATCTAGAAGCAAATCTCCAGGGTAATGTACGATAAATTCACAGTCATAGTAAATCGAGAAAACAAAGTAGGGCCAACAAAATATAGTAGAATAGGGATAGATAATAAGATGCATACACAGCAGCCAACATAGTAACAGGTTCGAGGTTCTTCACAGCACCATCATACTAACAACATAACAACAAGGGATCCCTAGCTAACAACAAAGGGATCCCAACAACAAAATGGGAGGCAGCAGCAGCACACGTCCAGGACTCCGCCTATCCCATCTGGCTCTCCCTCCACTTGTTGCTGCTGCTCCCCTTGGGAGGCTTGGGCTTGAGCGGAGGCATGCGCCCGACGGAGATCTCCACCCGTCGCATGCCGCGGAGGTGCATGCCGAGCGCCCGTGCTTGGCGCGGAAGGAGTAGACGTTCACCGTCGTGCCGACCTTGGGGAAGGTGTTGCCGATGTTCTCGGCATGCGTGACGAGGCAGTTGAAGTCCGTGCCGCCGAGTCTCCTAGTGCAGAAGGGGCACCTGTAGACACCCTTGGCGAAGTAGGAGATGTACTGGCCGACCTGCAGCCTCCGCAAGCACTCGGCGAGTCTTGACGTCCTCCTCCTCGTCGTCGCCGCCGACGTCGCCGCCGGACAGCTGATCCATATCAAACGAAACTATGAGTGAATGAGTTGCAACGATGACGAACGTGCATGATAACAAAGTTAGGAAAAACAGAGTCAGCCTCAGTTAGAGTGGGCATGATTATATATCTACAGGGAAGGTGTTAGCGAACCAAAGCCCATGCACAACAGATTTGTACATAGCAATGGTTCGCTGAACCCTCCCTGTAAAAATTTGTGCCCAACGATTCATCATAGGCAAAGAAACAGATTCCAGATCTGAACTTGAACACATTCCAGATTATTTGCAAAATTAAACGGTTGATATCTTTTGATTAGTGCATAAAATAACTGATTGAGATCCCATGATTATTTGCATAAATTAACTGATTGAGATCCAATTATTACTTGCATAAATTAACCGAACGGCCGAACCCCAAATCTTAAAAGATATCAAGAAGTGATCAAAATAAAATGGAATAAAATCGGCGCAAATATTAGCCCAATACTAATCCATCTACAGATCCATCTACACCAGCAAAAATAGGGTTCAAAAAGGAATGGGGAACAAAAAAGGAAGCAAACCGTAGTTACCTCGTTCCATGGGTCCTCCAGGAAGGTGTCGTAGGGGTTCGGGGGCGGGACGTACGGCACCGGCTCATAGGGGTCAAATCCCGGCGGGATCTGACCGCCACCGGCGGCAGCAGCCTCCGATGCACCGGCGGCGGCGGCGACGTCCGTTGAGCGGACGGCGTCGAAGAGGGAGGCGTCACACTTGGAGTCGACGGCGCCGTCGACGATGGGATTGGCATTCTCCTTGTCCATCTCGCCGGCAGAGGAGAGGGAGAGGGAGAGGGTTTTTTGCTTTGGAGAAGATGATGGGACGTGAGAGAGGCGGCGTTGCGTGGGCGAGTGAGAGTGACAGAGATAGTGGGAGGAGGCATCTATAAAGGCGAGGGGTGGTTAATGCGACCCGCGTCCTACGCGTCCACCGCTGCACGTCTGCACGTCTTGGACTTCTGCAATGCGACACGCGTCCACGATTGCACATCTTAGACTTCTGCACCGCGACCCGCGTCTACGCGTCAACAATTGCACGTCTTCCATTTCTGCACCGCAACACGCGTCCTCGAGTCTGTTGACTGCCAAAACCCACCGGCGGGCAGCGGCCTTGTCAACACCGTAGAGCCGGGAAGAGCCTAGAGCTGCGGCTGGCTGAGACCCCTCCGAGCGACGGCCCGCAATGCTCTTCTGGTCACACGCGGCGATGCGAAGTGCAAGGGCGTGCCACCCGACCTATACCTGGTCGGGAAGGTGATGGGGATGCCTCGCTTAGTTTCTGCCGGTGGCATACATGTAAACATTAAATACGAGCCTCGATCGGCTCTCGAGTTATCTCCGTGAATCGGCTCAAAGAGCCGATCCACCCATGATTCGTACGGGGTGCACGAATACTTGGTGGTCCTGCTTGATCAAGATAAAGCTAATAAGATCTACGACGATTTAGGGTTTTCACCGCATAATCGGATCATCTTACTCCAGGTTGGGCCTCGCGGCTACGCACGGTGCTCGTAAGCCGATCCTAAACAAGGCCTAAAAACCAACATGAAGTTGATCCTCGGAACATCCTGTTTAGGACTTGCGAACGCCACCCTACGTGCCACTGGATCCTCCCCCCTTTGTAAGGCCTAACTATTGCAGATATTAAACTAATCCTTGTAGAACAAGGAGCAATCGTAACGGATCAGATATACTAAATAATGATCAAGCGGGGTGCCGCCCCACACCCGAGATAGGTGTGAGGGCGGCTAGATATGCAAGGGTTGCACTACGTAAGCATGCTTAAACGAAGAACAATGCTAACCCTAACACATCTATGATAACTACGTTGCTCGCCATCAAAAGCGCTTCGAGTACGAGCAACGCATGAACAACGTGGAGGCTTAGTGCTGCCTAGATCGCAAGATGCGATCTAGGCAGACATGTCGCTTACCTGATAGAAACCCTCGAGACGAAGGAGTTGGCGATGCGCCGAGATTGGTTTGTTTTGGGTTGAACGTGAGTTGTTGTTTCTTCCATAAACCCTAGGTACATATTTATAGTCCAGCGGACTTTCTAATTTAGGCGTGCACTAAACCGTGCACGAGATAAACTCTAACTTTTAATCCACGACGTAATCTACTATAAAAAGATACACGGGCAAACTAGCCCAAATTCTCCATATAAGGCCGCTTCAGAAATCTTCCACGTGTAATCTTCCAAGCCCATCTCTCTCGTGGCCCATCTCCTGATTTGACCAAAATCTGGTGATAACACATGCCCCCCTGGTTTTGGAAATGTCATTTCCAAAATCATCATGCTCTTCTCTCGTCGGGTCATGTCGTGGCATCACCGTTGCAGTATCCTTTGTCTCCTCATACTTTGCAGTGAGGAGCTATGATGCCGATAATGAGGGCAGCGAGGATTAGTGACATGGCATCAGTGGTATGCAAACAATCGGCTCTCCTTGAGCAATCGGTTCTTTATTAAAAACCCTCCTTTATTACTGAAGAAGCGTTTCCAGCCAGTCGTTTTGCCGATAGTCAAAGTCACACGATCTTCAAAAAAGAACCGATGGCGTCGCATCGGTCTCTCTCATAAACACACTGGGTAACGTCGAGCTAGCCGCCCTTCCAAACGGTAACCCGCGACCTCCATCTGAAAAGACAGAGTCAGATCCCCAAATCGCCGCCTGAGCAGTTCCAATCTACCACCACCTACACAGATCTCGACCGCGCTGCTTCCAATTTCTTCAACGCATCTCATGGCGGAATCATCCAACACCGATACCACGGTTTCCGGACTGAAGGTAATCCTCAACCTCTTCTCGCCGTTTGACTTGATACGGGATTAATGCAAACACCTGAATTAATGCCTCGCTCCGCTACTAATTTAGGTTTCAGACATTCTTCTCGCCACATCCTTCTCTCGCAAATTCGATGTGCCTCGGTCCTCGTTCTTCCGAGAGCCCCGCCTCGTTAATTTCGTGCGAAGCTAACGTAATCCCCTTTGTGAGCCAAAACCTAGATCCGACTTCCGGGCCGACCGCTCGCGAGCCCGGCCCAATCCCCCCGAAGGTTGGGTGGCATGGTACAATAGGGTATCAAAATCCCACTATGTCACTTGGGAAACCATAGGAATAGCCGATGCCCTGTCATTATCGCCGTCTCCTCTTGAGAAGAATGAGAACATCCCGAAAACCATCGGCTACTTCGGTCCGACGCACCGAACCGTTTCATGTTTGGTCATGGTCCTATGACTCCGACCCTGCTGGATGTGGCCATGATCACAGGGCTAGACATTGCATCCCCCAGCCCTTCTGCATTCAAGCTGCCAAAAGTCCCTTTCACTCTCTCCTCTAAAAAAGAGTGTACCAGCTCGGGGTGCCTATCTCAATCGCTATATGAAAACCAAAGGCCCCGTGGACAGAGAGGGAGCACACAGCCTTCTTGAATTTCCTGGCTGGAGCACTTCATATTCTCGCGGTCCATCACTTGCTCCCACCAAGAATTACCTCTCCCCGGCCTATGAACTCGCTAAAGGCACCCAACTTGGTCTAGGCAAGCTATTCCTTGGAGAGATTTATCGATCCCTTCAACCGATGTCCGTCAAACTCGTTCACTCGCAAGACAGCTTAAAACCGGCGGCCCCCGGTGGTTCATTCAATTGTGGGCCCAACTATACTTCCAAAGCCAAATCCCGGACTTCCCATCGCTGACCACCCGCACCTTTCCGGATGAAAATGGCAAGGAAATTCGATGCACCAGCCTACGGCCAAGCCCCGTATGGTCTCCCGGCAGCAGGTCGATCCCCAAGGAAGCAGCAGGGTGGTTTAAGATTTTCTTCCAAGGTTTGGACAACCCCCTGTTCCACCCTTACACTGAATCGGCAAATTTTGAAAACCCCGTCTCTTTCCGATTGGATGACTTTGCCGATGACGCCGGCACACAGCACTTGTACTCCCTCATGATTCGTCCTTGCTTCCTCCCTGTTGGCATGAGTACCTCGAACCGGATCATCAAGCCCGGTTATGAGTGTTATCAACCAAGTAGTAGCGGCTCGACAGCCTTGGTCTCTGGACAGTGCCTCCACACTTCTTCCTACACCACCCGACGGCAAGTAGAGCCGAACCGCCCGACATCCTCACTGCCCGCAGGTGCTATACCTTCTTTGATGCTTTGGCCATACCAATTCCCCACGACCTCCGTTTCTCCTTCACCACCGATGGTTTTGAAACTTGGTGGTCTATGTGGAAGACCCACGTCTTCGGGAGGGCCCTAGGACCGCTGCTCGAAGGAGCTTGACGCCGAATATGATCCCCCCGCCGACCGTGTACCGTCACTTAAGCATTTCTTGTAACTCGCCTTATGGTGATTGTCCGTGACCCGACTCTTTTCTCCTAGCGAGCAACAAGATGGCCCGGCTCCTACACAAGCCGACGGTTCCCCTTTCGTATTCCTTCCTCCGGCACCGCGTGGTTCTCTTCGCCGCGAGCTCGCCACCCCGAAGAAAGTCATAATGCGAGGTCAGCCGATTTCACCGAAATCGGCTCCGAAGAGTAGAGCATCTTCGGGGCCGCGTTGCCCCCGAGCCTCGACTCAGGCGAGGACGGCGGTGAGGAAGGTGGCGGCCAGGAAAACTCTGAAGCGTAAAGCTCTGGTTCAAGAAAGCTTTCGTGTAAGCTGATTCAGACCCTGTAGGCGTTTGTCCGCTTTCAAAATTTTTGTTTATAACCCGCTTGTATCCTTTCCTACAGGCCTCCATCGAAGGATCCTCCAGCGAGGCCGAAGAAACCAGCCAGGGGGATTCGAGCTCAGGAAACTCCGAGAGGTCCACCACCCAAAGCCAGACGGCTTCACCAGCGCCGGCTTCCAAGAAAAGGTCGATTACTGACCCTTCGTTCCCCAAGCCCCGACCAGGTCGGGGTCACGCACGAAGCGCCGCTGTGCCACAAGGGCTCGTAAGCACCCACGAGCCTCTTCATCAAGCCAGGAGGTCTCAAATGTAATTATCCTCTTGGTCATACTCCATGTTGTCCCGTTGTCATTTGGATCGGGTAATCACTTTCCCCTGCAGGCCGAAGAAACTTCCAGCGGGGATGTTGAGGAGGTGCCGATGCCGTCCGCTACCCCGGATCTAGCTGCCCCGACGCCAGCGGCGGCACAAGTGGCTGACCCAACCGAGTCCCCAGAAAAGCCGATCGTTACTGCATCGGCTGTTCCTTCTCCCTTGGGAGAGGCATGTCTCTCCTCCTTGGCTCCATCAATTCCTCGTCACCTGCTAAACTCACTGTGTTTGCCTAATCAGGGTTGTGATCTCTCGAGCTTGCTTACGTTCGACCCAGAATCCATCGATCCCATTTCTTCCAAGGCAAGTGGGGAGCCGGATACTAGCACGGTCCGTGGCCAACTCCGGCGCCTCAAGGACTTGCTCTCTACCTCTATCGAGGCTCGATTGAGAATTCCGAAGAAGTCAAAGGCATCCTCGAGGATATCCAGCCTCGTCTCCCTATGACCCTGCAAGTGAAGCTTTGGCCCGCTGTCACCCTGTCGGTCTTTAAGTCACGGGTGCAATCAGCTCGCCAAAGGATTACTCTTCGCCACTCCCAACTTCCGCTGAGAGCCGATATTGCCGAGAAGTGTCGACGGCTCAATGAGAAGAAGGCTGCTCTGGACGCCAAGACGGATACTTCTGCCACTCGCGCCGAACTCGAGACCCTGCACAAGGAGCTGGAGGACCTCGAAGAGAGGGTAAGGGTGACCAAACAGCTCATCCAAGACAAGGAGGCCCTTGTTGCCCGCTCTGAAGATGAAGCAAAAGGCCTCACGGCCCGATCCGAAGACCGATCCGGCTGAAATCCGTTCCCCGAGCAATCAGCCGGTGACGGGCAAAGACGCAGATGACGAAGCTGAGATCGCTGAGGCGGAGCGCATCCGTGTCGACGCCATTATCGCCCTTGGTGTGTTTCTTCAGTAGGGCCTTCATAGACAGATGATGTTTCGCTGGACTGGGTCTTTCTGTAATCGCTACGTTTGCAACGTTTTGACTCCCCTTTTTTTACTGGCCGATTTTCCACCGGCTAACATTTACCATCTGTCTGGTGTGGTGATGATATGCCTCCCCCGAGCCGAATCTGTCTGGTAACTACAGATATCGGCTTTGCATTACGCCAAGGCACTGTACTCGTACGTCGGCTCTGTTGGGATTCGTGTAGCCGATGTGGTCGCCGTTTGTTAGATCGCCGTTGGACCCAAGCAGACCGTGTGGTGAACATAATCTTAGCCGACTTGCTGGGTCAAAGCCCTCTCATGAAGGTATCGTAATACCCCTCGTGTAAATCTGGAACACTAGGCTCCGTCGGGAGGACGAGCAACGCGTTCGCATCAGCCGATGTCTCGTCATCGGCTTTCCTCTGCTTGGTGGACGGGACTGGAATGGCAACTCTCCTTGATGCGTCCCGAGAGCTGGTCCTGACGGCGAGTACTGGTGGCTCATGATCTCCTCGGATTACGCGCGCAGCGACACGCTCCAACACGTTGACCAAGTTTTCGCAGTGGCGATGTAGCGAGTGAGCCACCAAGTAGTTGATCTCCCGCCGCAGTCCCCGGTGCGTTCTTCCGACGGGCGCAGAGGTCTATCCCATCGAGTGCACCTTGCGGTGAGAATCCCTTCCATCCGATGCCATGGGAACGGGTTTTCTCGAAAAGAGCCGGTGAGGTCGGCTTCGAGGGTGGCCTTGATCTCGTTGTATTGCTTCTTGAGCTCGTCAGTGCAGCTCCTCGTAGGTGACCGGCGTGCCGTCCGCCATCTCGGATGTAGATGGCGATGTGGTTGATGTAGATGATTGTCCCACCGGGCGTGCCGAATGTGTTGACTGCCAAAACCCACCGGCGGGCAGCGGCCTTGTCAACACCGTAGAGCCGGGAAGAGCCTAGAGCCGCGGCCGGCCGAGACCCCTCCGAGCGACGGCCCGCAATGCTCTTCCGGTCACACGCGGCGATGCGAAGTGCAAGGGCGTGCCACCTGACCTATACCCGGTCGGGAAGGTGATGGGGATGCCTCGCTTAGTTTCCGCGGAGGCATACATGTAAACATTAAATACGAGCCTCGATCGGCTCTCGAGTTATCTCGTGAATCGGCTCAAAGAGCCGATCCACCCATGATTCGTACGGGGTGCACGAATACTTGGTGGTCCTGCTTGATCAAGATAAAGCTAATAAGATCTACGATGATTTAGGGTTTTCACCGCATAATCGGATCATCCTACTCCAGGTTGGGCCTCGCGGCTACGCACGGTGCTCGTAAGCCGATCCTAAACAAGGCCTAAAAACCAACATGAAGTTGATCCTCGGAACATCCCGTTTAGGACTTGCGAACGCCACCCTACGTGCCACCGGATCCTCCCCCTTTGTAAGGCCTAACTATTGCGGATATTAAACTAATCCTTGTAGAACAAGGAGCAATCGTAACGGATCAGATATACTAAATAATGATCAAGCGGGTGCCGCCCCCACACCCGAGATAGGTGTGAGGGCGGCTAGATATGCAAGGGTTGCACTACGTAAGCATGCTTAAACGAAGAACAATGCTAACCCTAACACATCTATGATAACTACGTTGCTCGCCATCAAAAGCGCTTCAAGTACGAGCAACGCATGAACAACGTGGAGCTTGTGCTGCCTAGATCGCAAGATGCGATCTAGGCAGCATGTCGCTTACCTGATAGAAACCCTCGAGACGAAGGAGTTGGCGATGCGCCGAGATTGGTTTGTTTTGGGTTGAACGTGAGTTGTTGTTTCTTCCATAAACCCTAGGTACATATTTATAGTCCAGCGGACTTTCTAATTTAGGCGTGCACTAAACCGTGCACGAGATAAACTCTAACTTTTAATCCCTGACGTAATCTACTATAAAAAGATACACGGGCAAACTAGCCCAAATTCTCCATATAAGGCCGCTTCAGAAATCTTCCACGTGTAATCTTCCAAGCCCATCTCTCTCGCGGCCCATCTCCTGATTTGACCAAAATCTGGTGATAACAGAGTCTAACCCTGGAAATTTAGATATACTCAGGTATAACCTCGAGTCATATACTAGCATTTTTTGTGTGCTCAGTTTTCCCCTTGAGTGCTAATACTGGCTAGTGCAATATGCTCGCGTTTACCCTCAAGTGGCTGGTCAACGTATCAGTCAACGAATGGGATTAACTAGTTAAATGAGTCATTTAATGTGCAAAAAATTCCGAAAATAGTGGCACATCCTCATGGAGTCTTTACCACAAATTGCCAGTTCTCAAAACATAGATAAGTCATAGATAAATCAAGTTTTACCACAAATTGCCACTTCTCAAAGGCCTTCTCAAATCACCTAGTAGCTATGAAGGTGCATGGTTTTCCACAATAAGCCCTTCCCAAAACAGCTTTCCCCAAAACATACTTTGTCTAAATGAGGCCACAATTCTCACACTCATGTATATTTGTATTGCAAATAGTTTGAAGTAGGCCAAGATGTGTTTCATTGTACAAAACACGCATTTTCCATTTTTAAATCTCATATTTGAATCCCTTAGTCTGTTTATTACACAGGTGCCCTTGGTTTCTTGATACTACTCAGTTTTGCCCTCTCCCTCCACAAATTCTCGCAGACGTGCAACATTGCCCCGATTGGTCTAGCCCATGTCACGCGGATCGTGCCCGCCGACCGTTGATCGTATGATCTAACGGGCAGGATAACCCCTCTCTCTCTGTCGGCGGTTACCTTCCACTCTCTAAGTATGCTAAAGGGCGGTTTTCTGTATTCATTTTCACGCAACTCTTTTAGGCATTACTTTTTACGCAAAAAATGATAAACCATCGTCGATTTGTTGTAGCCATTACTTTTCACGCAAAAAATGATAAACCATCACCGATTTGTTGTAGCCATTAATTTTCACGTAAAAAATGATAAACCATCACCTATTTGTTGTAGCCATTAATTTTCACGAAAAAAATGATAAACCATCACCTATTTGTTGTAGCCATTAATTTTCACGAAAAAAATGATAAACCATCACCGATTTGTTGTATCCATTACTTTTCACGCAAAAAAATCTACCTATCTTTGTATAGAAGATCGTCTGTATGATTTTTAAGGTAATTTAGAGAAGGTAGAAAAAAATCCCTTTTGAGAAGGTCGAAAAAACCTAATTTGTTACAAAAGCTGGTTTCAGTGAGACCTAACCAAATTTGGCATACATGATGCCATATATATAACAACAAGGAATATCTAAAAGGGAAAGTTTCACAAAATTTGAAATTTAGGGCGAAAATGATGACATACATGATGCTGTTTTTCGAGGTTTTGACCTGAAAATCAATTGGGTATTATAAAGGGAAATAAAAAGTTCGAAAAATGGAAAACAAAACAATCAATCTATCTAGGGATCCCATCTATCTATGTATAGAAGATCAGCTGTATGAAATTTGAGGTCATTTAGAGAATGTAGAAAAAATCACCTTGTTAGAAAAGCTGGTTTTAGTGAGACGAAACGGCATGCGTTCCCTTTAAGCAAAGTGATTTTTTCGAACATCTCCAAATGAACCCAAATTTGCCATACATGATGCCATACGTGTAACAACAAGGAACCCTATCTAAAAAGTGTCAAAAAAGTTTGCCCAACCGTATAGCTCTATCAAAAAGAACCTCACCATGACGCTAGTATAATTTTGGGCTTAGTTACAAACTTTTGTTACCTAACCTTCAACACGAAACTTGTTTCAAATCACTTTTGGCGTACAAGAAACAAATCCCACCTTGATTCGAGCACCACAGACCTCCAAACGATGCCGATGCCGATATCGGCATGGTCGAACGACTATGCTCGCCGCCACTCGCTAGGTCACCGTCGGGATGCACCGTCAATCCCGTCCCCTCATTCGATCACCGACACACCGTAGATACCGCCGAGGCCAATGCCGAACGTACATGCCGATGCCAATGCCGAACATGCATGCACGCCGCCGTGGGCACAGCCACGCCGCCCCGCTATGCTGGACGCCACGGACCACCGCGAGGTCTTTCCCTTCGCCACCACACTCTTCTAGCACCCATCTATACACGCCGTAAAGGAGAGACACTAGTTTTCTCTACATTGCTCGCGTTCGTGCTCGGACACGGCCGATCAAAGTTTTGAGGTAGTCGTCGATGTCGTCGACCATTTCTTCTCTTCTTTGCATGGTTAAACGCGTCTAGTTCATATCTATCTAATGCGTCTGGTCTCGCCTCATGTAGTTCTTTGTGGACGTCGATCTCATCTCGGCACCCCGCAGGCCACCTCCTCCGTGCCATCGCTGTAGAGCTCCGTTTAAAAATCTATTCCTACCCGTGTATTGCCCCTTGTATCAGCGCCATGGCCCACTTGTCATTCGATATACCGAAGCCCCACTCGTGCGCGTTTTGGTCAGGGATACACCGATGCTTACGGTCAAACAAAGATGGATGGTCTGACGTGTATTTGCGGGCTCTACGTGGCCCCACTAGTCAGAAGATAACGGTCAACCATCGGGCAACCGGCCGTTACAACACCTGTGATGGTTTCAAACAACGTCTTGGGGAAAACTGAGGAAAAACTAAGGAGCTGGGGAAAACTGAGCACAACTAAGGAACCGAGGGCACGAAAATAGAAATCCCATAATCATAATGGAGGAAATGGCAATGGTAATCTTCAATCACTAGAAGATTCACTTAAATATTTCATGCAAACTCAAACGGAGCAAACTAACCTTGCAATTAAGATGATGGAAAACCATGAATCCATAATAGGACAACCTATAATTTGCGCCATCGAATATAAATGTGTCATCGTGCACGAAACCTCTAGCCGACATCTTTACTCTCAAGGCGGCGAAGCCTACAATGACTGACCTTGCTCTAATGACCTCTTCGATATATAGCTCATCTTGAACTTGCACACCATTTCTTATTTCTTCATCTTGACGATGTCTTGAAGATACACATGAAAGCTCACTCAATCTTCTTCTTCAATACATACTTGCCATAGGCTTAATCTTCTCTCATGACCAATCTTCGGATCACTCCATGATTAAAACCTTGGTCACCACTTCATCTTCTTATTTCAACCTTGAAGCCGACATATGGTTCAAGCATTATCTATGGACAAATCCTACAGATATAACTCAATGCCAACGTTAGTCCATATGTGCTATCATTAATTAGCAAAATCGCACATGGGAGCTCCATGCACTTTCACCTGGTATGGGAACAATAAAACCCAAGGATTGTCTGCGCGTGCGTTCACAAGCCCGTCGCATGCCTTACGTGCGCGCACGATAATAATTTTGCAGATGACACCAGATGGAAATTTCTCATGTGTGTCCACAAGGACAAGGGCGGTGCATGCTCATTCGTCCATTAGGTTGATCCAAATCACCCAATGATGCTCTGACAATCATTGCGCTAGGTTTTGTGGGGCGGGATCCCTAAAAAACCTAGGAAATGAGGGGCGTCGGGTACACCCACCACGTACAACCATCAACCAACAAAGTGTAGGGATGATCACGCGAGTGAGATGAGGAAAAAATATAGATATAATGTGGGCACCTTTCTTCAACCACATCCAGAAGATATCGTCGTTGGGAAAGGACTTGAGATAGCCGGGAGGAGCCAAAATGACGCTCATGTATATAGGGGAAAGGGAAAGTTTTGAGGAGGAGGAGAAGAGGTATGGCGTTCCAAAATCTGCTTTTTAGGGCCCATGGCACCATGGCAGCCCACTAGATATGCCACCCTATATGTCGTTGCCTATTCGACGGTACTCCAGAGGAGGGACCCTCATGGAGGGGAGAAGAAGTAGGGGCCATTGGGCGGAGAGTCCTCGGGATGGTGGTACGCGATTTACCCAGCTTCGGACCACCTGCACGATGGCAAGGCCTACTGCCGCTTGTCCGGAATTATCCGGGCGCTTTCGCGTTGTTACAATGAGTTGTGGTTGTGCCTCTAGGGCTCCCGGGATCCGGCTTATAAAGGCGCACGGATCTAGGGTTTACATGGAGAGTCCTAGCCGGAATACAAGTTGCCTAACTACAGTACAATGTCTTGCCGTGTACGTCAAGGATCCGCCTTCCATCAGGGCCGTGCAGGATCCGGAAACTTCATGGGCCTTCACGGATCCGGCCTCCTTCGTAGGTCGGTTGGGATCCGGCTTCCTGTTCCTGGGCTGGACTTCATCCTTCACGATCTACAGCAACTGGGCCACCCGATGGGCCACATGCCACATCACCGTCTATGGGCCACCCGGGCTTGTCGGATCTAGGCACTGCCATTGATATACCCATAAAGTATACCCACAACAGTAGCCCCCGAAGTTCTCCGAGATTCATCATTCCTCCGACTTCATTCAGCTCGGATCCGAAAAGAATCTTGAAGAGCTTCCAAACTTTCTCTCGTTTCCGACATTATCTTATCGGAAATCTTCTGTTCTTCAGTAACGGCAATACCATGGAATCTCCACTTTTCCCGCGCACAACTTCCTATTTTCCCGCGCTAAATTTTCGGAGATGCGAATCTTCAGCCGGAAATTTTGGGAGTGCTGATGGCGTGTATTTCACACGTTCGTTGGGAACCCCAAGAGGAAGGTATGATGCGCACAGCAGCAAGTTTTCCCTCAGAAAGAAACCAAGGTTTATCGAACCAGGAGGAGCCAAGAAGCACGTTGAAGGTTGATGGCGGCGGGATGTAGTGCGGCGCAACACCGGAGATTCCGGCGCCAACGTGGAACCCGCACAACACAACCAAAGTACTTTGCCCCAACGAAACAGTGAGGTTGTCAATCTCACCGGCTTGCTGTAACAAAGGATTAACCGTATTGTGTGGAAGATGATTGTTTGCAGAGAAAACAGTAAAACAAGTATTGTAGTAGATTTGTATTCTCTACTACTTAAAAAGAAGGAACTTGTTCCCCCTTCTCCCCATAGTTTGGTCGTCCTTTTGCGTCGTTCTTCCTTCGTCATCCATCATCCACCCGTATGGGCCTGGTGACCTGGCCCGTTAAGGTTTCCAGAGAATCACGTCCAACTACTACCCAAGCAATCACGATCGTTTTGCTGGCAACGAGTCTCCCCTCAACCGCGCCGCCTCCCAGTGCCATCTCTGGATCCTCGGCTCCCGGCCGCCTCCCAGTGCCACCCCTGATCCCTGCCGCCAGCCCCACCCCACCGCTAGATTTCCTACGCATTCGCTTGAGCTCCAGGACGCCGCCGCATCAACTACCTGGAACGGCGGACTTCTTACCGCAGGCGACCATTATGGAGGCCGGATCGACGACCGCGGGTGGCTAATCGATGCTAACTCCTGCCGGCACATCCTTCACACGTTTATTCCATGATCCGTTCCACCCGGGAGAGATAGAATTCGTGGAGCAGGTGCCGGCGCGCAGGGGGGACTCGGGCGGGATTAATGAGATGGAGGAGCGGGGCGGCGCGCGCAGGCCTGGGGACCGGGGTAGGAGGTCACCATGGTAGGTTCTGAAGGACGTCGAGGCCAAAGACCTTTCATAAGTTCCTACTTTCAAGATGCATATCTGAAAGCTTGATGTTGTTTCAGTGAGGGGGCTGTTCAGGAGGTGCACGGACGACGGTGGCCTGAGGGTATACAAGACACATGTCGAGGGGTTGCGGGATGTGCGAGATCTCGGTGCCAATCAGTGTTCAAGCGGACAAGGCCAATGCGGCCAGGAGGGGTATTGGCGATGCGACCAACATCAGATTGGAGGAGGCGTCGAGCCGTAGGCTCAAAGAGGTAGACATTTCAATCTCATGGGTCATGGCATAAGAGGAAATTAACATGACTCATCGATATGAATGGTGAAATGGTTGATGCACATATGTTGGCCTGAATGGTGTTTACTGAGATGACTCGTAGAAGTAGCTCTTTAAATAGCTGTTCGTGAACTTGTTAGCCAGAGTGAATTCACCCATATAACTAGCAGAAATTTTCTTTGGATGACTTTTTTTTTGTTCGATGCTATGATCATAGAAACTCTGTATCAAAGGTGAATGCTTTTGGGTTCCTCAAAGAATTTTTTTAAGGGTTAGCTCTGCTTTTGAACTCTAGCTATGTTAAATGGATCAATTAGTGCATTATCGCTTAACCTGTTCCTTGTGACTTTTTTCAACAACTTTTCACATATAACTCACATAGTTTGTACTTATCTATTTCAGGATCTACATAAATTATTTACGCCTCTCACAAATGAAGATGAAACTTTAGTAGACAGCTCATTGTATGGTAGTGGTCACGGGTACACACTTGGCAATCGAGCTTAGTGAATTTTATTCAATACTTCGCTCTTATTTTGTTAGCACCATTAAGCATTATTCCTCTTCTGTTTGCAGGAAAAAAATATTAGTACTGCATGAGCCTTCAAAGATCGAGATTACCAGAGAGAAATTAGGGTGCTTGAGGCCTCGTGGTCGGTTAAACGATGAGGTGAATATTTAAATTGAAGAACTTTCTTCATTAAGGAAAAACGTCCGGTTATATTTTTTATGAGCTTGAAGTTCCAAGGCTTTATCTTGTATTCTATTTTAACCCCTTTCAGGTCATCAATTTGTACCTAGAATTGTTAAAGGAGAGGGCAAAAAGAGAACCCACAAGATTTTTAAAATGCCACTTCTTTAACACATTCTTCTATAAGAAGGTCAGCTGATCTGCATTCTTTGCTTTCTATATTTGGAACTCCTGAAACCTTGATGCTATATAAATTAAGTTAGATGTCTTCTCTTAAGTTCAGGAATCATGATACCATCCAATTTCCTCAAAGCTTAATTTTCTCAATGTAAATTTTCAGCTGTGAAGGCAACATGGACCTCCAAATGGGGAAGCAAGAGAAGCACCACTTAATAATCATTACATCTCGCTCTACTTGGAGTAACATCGTTAGTTGCGGTTTCCTCTGCTGCTATGCCTTCGCATGGAAAACCATCAAGAAAACTCATCGAAGGTCGAGAAGGAAGCCTCCTCTTATCTTGTTATATTTTCTTACGTTGTCTTTTATTTTGTGTGCATGTGGTCAAAGAAGAAACTCCTTCCCCGCATACAAGTTACGAAGTCAAGCGCGCCGTCGTGCGAAATTTTAGAATGCCATAGCCATCGTTATAAGCTTCACTCCTTTGTTTGAATAAATCTATAGGGAAAGGTAACGAAGATAGAAGCTATGGTTGCGTACACACATTAAAAAGATCATGTATGTTGTAGAGGTAAGTTTACCTGGACATTTGCTTTTGGTGAATGACCAGATTTTTGTACATCAACTCAATATTCGTTAGAGACAAGAGTGTCTCGGTTTGCAATCCGGAATTGATTAGGCTAGGAGCGCTATTGTGGAACAAAATATTCTCTTGGTTAGCTATTTGCACTTGAGTTTAATAGTAGTATACCGCAACCATATGTCAAACAACCAAGTTTATAGAGGGGAGGATTTGACTAGAACCATATATTGGTTGTCCTTTTTTTGTATCGTTACCATGTGAGTTTTCCGAATGATTTTGAGAGATAGGTAAGACCATGTAGTCCACTGTTTTAGACTGTCCATACTGCTCTGTATTTGCAGGTTAGTAAAATGTCAACAATAAATATGTGTTCAGTTAAAAAAATGTTTGTGTTAGTCTCTCTACTCCCCACCAAGTCTTAAGACCCGAAATGTGAGTCAAAATCACTTTTATATGATCATGCATAAGCCCATAGTGTAACTCAATGATCAGACTTAACACCACAATTAAATCAGATGGGAAATTATCAACAGAGGAGTGCTAACAGTCAACAGTGGATTGTATATATATTCATAAAAACCCCACCTTACTCCATTCAGGTTCAAATGGCGAGGCACACCATACTGGTGCATCTTTTTTTTAAAGGCCCCTCCTGTGGGTAATTATCTGTACACTGTTGCATGTACCTGTGCATAAGTAAGTTAATAAATGTTTAAAAAGAACTTGTAAGAACAGGACAAGATTTGCTGTATGAAACACACCCTGTGTGAGTAAAGATGCATGGAGTTTGTTGGCTGAAACCATCACTGGCGGCGCCATCGCCAAGGTGCACCGACAACCTGCTGCTTAGACGAGACAAGTCCAGTTTCTTTTCATGCCGTCATGTCCAAGTATGTTCGCAAGCGTGATCTCCATTGAGTCCTCAGACAGAACCACCCCTACTATGTCACATGCTCGTGCCCACTGTGGTCACCATGTTCGGAGCAGCTAACCTGGCAAAGTCCTGGGCCTCCGGTAGTGTTCCCAGTCTGAGGGCCTTCACTTCAGAGGCAATCTGTCTTGGTACGTGACTTGCATAAGCAAAATTTTCATTAACTAGAATGTACAAAGTTTTCATTCATATTCATACAGAGTTAATTTCTTGTTGATGTTTGTTTGTTCAATGTCTTGCATTTCTAAAGAGTAGATGTTTTAATTTCTTGTATCATGTGAATATCTACATACTTATCTCCAATTCATATTGGAGGATATATAGGCTAACATATTGTTTTTTTTCATATACCATATAACTTTTCCTTATATGCAGGTCTAGGGAGAGCAAGCCTACAGATCACATCCCCTTTGATTTTTTTGCTCTTTCTTTGTTCATGATAATTTGAGATTTATGTCTAATCAATCAAAATCATAAATATGTTTTTTCGTTACACGTTAATATATATATATGGTTTCATGCGCAGCGAAAACAGTCGGCCCTAAATTAGGACCTATTGATTACAGATTGTTTTGGCATGTTCCTCGGAGACATGTGAAGATTTTTTTTTTACCAATTAGCTGATAGTCAAATTGGAAAAAACCACATGCATTTTCTCTGAAAACTTGGTTATTTGAACTTCGAAAACATTTATTATTGATCTGATGTTGCAGAACGTGGTCGATTATCAGAGAACTATGTCCAGCGTAGATATTAAAGCTCATCTAGAAGCCATGTGTGAGGCTTTAGCTGATATTTTTGCAATGGATGAAGGGGGAAATTAATGAAAAAGTATTCTATTTTGTTGTGAAAAACTACTTCTCAATTATAGTTTGTTCTAATAACTAATAGCAACATAAGTCATCGAGAAGCACATCTATATTTTACTCGTGTGTACACTTTTCTTTGTCGGTTTATTTCATGCGTTGCTATAGTAGAAAGGATTACGGATTGGTCTTGGAGGATATCATTCAGTTTTTATGCTTCGTTATTGTCAGGGAAGATTCAAGAGGTCATGGTGTGGGGGCAACACTAAAGGTGTGCATGTACCAGTCTGTTTTTTTTTATAGTTTGCCTTCTCACATACTGAATTCTTTGTCGAGCTGTAGGTTCATATCATACTGAATTATAGTTTGTTTCATATTCTTGGCTCAAGCGTAATGTCAGGTCTTTGATGGCATCTACAGATCATCGTCTCAAGGATTATGGATGAGTGGAGAGCCTGGGTGGCTTGCTGCGGTGGAAACCAGCGATAGTATCATAGTAATTCCTTTAGTGTTTTCTATTCTGTTGTTGTCCCAAAGCAGGTGAGGGTTAATTTTGTGGCCGTGCCCTTCAGGTCTAATTAATATCCCCTCTTAAGCTTAGTGAAATAACTCCATTTAACTCCCTTTTGTTTCATATGAGCTATTTCATTGTGGCCTGTCCATGTGTAACTTAAATGTTTTGATCACCTTGAAAGCAAAGATGGATTGATTTGCTCATTTTTCTCGTAAAATAGAATTATGTTTTTAAATAAAATCTCTTAAGTCCATCAAATTAATACTAATGGAGGCTCGGATCTCGGTGTTCTAATTAATATTTTCTTTGTTCCAATGTATTCGGTCTATCTTTAACTCGTCTATAAAGATATGATATGATAGCAATGTTTTAGTGATAAAATAGCATTATCATAAGACAAGCTTGGTACTTGTCATATTTGGTGGCATGGTAGGCATGAATTCGTTGTCGGCGCTTGTTTTGGAAGCTCGCGATACTTACCAGCTCTGCGTGGTCATTAACCATCACTGGTGGCGCAATCCGATCACCCTCATACTATCATACTGAAATCAAGCATGTTTTTTCTTCTCCCGTTGCAACGCACGGGCAAATTTCCTAGTTCAGTATTAAAGAATGGACCGGGGTCCACAGTTCACTAGAGGTGTCTCTCCCATAAGATAAAAGCATGTTGGGTGAACAAATTACAGTCGGGCAATTGACAAATAGAGAGGGCATAACAATGCACATACATGTCATGATAAGTATAGTGAGATTTAATTGGGCATTACGACAAAGTACATAGACCGCCATCCAACTCGCATCTATGCCTAAAAAGTCTACCTTCGAGTTATCGTCCGAACCCCTTCCAGTATTAAGTTGCAAAGCAACAGACAATTGCATTAAGTATGGTGCGTAATGTAATCAACAACTACATCCTCGGACATAGCACCAATGTTTTATCCCTAGTGGCAACAAAGACAACACAACCTTAGAACTTTTCGTCACATCGTCCTAGTGTCAATGCAGGCATGAACCCACTATCGAGCATAAATACTCCCTCTTGGAGTTAAGAGCAAAAACTTGGCCAGAGCCTCTACTAATAACGGAGAGCATGCAAGATCATAAACAACACATATGTAATAACTTGATGATTAACATAACATGGTATTCTCTATCCATCGGATCCCGACAAACACAACATAGAGTATTACAGATAGATGATCTTGATCATGTTAGGCAGCTCACAAGATCCAACAATGAAGCACAATGAGGAGAAGACAACCATCTAGCTACCGCTATGGACCCATAGTCCAGGGGTGAACTACTCACTCATCACTCCGGAGGCGACCATGGCGGTGTAGAGTCCTCCGGGAGATGAATCCCCTCTCCGGCAGGGTGCCGGAGGAGATCTCCGTAATCCCCCGAGATGGGATTGGCGGCGGCGGCGTCTCCGGAAGGTTTTCCGTATCGTGGTTTTTCGCATCGTGGGTTTCGCGACGGAGGCTTTAAGTAGGCGGAAGGGCAGAGTCGGAGGGCCGACGAGGGGCCCACACCATAGGGAGGCGCGGGCCCCCTCCGGCCGCACGGCCCTATGGTGGCGGCGCCTCGTCGCCCCACTTCGTATCCCTTTCGGTCTTCTCGGAAGGTTCGTGGCAAAATAGGACCCCGGGTCTTGATTTCGTCCAATTCCGAGAATATTTCGTTACTAGGATTTCTGAAACCAAAAACAGCAGAAACAAAGAATCGGCTCTTCGGCATCTTGTTAATAGGTTAGTTCCGTAAAATGCACGAATATGATATAAAGTGTGCATAAAACATGTAGGTATCATCAATAATATGGCATGGAACATAAGAAATTATCGATACGTCGGAGACGTATCAGCATCCCCAAGCTTAGTTCTGCTCGTCCCGAGTAGGTAAAACGATAACAAAGATAATTTCGAAGTGACATGCCATCATAACCTTGATCATACTATTTGTAAACATATGTAATGAATGCAACGATCAAAACAATGGTAATGACATGAGTAAACAAGTGAATCATAAAGCAAAGACTTTTCATGAATAGTACTTCAAGACAAGCATCAATAAGTCTTGCATAAGAGTTAACTCATAAAGCAATAAATCAAAGTAAAGGTATTGAAGCAACACAAAGGAAGATTAAGTTTCAGCGGTTGCTTTCAACTTATAACATGTATATCTCATGGATAATTGTCAACATAGAGTAATATAACAAGTGCAATATGCAAGTATGTAGGAATCAATGCACAGCTCACACAAGTGTTTGCTTCTTGAGGTGGAGAGAAATAGGTGAACCGACTCAACATAAAAGTAAAAAGAATGGTCCTTCAAAGAGGAAAGCATCGATTGCTATATTTGTGCTAGAGCTTTTATTTTGAAAACATGAAACAATTTTGTCAACGGTAGTAATAAAGCATATGAGTTATGAAAGTTATATCTTACAAGTTGCAAATCTCATGCATAATATACTAATAGTGCCCGCACCTTGTCCTAATTAGCTTGGACTACCGGATCTTTGCAATGCACATGTTTTAACCAAGTGTCACAATGGGGTACCTCCATGCCGCCTGTACAAAGGTCTAAGGAGAAAGCTCGCATTTTGGATTTCTCGCTTTTGATTATTCTCAACTTAGACATCCATACCGGGACAACATGGACAACGAGATAATGGACTCCTCTTTAATGCATAAGCATGTGGCAACAATTATTATTCTCATATGAGATTGAGGATATGTGTCCAAAACTCGAAACTTCCACCATGATTCATGGCTTTAGTTAGCGGCCCAATGTTCTTCTCTAACAATATGTATGCTCCAACCATTAAGGTGGTAGATCTCTCTTACTTCAGTACAAGACGGACATGCATAGCAACTCACATGATATTCAACAAAGAATAGTTGATGGCATCCCCAGAAGCATGGTTATCGCACAACAAGCAACTTAATAAGAGATAAAGTGCATAAGTACATATTCAATACCACAATAGTTTTTAAGCTATTTGTCCCTGTAAAGGTGAATGATGGAATTTTAAAGGTAGCACTCAAGCAATTTACTTTGGAATGGCGGATAAATACCATGTAGTAGGTAGGTATGGTGGACACAAATGGCATAGTGGTTGGCTCAAGTATTTTGGATGCATGAGAAGTATTCCCTCTCGATACAAGGTTTAGGCTAGCAAGGTTATTTGAAACAAACACAAGGATGAACGGTGCAGCAAAACTCACATAAAAGACATATTGTAAACATTATAAGACTCTACACCGTCTTCCTTGTTGTTCAAAACTCAATACTAGATGTTATCTAGACTCTAGAGAAACCAAATATGCAAACCAAATTAGCAAGCTCTAAGTGTTTCTTCATTAATGGGTGCAAAGTATATGATGCAAGAGCTTAAACATGAGCACAACAATTGCCAAGTATCAAATTATCCAAGACATTTTAGAATTACTACATGTAGCATTTTCCAATTCCAACCATATAACAATTTAACGAAGAAGAAACTTCGCCATGAATACTATGAGTAGAGCCTAAGGACATACTTGTCCATATGCTACAGCGGAGCGTGTCTCTCTCCCATAAAGTGAATGCTAGGATCCATTTTATTCAAACAAAACAAAAACAAAAAACAAACCGACGCTCCAAGCAAAGTGCATAAGATGTGACGGAATAAAAATATAGTTTCAGGGGAGGAACCTGATAATGTTGTCGATGAAGAAGGGGATGCCTTGGGCATCCCCAAGCTTAGACGCTTGAGTATTCTTAGAATATGCAGGGGTGAACCACCGGGGCATCCCCAAGCTTAGAGTTTTCACTCTCCTTGATCATATTGCATCATACTCCTCTCTTGATCGTTGAAAACTTCCTCCACACCAAACTCGAAACAACTCATTAGAGGGTTAGTGCAGAACAAAAATTCACATGTTCAGAGGTGACACAATCATTCTTAACACTTCTGGACATTGCATAAAGCTACTGGACATTAATGGATCAAAGAAATTCATCCAACATAGCAAAAGAGGCAATGCAAAATAAAAGGCAGAATCTGTCAAAACAGAACAGATCCGTAAAGATGGATTTTATTAGGCCACCAGACTTGCTCAAATGAAAATGCCCAAATTGAATGAAAGTTGCGTACATATCTGAGGATCATGCACGTAAATTGGCTTAATTTTCTGAGCTACCTACAGGGAGGTAGACCCAGATTCGTGACAGCAAAGAAATCTGGAACTGCGCAGTAATCCAAATCTAGTACTTACTTTACTATCAAAGACTTTACTTGGCACAACAAAACTCAAAACTAAGATAAGGAGAGGTTGCTACAGTAGTAAACAACTTCCAAGACTCAAATATAAAACAAAAATACTGTAGTAAAAACATGGGTTGTCTCCCATAAGCGCTTTTCTTTAACGCCTTTCGCCTAGGCGCGTAAAGTGTATATAAAGTAACATCAAGAGACGAAGCATCAACATCATAATTTGTTCTAATAATAGAATCATAAGGTAACTTCATTCTCTTTCTAGGGAAGTGTTCCATACCTTTCTTGAGAGGAAATTGATATTTAATATTACCTTCCTTCATATCAATAGTAGCACCAACGGTTCGAAGAAAAGGTCTTCCCAATATAATGGGGCAAGATGCATTGCATTCAATATCCAAGACAACAAAATCAACGGGGACAAGGTTATTGTTAACCATAATATGAACATTATCAACTCTCCCCAAAGGTTTCTTTCTAGCATTATCAGCGAGATTAACATCCAGATAACAGTTTTTCAATGGTGGCAAGTCAAGCATATCATAGACTTTAGAAATACTTGCACCAAGATCACATAAAGCATTACAATCAAAATCTTTGACTCTCATTTTAATGATGGGCTCCCAACCATCCTCTAGCTTTCTAGGAATAGAAGTTTCAAGTTTTAGTTTCTCTTCTCTAGCTTTTATGAGAGCATTTGTAATATGTTTTGTGAAAGCCAAGTTTACAGCGCTAGCATTGGGACTCTTAGCAAATTTTTGTAAGAACTTTATAACTTCAGAGATGTGGCAATCATCAAAATCTAAATCATTACAATCTAAAGCAATGGGATTATTATCCCCAAGGTTGGAAAAAATTTCAGCAGTTTTATCACAGACAGTTTCAGCAGTTTTAGCAGTTTCAGGTAATTTTGCACGCTTTGCACTAGGAGTAGAAGCATTGCCAACACCAATTATTTTACCATTGATAGTAGGAGGTGAAGCAACATGTGAATCATTAGCATTGCTAGTGGTGGTAATAGTCCAAACTTTAGCTACATTTTCCTCTTTAGCTAGTTTTTCATTTTCTTCTCTATCCCACTTAGCACGCAGTTCAGCCATTAATCTTATATTCTCATTAATTCTAACTTGGATGGCATTTGCTGTAGTAACAATTTTATTTTCAATATCCCTATTAGGCATAACTTTCGATTTCAAAAGATCAACATCAGAGGCAAGACTATCAACTCTAGAAGCAAGAATATCAATTTTATTGAGCTCTTTCTCAACAGATTTGTTAAAGGCAGTTTGTGTACTAATAAATTCTTTAAGCATAGCTTCAAGTCCAGGGGGTGTATTCCTATTATTGTTGTAAGAATTCCCATAAGAATTAGCATAACCGTTACCATTATTATAAGGATATGGCCTATAGTTATTACTAGAATTGTTCCGATAAGCATTGTTGTTGAAATTATTATTTTTAATGAAGTTTACATCAACATGTTCTTCTTGGGCAACCAATGAAGCTAATGGAACATTATTAGGATCAACATTAGTCCTATCATTCACAAGCATAGACATAATAGCATCAACCTTATCATTCAAGGAAGAGGATTCTTCAACGGAATTTACCTTCTTACCTTGTGGAGCTCTTTCCGTGTGCCATTCAGAGTAATTAACCATCATATTATCAAGAAGCTTTGTTGCTTCACCAAGAGTGATGGACATAAAGGTACCTCCAGCAGCTGAATCCAATAAATTCCGCGAAGAAAAATTTAGTCCCGCATAGAAGGTTTGGATGATCATCCAAGTAGTCAGTCCATGGGTTGGGCAATTTTTAACCAGAGATTTCATTCTTTCCCAAGCTTGAGCAACATGTTCATTATCCAATTGTTTAAAATTCATTATGCTACTCCTCAAAGATATAATTTTAGCAGGGGATAATATCTACCAATAAAAGCATCCTTGCATTTAGTCCATGAATCAATACTATTCTTAGGCAGAGATAGCAACCAATCTTTAGCTCTTCCTCTTAATGAGAAAGGAAACAATTTTAATATTATAATGTCACCATCTACATCTTTATACTTTTGCATTTCACACAATTCAACAAAATTATTAAGATGGGCAGCAACATCATCAGAACTAACACCAGAAAATTGCTCTCGCATAACAAGATTAAGTAAAGCAGGTTTAATTTCAAAGAATTCTGCTGTAGTAGCAGGTGGAGCAATAGGTGTGCATAGGAAATCATTATTATTTGTGCTAGTGAAGTCACACAACTTAGTATTTTCAGGGGTAGCCATTTTAGCAGTAGTAAATAAAGCAAACTAGATAAAGTAAATGCAAGTATACTAATTTTTTTGTGTTTTTGATATAGCAAACAAGACAGTAAATAAAGTAAAACTAGCAACTAATTTTTTTGTGTTTTGATATAATGCAGCAAACAAAGTAGTAAATAAAATAAAGCAAGACAAAAACAAAGTAAAGAGATTGAGAAGTGGAGACTCCCCTTGCAAGCGTGTCTTGATCTCCCAAGCAACAGCGCCGGAAAATATGCTTGATGGCGTGTATTTCACACGTTCGTTGGGAACCCCAAGAGGAAGGTATGATGCGCACAGCAGCAAGTTTTCCCTCAGAAAGAAACCCAGGTTTATCGAACCAGGAGGAGCCAAGAAGCACGTTGAAGGTTGATGGCGGCGGGATGTAGTGCGGCGCAACACCAGAGATTCCGGCGCCAACGTGGAACCTGCACAACACAACCAAAGTACTTTGCCCCAACGAAACAGTGAAGTTGTCAATCTCACCGGCTTTCTGTAACAAAGGATTAACCGTATTGTGTGGAAGATGATTGTTTGCAGAGAAAACAGTGAAACAAGTATTGCAGCAGATTTGTATTTCAGTATTAAAGAATGGACCGGGGTCCACAGTTCACTAGAGGTGTCTCTCCCATAAGATAAAAGCATGTTGGGTGAACAAATTACAGTCGGGCAATTGACAAATAGAGAGGGCATAACAATGCACATACATGTCATGATAAGTACAGTGAGATTTAATTAGGCATTACGACAAAGTACATAGACCGCCATCCAACTGCATCTATGCCTAAAAAGTCCACCTTCAGGTTATCATCCGAACCCCCTCCAGTATTAAGTTGCTAAGCAACCGACAATTGCATTAAGTATGGTGCGTAATGTAATCAACAACTACATCCTCGGACATAGCGCCAATGTTTTATCCCTAGTGGCAACAAGCACAACACAACCTTAGAACTTTTCGTCACTCGTCCCGGTGTCAATGCGGGCATGAACCCACTATTGAGCATAAATACTCCCTCTTGGAGTTAAGAGCAAAAACTTGGCCGAGCCTCTACTAATAACGGAGAGCATGCAAGATCATAAACAACACATATGTAATAACTTGATAATTAACATAACATGGTATTCTCTATCCATCGGATCCGACAAACACAACATAGAGTATTACAGATAGATGATCTTGATCATGTTAGGCAGCTCACAAGATCCAACAATGAAGCACAATGAGGAGAAGACAACCATCTAGCTACTGCTATGGACCCATAGTCCAGGGGTGAACTACTCACTCATCACTCCGGAGGCGACCATGGCGGTGTAGAGTCCTCCAGGAGATGAATCCCCTCTCCGGCAGGGTGCCGGAGGAGATCTCCAGAATCCCCCGAGATGGGATTGGCGGCGGTGGCGTCTCTGGAAGGTTTTCCGTATCGTGGTTTTTCGCATCAGGGGTTTCGCGACGGAGGCTTTAAGTAGGCGGAAGGGCGGAGTCGGAGGGCTGACGAGGGGCCCACACCAAAGGGCGGCGCGGGCCCCTCTCGGCCGCGCGGCCCTATGGTGGCGGCGCCTCGTCGCCCACTTCGTATCCCTTTCGGTCTTCCGGAAGGTTCGTGGCAAAATAGGACCCCGGGTCTTGATATCGTCCAATTCCGAGAATATTTCGTTACTAGGATTTCGAAACCAAAAACAGCAGAAAACAAAGAATCGGCTCTTCGGCATCTTGTTAATAGGTTAGTTCCAGAAAATGCACGAATATGACATAAAGTGTGCATAAAACATGTAGGTATCATCAATAATATGGCATGGAACATAAGAAATTATCGATACGTCGGAGACGTATCAAGTGCCCAGTTAAGTTACCTCCACGTAGTTTTACCGCTTTTGACCTAAGACACGTGTCAATCATCCAACGGTGTGACCGTTCAGTTTCCACCGTCAGATCCAAAACACGAATCTCCGCGCGAGGTCTATAAATATCCCCGCGCGCGGTAACTTCTCATTCTTTCACCTTCTCACCTACTTCATCTTCTTCCTCGCGCCGCACCGCCCGACAGATCTCGACTCCGGCGAGCTCCTCCTCGGAAAGCTTCGCACGCCGCCGTTCCAAAGCTCCCCTCGCGCCAAGATCGTATCGGTTGATCGGGAATCTCTTCCCGTCGCCGATTCGTGGTCGCGCAGCGAGATTTGCCTCAAGTCCGGCGACCTTCTCTTCACCGGAGCTTCGTCGGACCACCGCGCCATTAACGGTACGTGCGCCGGCCTCGTAGAAGAAAGACTTAGCGTAGATCCGGTTACTTAATTTAGTTCCGCATGGGTGCAGCCGGAAGCATGTCACATGGTTCACCCAACTGTACTAGTAGTTCTCCGAATAGCCCGGAACCCAGTACATTAGGACCAATCTGCCCGGATCCCATTGCGTACTTGCCACCATATGTTTCCGACATCAAAGAACTTGAAGAAGAACTCGAGGGTCAAGCAAGGATGGCGACCAAGGTGCAGGAGGCGGAAAACAAGAGGGCTTCCAAGGCCCGGAACCGCGAAGGCGAGAGGGGTCAGTGGTGGCCTTGTGAAACCACCGATGCGGAGCTGAGGGAGCTCCAGAACGAGGGCATGATCTCCTCTCATTGGAGTTTCATGCGTGACTCCGATGTCCCCAAGCCTGATGCAGACGAAAGGGTCATGACCAAAGCTTGGGTCGAACGCGGCTTATCGCTTCCCCCTTCGGAATTCTTTCTCTCTATCCTCAACACATATGGGCTTCAGCCCCACAACATCTGCCCAAACTCATATCTCCTTCTTTCCAACTTCTCAACCCTCTGCGAAGGGCATCTCGGAATCCGGCCAGACGTCTGGATATGGCAGTTTTTCTTCCGGGTGAAGAAAGAAACAAAAGACAAGTCCATGGTGAACTGTGGGAGTGTGACTTTTATGCTCCGACCTGGCCGTATGTATCCACCCCATGACTCCCACGAATCCGTCTGGTACTGGAACGCCGGATCGTTTTATGAGAAGAACATCCCAGTTCTGGCCGTCCATGAAGGACTGCCCAAGTTCAACAACATGCCTCCGGAAGAACTGGCGAGCTGGAGCTTCATCCCCTCACTTGCTCTAATTCCGTCACTGGAGAAGGCTGCTCGGAGGATCTCCTGGTTGGTCCACGATGGGCTAACCGGAGCCCAGCTCACCCTTAGCTGGTTTTCCCGGAGGATCTAGCCTCTGCGGTTCAACGCACGCTTAATGTGCGCGTACACCGGGGCGGACGATCCTCTCCGGGTAACGCGCCATGATCTCCCTGCTGATTCTCTCAAGAGGAGAATCAAGACACTTGTGAAGATAGGCCGGGGCCAACCGGTCCCGGAACTGATTAAGGACATCAACACGAACGACCAGTGTCCTCCGGTAAACTCTTGTTCCTTTGCTATTCTTCAACTTCTTATATCTTTCGAAGCGTTCTAACTTACTCTTGAATCCTCCTCTGAGCTCGATACTTTGGAGGAGGAAGATTTGCGCAACATACTTCGAGTCCCCGTTAGCGGTGATGCGGCGGGAGGAGGATCCGGCGGACAACGACGAGGTAGAAGAGCACGTGCCCCGCAAGGCTGCTCCTCGACCCTCAAAGCGTCCCCGCGCCAAAGCTTCCGGCTCCAAAGCCGGAGCTAGCGGCGAGGCCTCCGCCAAGAAGCCCAAGGTCACGAAGCCACCTCCGCTTAACTCAAGAAGGCGGAGCGCAAACGTATCAAGCTACTGGCAACAGCCGGAAAGCGGTCGCGCCCCAACATTCCTGGCGCCACCACCACGTAAGTTTCCGAGCACGGTGCGTCTTTTGTTTTTTGATAAACTTGTTGCTTATCTACTTCCTTTTACCTATTTGTAGAAATCCGAGCACCACCACCGCGTGGACCAATGTCCAAGAGCCCATCACGAAGTATATGAAAAAGTCCCCGGCTATTGGTCCCGCGACGCCAGTTCCGCCAAGCACCTCCCATGCTGCTCCCCAGCCATCTCCTCCTCAAGCAGAGCAATCTCCCCCTCCAGCCACCGAAACTCCACCGGAGATAATCCCGGTTAGCAGCGAAAAGGTGGGCGGGGAGAACTCCGGAGCCAAAGGCCCTACCCCCGAAGAGGCTGAAGTTGAGAGCCGAGAGGAGGCGGAAGTCAACTCTACGGGAAAAGCTGAAGCTGCGGCCAGCGATATCGTCGTTTTTCCGAAGAACTTCGGAGATCCGGCTGATCTCACCTCCACTCCCAAGGCCTATGCGATAAAGTTTTTTAACAAGCTCACCGAGGCGGAGAAGTGGGATCTTGAACAAGACCTTCTCAACGCCATGATGAGCAATGCCTGGGGAAAGCCTGATACCGAATCTTCGGAAATTCATGACTTCAAGAAGGGAGTTGGCCAGTTTCTCGACAAGCTCCTCTGCAAGCAAAAGGTACTCCCCAGTAGCCCCCAAGTATATAGGCGGAAACTAGTTAATAGTTAGCACCTAAATACTTAGAAGAAACTTTAACTGAAGAGAAAAAATTAAAAAGCCGTAGTAGCCCCCAAGCATTACGGCGGAAAAAAGCTTCCGGCACAATGCTTCCGAAGGACTTACTTGTATTAAATCCGGAATTTACTCCTGCTCTGTTGTACTTTCAGGAACAGCAGGCTCTGCATTATGAGCTTCATAAGAATATTGCCCTGCAGCGCCGCGTTACCTTGAGCCAGACGGAGCAAATTAAAAATGTTAAACAGGAAAACACGGATCTGAAAAAGCAACTGGCAGACGCTCAAGGTCAGGTTCCGCCTTAATTGTCGATAATTCATGATCCGAGTTCCGAACTAATCTTGATGTATCTTGTACAGGTGCATCTTCCTCCCTTGCCGCCGCGTCCTCCGAGCTAGAGACCCTGCGCTACTCCCGAAAAGATCTAGAGATGAAGCTCGCAGAGGCGGAGAAAAAGTTGGCGGATAAGAGCTCCGAACTCATCCAGAAAACTGGTGAGTTTGAAATGAAGAGAAAAGCTGATAGCGAGACTATCCAAAGGCAGCAGAAAGAGCTCAATGGACTCCGGAGATACATGGAAACCGCGGAGCAGCACTGGGACCTGCTGAACGAGGATATCCTGGGTACGAATCCAGAGATTGTTTTGATAACTTATGCATTGTGCTAAATCTGTACGTTGATATCATTTTATCTTGTGCAGAGCCTCTCGGATACCACGAGAAACGTCGGAATCTATTCCCTCGGGATGATCTGCTTCAACTGGCCGGGGATGACTGCAAGGATCTCATCTCCGCATGTCGGAAGATTTGTCAAGAAGAGCCGAACCTGCGAAGTTCGAAAGCTTATCAAGAGGATGGACGTTCTTCCGGAGCTGGTGGTGGATCTGCAGGCATCGTCAGCTCGAGGTGCTGCCGCCATGTCCTTGGCTATGTGCCTTGCACACAACCCGGATGTTGATATTGACAGGGTAACCACCGACGTTCCTCTGAATGCGGATGTAAACGCGCTACTGGACGCAGTTAGTGGCTACGACACCCGTATTGCCCGGAGAATCTGTCACGATGAATTTTATGACAAGGTGGTTCTTCCTGCCGACGAACCTCTTGAAGCAGAGCTCCATAAGAAACGCGAGGCGGACGCCCGACCTGCTCAATCCGGAAGCCAATACACCTGGACATGTTCCAAGGACAAAGGTGGCGCTACGTCTCCGGCTGAAGATGATGAAAAGAATGATGATGATGTTTCCTCTCCGGCCAAGGGCAAAGAAGAATAAGATCCCAAGGGTGAAGATAAGGGCGAGGCTTCTCCGGCTAAGGAGAAGTAAAAAACTTATTCCTGCGGGAAGAAAGACAATGCATCATTTTGGCCCCTAGAGGGTTTGTAATATAACTTAAATTCTTAAGTAGCTAGGAACGAAACACGTATGCATGGGCGGAAAAAACTTATCCTGCTATCCGTTTTATATTTGCATGTTTCGTTTGTTGAAAGCAAGTGCTGGTTTTATGTTTTCCGGCTTGCTCATTTGACCTTCCGCGAGCCGGAGGACCTTTAGTCGGAAATGCTCGCCAGCGGCGACAAAGCCCAATGGCGATCCGTCAATAACCGCGGAAACAAGCCCCCCCCCCGTAGGTGCTGGAAGTCGCTACCAGGAATCCATGAGTTCGCAACGAAAAGCATTTCCGCCAGAAAACTTAAGCTTACGTCCTAAAGGACGATTTTGAAAAAATCACAACTTTCATACACGCCTAGGCGGAAAGATCCAGCTCTGCGGTTTTAGTCGGAAAACATACACGATCCAAAAATGAACAAGTAAAGGAGGTAAAAGACTCAAAGAGTGAACCAGATGCTTTATTTCATTGATCATGTATCATAAATATTACAAGGTATGTAATGCGAATTTTGCTAAGTGTGGAAAGGACATAGCTGTGTTATATTCCAGGGACGGTCTGTTTCATCGTATATGTCATCCGGATCCTCTCGCTTGCGTTTCCGGTACCAATTAGCAGGTCTGTCCTTTAACTCCCGGAAATCAACGAGGTAGTACGATCCATTGTGGAGCACTTTGCTGATGACAAAAGGTCCTTCCCATGGAGATTGCAACTTGTGGTCTTTCACTCGACGAAGGCGGAGGACCAGGTCTCCGGCCATGAACGAGCGATTCCGAACTCGACGGCTATGATAGCGTCGGAGCTTCTGCTGGTAGATGGTGGAGCGTTGGTCAGCTAAATTCCGAGCTTCTTCGATCAGGTCCACAGAAAGCTGTCGAGCCTCGTCAGCAGTTTCTTCGTCGTAGGCGGAGACTCGCGGCGAATCGTGGATGATGTCGGAGGGGAGCACGGCTTCGGATCCGTAGACCAGAAAGAACGGAGTGAATCCGGTTGACCTGTTTGGGGTAGTCCTTAAACTCCACAGAACAGAGTCTAACTCATCAGCCCAAGTTCCGGCTGCGCATCGCAGCGGTTCTTCAAGGCGTGGTTTGATTCCGGATAGGATGAGGCCGTTGGCTCTTTCAACCTGACCATTGGATTGTGGGTGAGCCACAGATGCGAGGTCAAGCCGGATCCCTACGTCATGGCAATAATCCTTCAATTCTCCTTGTGCGAAGTTCGTGCCATTGTCTGTGATTATGCTGTGTGGGATGTCGAATCTCGTCACGAGGCTGCAAACAAATTTTAGTGCCGTAGCACCGTCGGCTTTCCTCACTAGCTTTGCCTCGATCCATTTGCTGAACTTGTCAACAGCGACCAGGAGGTACTCAAAACCGCCAGGAGATGATTTCTTTAATTTTCCAACCATATCGAGCCCCCAGACCGCAAACGGCCAGGTGATAGGGATGGTCTTCAGCTCTTGGGCTGGAGCGTTTGGTTGAGTAGCGTAGTACTGACAACCTCGGCAAGTTTTTACCAGCTTATTAGCGTCTTCTTTAGCTGTGAGCCAGTAAAATCCGAGCCGAAAGGCTTTGGCAACGAGGGACCTGGGGGCGGCATGATGCCCGCAATCCCCTGCGTGGATCTCCCTGAGGATTTCAATGCCATCTTAATTGGAGACGCATTTGAGAAATACCCCAGTTGCACTTCGTTTGTAGAGCTGTCAATCAACTATTGTGTAGGATCTTGCTCGTCTTGTGATCTGTCGTGCGAGGACCTCGTCCTCCGGCAACTTTCGATCAATGAGGTAATCCAGGAACGGCTGTGTCCAGGCCGGAATGATAGCCATCACTTCTCTAGCCGGAGATACTGCCATATCCGGATTTTCCGGGTTAGCGCCCTTTACCGAGGGTATCCGTAGGTGCTCCAGGAAAATGCCAGGCGGAATTGGTTTCCTGCCGGATCCGAGCTTGGATAACATGTCTACCGCTGTGTTATCGTCTCTCCTGACGTATTTGACTTCGTATCCGAGGAAGCATTTGGCGATCTCGCAACTTCGTCTCTGTAGGCCGCCATAACGGAGTTTCTGGCGTTCCAGGTTCCGGCTACTTGTTGTGCCACCAGGTCGGAATCTCCGCAGCATATGATGTGCTTGATCCCAATTTCCTTAGCGATGCACAGACCGTGTAGTAGAGCCTCGTATTCCGCCATGTTATTTGTAGCTTCGAAGTGAATCTGCAGAACGTACTGCATTTCTTCTCCGGTAGGGGACTTCAGGGTGACTCCGGCTCCCGAGCCATGATGCTGCTTCGATCCATCGAAGTGCATGACCCATGTTTCTGGTTCCGGCTCCAGATTTGCATCCGGAGCCTCTGTCCAATCTACGACGAAATCTGCCAAGACCTGGGATTTGACCGTAGTCCTGGCTTTGTAATTGATGTCAAAGGCAGATAATTCAATGCCCCATTTTGCTGTGCGTCCTGTTGCGTCAGCGTTGTTGAGAATCGTCGACAGCGGAGCCTTGCTCACGACTGTTACCGGGTGCTCTTGGAAGTAGTGTCTCAGCTTCCTGCTGCCTAGGAACACGCCATAGGCTAGCTTCTGAAAGTGAGGGTATCTTTGCTTAGATTCCGTCAGTACCTCGCTAATGTAATAGACTGGTCTTTGGACTCCGTACTCGTGACCTTCTTCCTTTCGCTCCACCACAATGACGAGACTGATGACTCTGTTGGTGGCTGCCAGATAAAGGAGCATGGGCTCTGACTCTTCTGGAGCTGCTAGTATAGGTGGGGAGGTGAGCATTTCCTTCAACCCCTGGAGTGTTGCGTCTGCTGTGTCGTCCCAGGCGAATTTGTGTGTTTTCTTCAGCAGCTTGTATAAAGGTAGCGCCTTCTCGCCAAGACGGCTAACAAACCTACTGATTGTTGCAACACAGCCAGTTAGTCGTTGCACATCTTTGAGACAAGTTGGCCTTTTGATACACAGGATTGCCTTGATTTTTTCCGGGTTAACCTCAATGCCTTTGTGAGAGACGATGAAGCCAAGGAGTTTTCTGGCTGGAACGCCAAAGACGCACTTCAGCGGATTCAACATCATCTTGTACCGACGGAGATTTTCGAAGGTTTCTGTGAGGTCGCTGATCAAGTCGGATCCTTTCCGTGTCATGACTGCGATGTCGTCGATGTAAGCGTGCACGTTCCGGCCAATTTGGTCCTTCAGGCACTGCTGCATCGTATGTGGTAGGTGGCACCTGCATTTTTCAAACCAAAGGGCATGGTGACATAGCAGTAAGTGCCGAACGGGGTGATGAACGAGGTCGCCTTTTGGTCGGACTTCTTCATCCGGATCTGATGATACCCGGAATATGCGTCAAGAAAACACAGAAGTTCCGCCCTGCCGTCGAATCAATGATTGGTCAATGCGCGACAAGGGGAACGGATCCTTCGGACAATGCTTATTCAAGCCGGAGTAATCGATGCACATTCTTAGTATTTTAGTGTTCTTTTTGGGTACAAGGACGGGGTTTACGGCCCAATCAGTATGGATAACTTCTACTACAAAACAGGCCTCTAGTAACTTTGCTAGTTCCATTCCTATGGCGCGGCGCTTCTTATCTCCAAAGCGTCGCATAGTTTGCTTCACCGGTTTAGCCCCCGGATTTATGTTGAGGTAGTGCTCGGCGAGTTCCCTAGGTACTCCGGACATGTCAGAAGGTTGCCATGCGAAGATATCCATGTTAGCGCGGAGGAACTCGACGAGTGCGTCTTCCTATTTGGGGTCCATGTTGGCTCCGACTGAAACCTGCTTGGAGCTGTCACCTACGATGAGGTCGTGCTTCTTAGTTTCTATCGCGGCCTTGAACGAGGTCTTCTGTTCGGAGATCTGCTTCTTGGTGGTGTGCATCTCTTGCGGATCCACCGCGGCTCTGTAGCCTTGCAGCTCCTCTCCGGATATCACGGACTCTGCGAAGGCGGCTTCGCCTAACTCGCACTCGTGAGCCTTCTTGTAGTCTCCGGATACGGTAATCATACCCTTGGGACCCGGAATCTTTAGCTTGTTGTAGATGTAGCACGCTCTTGCGTGGAACTTGTGGTAGGTGGGCCTGCCGAAGATGACGTGGTAGGAGCTCTTGAAGGGCACGACCTCAAACGTGATCATCTCTTCGCGAAAGTTATTGGCATCGCCGAAGGCCACGGGAAGTCTGATGCTGCCCAAGGAATTTGCCTTTTTACACGGAACTACACCATGAAATTCAGTGGTGCTGTGTTTGAGCTGTTCCTTAGTAAGGTTCATCCGCTCCAGAGTCTCCAGGTACATGATGTTCAGGCTGGCTCCGCCGTCCATGAGGCACTTGGAGAAGTCATACCCGTCGATGCGGGGACTTACAACCAAAGCGTAGCACTCTTTCGGAATGACAGTAGGATGATCCTTCCTATCAAACGTACACGGAGTTTCCGACCACCTGACATACTGCGGCACAGCGGGAACTGTGGCGTTCAGGATCCGGAGAGCTGATTTGCTTGCACGGACTGTTGGGGTTCCGAGGAAGGTGTGGTACGCACCCACGCTCTTTTTGTCGAAGGGGTTGGGTTTAGCTGCGGATCCACCTTTGGGATCCGGCGAAGCATCATCCTCGTCCATCGCCTCAGAACTGTCTTCCTCCTTGTCCTTGTTCTTGCCCTTGCCTCCTTTGCCGCGTGGGCGGTGCTTCCGGGCTCGCTTGTATCCTGCTTCCGGGTCAGATTTAAGATCATTGACCCACTTGCAGTTGCGTTTGGTGTGAGTGGACTTCCCTGTAGCCGGATCCAGATGTGCCAGGCAAGGCATGTCTCTGTACTCTTCATAAGTTTGGGGGCGCGGGTTCCGGCAGCGGTGACCTCATCGCCACGCTGCTGGCCCCTTCCGGATCCGCCTCCGCGGCCGCGGCCTCTTGCGCCTCCTTGGCCTCCGCGCTGGAAGGCCATGGCGATCAAGTCGGATCCGCCACTCCTTTGGTCATCAGGGGGATTTTTCCGCTTGGTGCCGCTGCTGCTACCGTTATCACGGTTCTTCTTTTGCTGATGCGGGGAATTGCTCGTAGCTGCTAGATCTCCGCTCGCGTCGTCATCGGCGGCAGTATGATCGCTGGCGATGGTGATCATGTCATCCAAAGTCAGTTTGTTTGCATTGACCAAGCAGGTTAGCTTGTGCCGCAGCAGTCCTCCTCTCTGCAACCCACCAATAAAGGCGTGCATTGCTGTATGGTTATCAACGTTCTCGCACTCGTTCTTGGTTTGCAACCATCGGGTGAGGAAGCTCCTTGATGTTTCACCCTTCTTCTGGATACATGCCTGTAGGTCGCTTGTCGTGACAGGTCTCTTGTAGGTGCCCCTGAAGTGCTTCTCGAAGGCGTTCTTCAGATCAAACCAACAAAAGATGGAGTTCTTCTCGAGGTCACTGAGCCAGATCCGGGCTAGACCTACAAGGTACAACTGGAGCATGCGGCAGGCGATGTTAGGGTTTCCACCGGCGATGGTTACTGCATTGTAGTAATCCTCTATCCAGGTGTCCGGCCTTTCGGTGCCATCATAATGCTTCAGGTTTCTGGGTAGCTTGAGGTTCATCCTTGGCTTTGGTTCCTCTCGAATCATCCTGCCAAAGCACTTTGGGCCGATGTAATCAGTTTTGTATTCATTGAGGCGTTCCCGGGCATCGCGTGGGCCGCCATCCGGGGTTTTTGATCGGGAGCGGGATCTCCGGCCACCGCCTCCGCCTCCCCCTCCTCCACTTGGTGGTGGTGAAGGAAACCTGCGAGGGGGCCTGTAAGATTTTTTGCTTCCGCCATCGGATTCCCTGCGATCTTCCCGTGGCTCGCTCCGGCTCCGGTGGCTACCTTCACATTGGTGATAGTCTCCTCCATCGTTCCGGCTTCGGCGGGGCTCCGGCTCACGTTCCACGTTCCGACTCCTCCTGGGCTCAGGCTCGCGATCATTGTTCTGGCTCCTTCTGGGCTCAGGCTCGCGACCGTTGTTCTGGTTCCGACGGGGTTCCGGCGTACGCTCCCTGGTTCTCGGCGGCGGCATGTTGTCGCGGATATTGATTCCACCGGCCCCATGGGGCCTAGTGTTTCCGGCTGGACTACGGCGGCGAGGAGGTGGGGGACGCGGGTACCCGTTAGGCGGAGGTGACGGGTTCCGGTACTTGTTCCTACCAGCGTACATTGCATCCTTTCCCTTTTTCGGATCTGACGGAGGCGTCTTTGATGGTACGGGGATCGGATTTGGGTGTTCCCTTGCTTTTCTTCTGCGCTCCGTGGATCCGGTGCGCGATTCATCATCGGGATGGCGATTGACGTGGGCGTCCTTCTGCGCGGTAGATACACAGTGATCCGGATTGGATTCCAACCCGCGCGAAGTATCTGCCTTACTCTGCTGCTGCATTGCTGAAGCGACGAGCTTGCAGACGTAGTTGATATCAATCTCCTCGTCCTTCTTTTTCAGGAGCTCCGCAGCCTTCTTCATGTTATCCTTTGGAGTTGCGAGCGGCTGCTGCTCTGCAGGGGTTGCGAAGTTGATCCTGCGGGGAGGGATGGCTTCTCGAACGATTCTATCAGCCTCCGCCTGTGCATAGGTCATTTTCACCTCCCACTCTTTTCTCATCTGCTTGACGTGTGCAAGTGATTCGGTGATTTCACGATCCTGTCTTTCAAAGTGATCCATCAAGTTTGCAGCTTCTCTCCTCTCATCCAATATCGCAGCTGCGGTATTGGTGCACTTCTTGGCGGTGGCCATCATCTCCTTTCTCGTGGCCTCTAAAGCCTCCGGATCTGCGGCGTCGCCAGGGGTTATGGGTTTGTTGAGGACATCAGACTGCGCGACTAAATCCATGCGTGCTTGTGATACGTCTCCGACGTATCGATAATTTCTTATGTTCCATGCCATATTATTGATGATACCTACATGTTTTATGCACACTTTATGTCATATTCGTGCATTTTCTGGAACTAACCTATTAACAAGATGCCGAAGAGCCAATTGCTCGTTTTCACGCTCGTTTTTGGTTTCAGAAATCCTAGTAACGAAATATTCTCGGAATTGGACGAAATCAAGACCCAGGGTCCTATTTTGCCACGAACCTTCCAGAAGACCGAAAGGGATACGAAGTGGGGCGACGAGGCGCCGCCACCATAGGGCCGCGCAGCCAGAGGGGGCCCGCGCCGCCCTATGGTGTGGGCCCCTCGTCAGCCCTCCGACTCCGCCCTTCCGCCTACTTAAAGCCTCCGTCGCGAAACCCCGATGCGAAGAACCACGATACGGAAAACCTTCCAGAGACGCCGCCGCCGCCAATCCCATCTCGGGGGATTCTGGAGATCTCCTCCGGCACCCTGCCGGAGAGGGGATTCATCTCCCGGAGGACTCTTCACCGCCATGGTCGCCTCCGGAGTGATGAGTGAGTAGTTCACCCCTGGACTATGGGTCCATAGCAGTAGCTAGATGGTTGTCTTCTCCTCATTGTGCTTCATTGTTGGATCTTGTGAGCTGCCTAACATGATCAAGATCATCTATCCGTAATACTCTATGTTGTGTTTGTCGGGATCCGATGGATAGAGAATACCATGTTATGTTAATTATCAAGTTATTACATATGTGTTGTTTATGATCTTGCATGCTCTCCGTTATTAGTAGAGGCTCGGCCAAGTTTTTGCTCTTAACTCTAAGAGGGAGTATTTATGCTCGATAGTGGGTTCATGCCCGCATTGACACCGGGACGAGTGATGATGACTTAATACCTGGAAGGGGTTCGGACGATAACCTGAAGGTGGACTTTTTAGGCATAGATGCAGTTGGATGGCGGTCTATGTACTTTGTCGTAATGCCCAATTAAATCTCACTATACTTATCATGACATGTATGTGCATTGTTATGCCCTCTCTATTTGTCAATTGCCCGATTGTAATTTGTTCACCCAACATGCTTTTATCTTATGGGAGAGACACCTCTAGTGAACTGTGGACCCCGGTCCATTCTTTTAATACTGAAATACAAATCTGCTGTAATACTTGTTTTACTGTTTTCTCTGCAAACAATCATCTTCCACAATATACGGTTAATCCTTTGTTACAACAAGCCGGTGAGATTGACAACCTCACTGTTTCGTTGGGGCAAAGTACTTTGGTTGTGTTGTGCAGGTTCCACGTTGGCGCCGGAATCTCTGGTGTTGCGCCGCGCTACATCCCGCCGCCATCAACCTTCAACGTGCTTCTTGGCTCCTCCTGGTTCGATAAACCTTGGTTTCTTTCTGAGGGGAAACTTGCTGCTGTGCGCATCATACCTTCCTCTTGGGGTTCCCAACGAACGTGTGAAATACACGCCATCAGCTTGCGCGACTAAATCCATTGGGCGGAGAGTTCTCGGGACGGTGGTACGCGATTTATCCAGCTTCGTACCACCTGCACGATGGCAAGGCCTACTGCTGCTTGTCTGGAATTATCTGGGCGCTTTCGCGTTGTTACAATGAGTTGTGGTTGTGCCTCTAGGGCTCCCGGGATCCGGCTTATGAAGGCGCACGGATCTAGGGTTTACATGGAGAGTCCTAGCCGGAATACAAGTTGCCTAACTACGGTACAATGTCTTGCCGTGTACGTCAAGGATCCGCCTTCCATCAGGGCCGTGCATGATCCAGATACTTCATGGGCCTTCACGGATCCGGCCTCCTTCGTAGGTCGGTTGGGATCCGTCTTCCTGTTCCTGAGCTGGACTTCATCCTTCACGATCTACAGCAACTGGGCCGCCCGATGGGCCACATGCCGCATCACCGTCTATGGGCCACCCGGGCTTGCCGGATCTAGGCACTGCCGTTGATATACCCATAAAGTATACCCACAACACTATACCTGGCCATGTGTCGAGCCGGGCCAAGAAAAGCCTGACGCTGAAAAATCAAGCCCAAACCTAGCCCGACCCGGCCAAATACCCACAAAGCCCATCGGTCCGTTGAGTTGTGGGCCAGGCCGTAGTGTTAAATGCGGTTATCGGGCTACCCAGACCCAGCCTGGCCCCGCTGTCGGGCCAATATTTTCAGGTCCAGGCCCGGGTTTTTTTGGGCCGGGCTGCCCATGGCCACCCTGTTACAAAAACCTGAAAAGATGAAATATTATATACCCCCCAAAAAAAGGACGGGGAGCAAAGAAAACATTGCAAAACCGGTCCTTCGCGCTGTAGCTCCGCAGAACAGGTCGTGAGGCTCCCGCCGCGTTCCCCGCCCCCGCAGCCACTCGCCACCGCTCGCCACCACCGGCAATGCCGCGCGGCCGCTCCCGCGCAACGCCCATCCGCCCCACGCCCTTCAAAGCGCCGCCCTCCTCCCCCGACCCCTCGCTAGTGCCGCCCGCCACACCCGTTGCCCCCTCTCCCCTCGCCCCCTTCCTTCACCGCGCTGGCCCACATGACCGCCGCCGCCGCGGTGCTCCTGCTGGCCGCCGCCGCGCTCCTCGCGGGCGCGGCGTCGGGGTCCAAGTGGACCTTCACTAAGAAGGGAAGCGTCGTCACCTACGACGAGCGCTCCCTGCTCATCGACGGCAGGAGGGACCTCTTCTTCTCCGGCGCCATCCACTACCCGCGGAGCCCGCCCGAGATGTGGCCCAAGCTCCTCAAGATCGCCAAGGAAGGCGGCCTCAACTGCATCGAGACCTACACCTTCTGGAACGCCCACGAGCCCGAGCCTGGCAAGGTAACAAACACCCTCCATTCACCATTGCAATAGACAGATGCAAATCCAGCTCACTGCGTTTTGGTCACAATGCAGTACAACTTCGAAGGCCGCAACGACATGATCAAGTTCCTCAAGCTCATCCAGGACAACAACATGTACGCCGTCATACGCATCGGGCCCTTCATCCAGGCAGAATGGAACCACGGGTCCGTTAACCGCGCCAAAATCTGTTCCGTTTATTTATTATAATGCAGCAAATAAGCCAATCTTGTGGCCTCTGCAATCCTGATGTATATGCTCAGCTCATCTGATTGCACCTTCTATGCTCTTTGTTCGTTTTCCCCTCAGTGGCTTGCCTTACTGGCTTAGGGAGATTCCGCACATAATATTCCGCGCCAACAACGAGCCATACAAGGTAACCAGTCACGCGATTGCGAGCCTGGTAGTATCTGCACATTTTGTGTCAGGAGTTTTAAACAGACAGATGACGTTCGTGTTTCTGATGCAGAGAGAAATGGAGAAGTTTGTGAGATTCATAGTGCAGAAGTTGAAGGATGCGGATATGTTTGCGTCTCAAGGAGGACCCGTCATCCTAGCCCAGGTCAGTTAAACTCTACCCTGTATGGTGTCATTTATCTACATGCTGTTTTTGGCATTGCCGGTGATTCATGCGCCGTGCAAATTTCACAGATCGAGAATGAGTATGGGAATATTAAAAAGGATCATATAACAGATGGCGACAAGTACCTCGAGTGGGCTGCTCAAATGGCTCTTAGCACCAACACTGGAGTCCCGTGGATAATGTGCAAGCAAACTTCGGCTCCTGGTGAAGTGGTAACTCTTTTACTAAATACGTGGTGAAACCTTAAGATCTTGTAAAAGTTGAACCGTCTTTTGTGAAATTCTTGCGCACGAAACACACTCTAAACTTGAACATCTCCTCTGAGAGAGAATGTTTTATCCAGAGTGTATTGTTGTTTTGCCTCAATCGCTTAATATATGCCCCGCTCTCACTAGATTCCTACTTGCAACGGAAGGCACTGTGGGGACACATGGACACTGCGTGACAAAAATAAACCTCGCCTTTGGACTGAGAATTGGACTGCACAGTAAGTTCAAGTTATTCATACTCAACATTCTACTTGTTTTCTAAAGCTGACATGGCGCTGTAATACTTTTGTGGCCAACTTATGATCATCCAAACATGTTAACCTATATCTTGTTTGTGATTACCATTATAATGATGTGTGCATTATGCAAATTATGTGAAACATACTTCCCTTATGATGAAATTGTCATAGTGTGATATCTTGTGTGTGATTACCTAAAATATCCGCAGTATATTTCCCTTATAATGATATTACCATCCCGTTAATCTTGTTGTACTCCCTCTGTCTCGAAACGGTGTCTCAACTTTGCTAGATTTGTATGCATCTACACTAAAACTCATTTAGAATCTAGATGCATGCATATCTAGACAAACTTGAGACATCATTATCGGGACGGAGGGAGTAATTGAACGTGGGTTAAAAAAACATTTGTGTTATGGCTTTAGCAAAGACAATTTTATCTGCCATCAATTGATTTGTCGACATTAATATTAAAAGTAATTCCTTGCAATACACAGGTTCAGAGCATTTGGTGATCAATTAGCTGTACGTTCAGCTGAGGACATTGCATATGCTGTGTTACGTTTTTTTGCCAAAGGTGGGACATTGGTAAACTACTACATGGTATGTTTGTACAGGTGCATTTTTGCAAATATATACATTCACAAAGTTAACAGAGAAGATACTAGAATTTCTGATGGAATTGCATGTTAACTTGTTTTGAACAGTATTATGGTGGAACAAATTTTGGGAGGACAGGTGCTTCCTATGTTTTGACTGGATATTATGATGAAGGTCCCCTTGATGAATACGGTTAGATTGGCTCAACTGTATATTTCTACTTTTCCCCAATTCCATCTCTTGCTTCTATTGTCTCTAATGATCATGTTACTGGGTCAATGTACTTATCCAGGTATGCAGAAGGAGCCCAAATTTGGGCATCTCAGGGACTTGCACAATATAATCAGGTCATACCAGAAAGCTTTCCTTGAGGGGAAACAATCATTCGAGCTATTGGCTCATGGGTATGAGGTTGGGAACAACTGCTTCCATCATTTTTGTGCAGAAATACTTGAGATGTTTCATTTGAAAGTGTTTTGTAATTGAAGAGCATCTTCTTCTGGGCTTGATTAGTTTCTTGCACCTGCAGGCACATAACTTCGAGTTGCCTGAGGAAAAATTGTGCTTGGCTTTCATCTCCAACAACAATACAGGGGAGGATGGAACTGTGAATTTCCGAGGTGAGAAGTACTACATACCGAGCCGCTCCGTCTCCATCCTTGCAGACTGCAAGCATGTGGTGTACAACACAAAGAGAGTATGTGCACTGAATACACTCGCTGCAAATTAGTACGGACCTAGCTTCAGTGCATGCCTTCCTGACTTGTGCTATGCGTATGTTATGCTAGGTGTTTGTTCAACACAGTGAAAGGTCATTCCACACAGCAGACCCGTCGACCAAGAACAGTGTTTGGGAGATGTACTCAGAGCCGATTCCGAGGTATAAGCAAACTAATCTCAGGACAAAGGAACCCATGGAGCAGTATAACCTGACCAAGGACAATAGTGACTATTTGTGGTACACCACAAGGTGCTGTTTCTTTCATCACACCTTCATTTCAGCTCATTATTATGAACATTTATTCTGTATTTTTCTCACATGTAGCAAAATGCTGAATTCACCTTTTGTGTTTGTTTACAACATCGATGCAGCTTTCGCTTGGAGGCAGACGACCTGCCGTTTAGGGGTGACATCCGTCCTGTGGTTCAGGTCAAAAGCAGTGCACATGCATTGATGGGATTTGTCAATTATGCCTTCGCAGGTAACATGGGCCAACTATGTAACAGTCTTGCGTATCCAAAAGCCGATACCAATTTCAAGCACTAACAATTGTACTAAAAAAGAGGCTTCATAACCACCATCTGTGCAGGGAGTGCTCGTGGAAGCAAGAAAGACAAGGGCTTCATGTTCGAAAAGCCCATTGATCTAAAAATAGGTGTCAACCATCTTGCACTGCTATCATCATCCATGGGAATGAAGGTAATATCTGACTGTTTCGGGTCCTAACTGTCTGGGTGATGGATGCACACAATTTATGATGGAATGTTGACCTGTTATAGTTCTGTTTACACATTTTTCTGTTGTTTGCAGGACAGTGGTGGCGAACTTGTTGAATTAAAGGGTGGCATTCAGGATTGCAGAATACAGGGTCTCAATACTGGGACATTGGATTTGCAAGTCAATGGCTGGGGCCATAAGGTACAGGCTATTGCACTTAAGATTTGAGAAAATTATACGCCATTCATTTGCTCTTCAAGACATAATGCACTGATATACTAAGAAATGAGCACCTCGTTTCTTGTTCTAAACAGGTCAAACTGGACGGTGAGGAGAAGGAGATTTACACGGAGAAAGGCATGGGGGCTGTTAAGTGGAAGCCTCTCGAGAATGGACATGCTGTCTCCTGGTACAAGGTAACCTGGCCAACGAAAAGGAACTTCAGACATTCATTCCCTTCAATCTTTGTTTACAACTCTCATTGTCACCGTTCACTGTCATGTTAGAGATACTTTGACGAGCCAGACGGAGAGGACCCAGTTGTTCTTGACATGACTTCTATGAGCAAGGGTATGATCTTCGTGAACGGCGAAGGCATGGGTCGCTACTGGACCTCATTCAGAACTATTGCCGGAGTACCTTCCCAGGCACTGTAAGAAAGTTCAGCGCTGCTGAAAGACACATTCCACTCTTGGCCTACAGTGAATTTGCACCCTTGAACTTATTATATTTTCCTTCAGGTACCATATTCCACGGCCATTCTTGAAATCTAAGAACAACCTCTTGGTTGTATTTGAGGAGGAGATTGGCAAGCCAGATGGCATCCTCATCCAGACAGTGAGGAGAGATGACATATGCGTGCACATCTCGGAACACAACCCTGCACAGATCAAGACGTGGGACACTGATGGAGGCCAGATCAAGCTCATAGCTGAAGACCACAGCACCCGGGGCATCTTGACCTGCCCCCCGAAGAAGAAGATCCAGGAGGTCGTCTTTGCCAGCTTCGGCAACCCGGATGGCACGTGCGGCAACTTCACTGCAGGCACCTGTCACACTCCCAATGCAAAGGATATCGTGGCGAAGGTACACACATTCCTGTCGATAACATGTACCATCTGTAACACTAGCGTGGACCATGTTTTGGTTGTTTTTGCGTATGATTGGTGATTAATCTCTGGACTATATGAACAGGAATGCATCGGCAAAAAGTCGTGTGTGCTGCCAGTGGACCACAGGGTGTTCGGTGCAGACATCAACTGCCCCACGACGACAGCCACGCTGGCGGTGCAAGTGAGGTGCCACAATAAGGGTGATTCAGAATAAAAAGGAAGATCAGCACCTTCTCTGAACTCCTGCTTCTTCATCTTGTTTGGTTTGGAACTCCATCGATGCACTTTGTGCCTGTTGTGATTATAATTCCGCTGAGGCGTGTATACTCAGGATCGTGGGAGTTGGCACACAAATGTGAAGAAAACTACTGAGTGCTGATCGGTTCGAGGATGTATTTTCCCTTCCCCCTCTGTTTCTTCTTTTGTTGCTGTTCTGTGCTGTTTCATATTAACCATCACAGTAGGTGCTGAATAATCATAACCGATAGTTTAGTCGACTCCAGATCTGGTGCAAAAGAAATCGTTGAGCTGACCGAATGGATAGAATAATTCAATGGATATGTCATGTATATGTTTTATATGTTCGTGGGGTGTCCCCAAGCCTTGAGCTAATTGATTTGTAGGTCTCATCTTAAGAAGAAACTAGGTAAATGACATGTTTATATTGCCGAATTTCTGATGCAACTGTACTGGATTACATTTTTATTATATGTTGTACCAGGAAGGTGTTGTATTTGTTAAACAATTGTAATGCATATAAAATTTTCTCTCAAGAATCAAGGGGACACGTTCCTTTAGTTTTTTGAGAAAGAATCATGGGGACAAGTTTTTTTCTTTGTTTTCAGAAAGAATCAAGGGGACAAGTTGCTCACCTATACGAGTGCCTCGAAATGAGCTAGAAGTTTACGCTACTCCCTCTATGCCGAAATATAGTGCGCATTAGTTTTTTTTTTAAGTGAAACAGTAAATTTTGACCAAATTTATACAAAAAATATCAACATCCAGACTATCAAACCACATGAAAGGTATACATTCGGTACTCTAGATATTCGGTATTCTAGATATAGATAATTTACTCAATAAACTTGGTTAAAGTTAGTACAATTTAAAACTAATGCGCATTATATTATGGCAAGGAGGGAGTACCATTTAGAAGAGCCACTGATCTTGTAATAGGCTTACAGACAGGTGTGTCTTCAAATATTCAATGGAAGCTATAAGTTCATCTCCAACACGGCGACCCATCTAGTTCACGTGCCTAAATTGGTCGTCACGTACAAGAATCATGGCCCAACGCAACGACACATATGGGCGTCTATCCGCGTGGTGACCCGATGATGTGGCCTGACATCCACGTCCTACATGGTTAGCACCTGAACCACGTCATCATGTTCTGGTGCCGCCCGTCCCCACATTCAGGATCGTGTGCCGGAACGAGATCTAGCGCCGCCGCATGCTCCTCTCGCCGGACCTCCTCGACGACCCCGCGTACGCCAAGGACTCCCGATATTTCGACCTCTAGTTCGTCATGGAGCACGACCTTCGCCGGACCTCCTTGACCACACGTTCTTCGAGTCGCGGGAGGTGATGCGCGCGCCCATGTTCTGCTGCCAGTGCCACTGCTCCAGTGAAGGGGGAGGAGGATGAGGTCTTCTGCGCGTCCCTGCCACCACCAGAAGCGGGGGAGGACGAGGAGCATGCCTTAGAGGAGCATGTCCACCTCGTCGAGGCACTCCGCTTCCACGCTCTCGAGGCAGTGGCTCATGCGGCCTTCTTTTCGTATGACAAGGGCGCAAGAGGAGGCCACACGGCAGGCTGCCCTGCGAGAGGAGGCCAAGCGGCAGGCGGTGACCCAGCGGGCGGAGGAGGAGCACGTAGTGAGAGGCCGAGGCGGCGAGGATGGTCGTATTGGAGGGCACCCGGCCCTACGAAACCCGTGGTCACCCTAGGAGGAGGCGTTGTGGGCGCCGTGACCTGATTCACCATTTGAACCTACTATAAAGGTAAGCAGGTCACATATACCTAACGGTAGCATGGCACCTCATGCCAACGCCAGTCACTGCGCCGATGAGCTATCTTACCTCAACACCAGAATAGCTAGCGGTCAACGAAATTGTGAGATTTAGAGCGCCGCATCTCCCAAATCCTCTCCCAAACCGCACCGGATCAAGCCTTTGGGGATGTGTTTTCTTCATGCCACGTTTGAGGGATGATTGCTCCCCACCTGCATCCCCCAAATGAATAGAAGTGCACGAAAATAAAAATTTACATTCAAATTTGATTATATATTACAAGTTCGAATGAAAACGGCTAGATTTCATCTAACCCTTACCGGCCGTTCGACGGTTTCGACAGCCCCACCCCGTCGCCGCCTACCCTCCGCCGCAGCTCCGGCTGCGCGTGCCACCTCTCCATGCGTAGGGTGGAGGCCATACACCGCTGCTCCAGCAGCGCCTCGTCACCTGCCATCCTCCGCCGTGCCGCCCGGAGGGAGAGCTTGACGGCGCGGTGAATCTGCGCGTCTTCGCGGGCACGGGCGTCGTCCTAGAGCTTCTTCTCCGTCTCGAAGACCTCGACGAGCACTCGTTGCTGATCCACCGCCTCGTCCGGGTGTGACCCGTCGTCATCGGACCACTCGAAGCCATCGTCGTCCTCCTCCATTTGCGCCTCCATTTGCGCCGCCAACGCGTCGACCTCCACCGCCAACGCATCCGCCCGCGCCCCCAGGCCACCTCCGCTGCCGCCAGCGCCGCCTCTCGCTGCTGATGCTCCATCCCTTCCGCCGCCAACACATTTGCCCGCGCCCCCAGGCCGTCTCCGCTGCCGCCGACGCCGCCTCCCGCTGTTGACGGTCCTGCACCACCTCCCGCTACTGACGCTCCCGCCGCCGCTGCTCGATTGCCTCCCGCCGTTCACGGTTCTGGAGATCCCGCTCCATGTGCAGGTGCCGCCACTCTGCACGCCACCGCTCTGCCCGACGCTGCCGCGACTCTTCCTCCATGGCGGCGTCGAACTACGCTATGGTGTTCGTCGGCGCCGCCTCCTCCCACGCCTCGTTCTCCGCAGCTTCCGGGTCGATGTCGAACTGCGGTGCTTCCGGTGGTGGAGGTGGTGGTGGAGACGGTGGTGGAGGGAATTGGCCGGCTGAAAGGACACGGATGTCGCCTAGAGGGGGTGAATAGGCGGTTTAAAACTTTTACGAGATGGGCTTAACAAATGCGGAATAAAACTAGCGTTTATTTTGTCAAGCCCAAAGCCTATATACTATGGTTCACCTATGTGCACCAACAACTTATGCTAAGCAATACAAGCAACTATGTGATAGCAAGATATATAACTTCAAGCACGATGGCTATCATAAGGTAAAGTGCATAAGTAAAGAGCTCGGGTATAGAGATAACCGAGGCACGCGGGAGACAAAGATTTATCCCGAAGTTCACACTCTTGCGAGTGCTAATCTCCGTTGAAGAGGTGCGGTGGCTTAGTGCTCCCGAACGCCACAAGAGGCTCACCTTGAGGTGTGGTTGCTCGATGCACACCAACGCCACAAAGGCCTCACCCCAAGATGCAGTACTCACACCACACACCGAACGCCACGAAGGCGCTTCACCTTATTCTCCGGTGACCCTCGCCACAAAGGCCTAGGTCACGGTTCCACTAAGGGATTTCCTACGAAGCGGAAACCGGGCCTTACATAAAGGTTGGGGCACACATCCACAACTTAATTGGAGGCTCCCAACAAATCACCACAAAGGTCTAGAATCCTTCTAGGGTTCCAAGAACCCAAGAGAAACAACTATCTTGCTTTCACCTCCATGAATCACCGTGGAGAACTCAAACCGATGCACCAAATGCAATGGTAAGAACACCACAAAGATGCTCAAGTCTTTCTCTCTCAAATTCCAACAAAGCTACAAAAGCTATTGGGGGAATAAGAGAGGAAGAACAAAGGAATTCACAAAGAACACCAAGATCAAGATCTAGAGAGTTCCACTCACAAAGAGATGGATTTGATTGGTAGAAATGTAGATCTAGATATCCTCTTCCTTTTCCCTCAAATGGATTCAAGAACCATTGGAGGAGTAGAGGGATGTGGCAAGCTCTCAAGGTAAACAATGGCGGAGAGCCAAAGGAGGAAGAAGAAGAAGTGAGGAGAAAGAGGAGGAAGAAGGCCTTAAATAGGGGTCTTAGATTTCTGCCCGTTGGGGCCAAAATCGCGACAGGCCGGCAGTGCCGGCCTAGTGCCACCGGCAGTGCCGGGGTGGCCGGCAGTGCCGGCCTTGGCCCCCGGCAGTGCCGGGGTGCTCCCGGCGGCAGTTCCGCCCCCCTGTTTTTACCTAAACACTCGATACGAAAACCTTAAGAACTTTTGCATCCGGACTCTGATTTCAATGATCTTGGGCTCGTTAAAATCACAACAACGAGCTCTACAACAATATGCAAAGAAACATCATAGTCCAGCAAAGTAAGATAGAAACAAATGAATAAAGGTTATACCTATCTATAAAAGGCAAACCGGTAAAACCTCCAATATGGAAAATGCAACAACTTGAGTTAGGAAACTCGGATTTAGGTGAAACCAATTTTGTTGTAAATAAGATGACAAGAGCTACCCCACAAAGAGTGAAAATCTTAAGAACAAGTGGGGTATGTTTTCTATGTATTTTAGAGTGAAACCTCTCAATATGAGAAACCGAGAAAAACTCCAATATCAAAAATGCAACAAGTGATTCATGCGGAATCCGTTTTCGATGAACTAGAGCTTGTCATGAGAATAAGCACAAGATCTAAAACACCATATGGATAAGATCCAAATAACAACCAAGAAAGATGATGCAAGGATGCAAATGTTTGAGCTCTCCGAAGGATACGATCGAGTTACTCACTCGAGAGCCCTCTTGATAGTACGGCAACTAAACTATAAACCGGTCTCCAACTACACCATGAGACCGGTGAGAAAGAAATCCTATCAAGAGAAAACCTTAACCTTGCGCATGTCACTTGAGCTTGATGATGACGGTCTTGACCGCAACAAGATGGAACGCCTTTCTTGATTGTGCTTGCTTGATGAAGTCATGCGAAATGCTCCCCCATACTCCACTATGGGAGAGCTACTTCTTCGGCGCATCTTCACATATCCATGATCACCATATGGATGGCAAGCTTCAAGCATATGATCTCTTCGAGTTGGCTCATCTTGAACTTGCACTTCATTTCTTCATTCTTCATCATGTTGATGTCTTGAAGTAACTTGAGGACTCACTTCATATTCATCTTAAAGACATACTTGATACTTGATATTCTTCATCAATTTCTTCTTATTGCAACCTTGAAGCCAACATATGGTTCAAGCATTGCCTATGAACAACTCCTACAAATATAACTCAATGCAAACATTAGTCCATAGGGATTGTCATTAATTACCAAAACCACACAAGGGGGCTCCATGCACTTTCACCGGCGCCAGGGCGGTTCATCATTACGCAGTGGTGTTTATGCGACGAGGGTTGTGCTTGCGGTGGAGAAAGGGGTGTCGGCGGCTGTGGTGACTTCCATTGAGCGGGGGGGATCTTTTATAGACGCCGGTGTCGCCAGAAGAGGCGGGAAGATAGAACGAGAAGAGGCCAGACGGCGGGAAGAAAGCGCGGGAACGCGCGGTGGCATGCGAACGCCGGCAATGCGTGGAGGCTGCGCAGCACCGACGAGACATCTCGCTTGCCCCTCCGTTGCCATTAAGGTATAGCTGCGACGCTTCGTCCGTGTGTCACTGCGCGCCAATAACTTCCGTCGCGAGGTAGACAACAGTTAGGTTTAAACTTGAATGACCCGCTGACGCATCGGTCCCGCCCGCCTCGCCTCGCTTTTCGTTGTGTCCGGCGTGCCTGGAGTGTCCCCTATGTAGCGGGGACGGGCTCGGGGCGCCGGATACCGTATTTTGCCGCGCCGAACAAAAAGAGGCTTTGGGGCACGCGACTGGAAACGTTTTTCTATCCGGCGCGCCCCAAATCCCTTTGGAGATGCTCTTAGTTAAATTTCATAGGAGGAGTAAAATATGTCTCGAGTTTCTGATAGGGGCAAGTTTCATATTTTTATTTATGTTTTTTATGCCCTCCAAATTTATTAGTTAATGTGAAACAACATTGACAGCCTATTAAATAGTACAACCATAATAAACATTAAAATCATGTGCTTCTTATTATACAAAAAGTTCGGCATTGAGAAAAATGGGGAGCCGCAATACATAACTCTAGTTGACACTTTGCATGCTGAAATTTGACGAACTCCAAAGATGGGAATGATTGGACTACTGAAAATGGATTCACTTCAATCGTTTGTACAAATATTGTATTAGTTGGCACTTTATAGGCTCTAGAATTATCTATTCGTAGTTTACTAAACTTAACTCTTAATTATTCTATCAATATATCTCACCAAAGGTTACTTCTCAAAATATAGTATATCATGGGCTTACGTCTTCTACTCAGTATATCTGCTTGCATACTCAAAAAATAATAGACCAAGTTACGTACATATTTACTAGCAGTATAGAAAGGGATACCTAAAACACATTATAATACACTTAGGGCATAAGTTAACTGGTTAAATAATATGAAAATGGTGTCTTACCATGTTTATGTTGAATTCCATTGTAAACAGATTTCTTGAAAAAACAAAGTAAATAAAAATAATTCGTAGAAAATACAACTGCAGTTTAGCACTATAATTATATGAAAAAATATTTTTCACATTTTTTTTCAATGTATCGTGCTAGTTATAACCGATATGAAGCTGTAGTATATTGATTACCTAAGGATGTATCAACTGAGAAAGTAAAAAACATTAATATAAATTAATCTATTTAAAATCATTTGGTTCTCCTCTTGTGTCCAAAGCATGCATTCAATTTGACAATCAATGCCAAAAGTAGAACACAATCAATAAGAACTAGATAGGAGAGTGCGGCTTGCCGCGCGCTTGCCCGCCTAACGGCGAGCAAGCAGGTATGAAGACACTCTGTGAGAGATCTAAATTAGAGAACAATGTTGTGATACAGTAGAAAGCAGAAGCCCAGGTAATATGTGAAGAAAACCATACTTCAGCTCTATCTTTGTCTTTGAGCTTGGTCCAGGAAAACACAAATGGTATTGTAATAGGTATAAATGCAATAATCATCTATTTTGTGCAAGCGAACCACATATTAAGTAGACCAAAGAATGTTTGCCAAGAAGCGGAACAGAGAAATCACCTCTTGCAAACTCTAAAATAAATCATAAACCACAAGCTGACTTTATGGATACATTTGACTGTTTCTTCCCTTTATTATCCAAGGTAGTAGTACCTCCTGAATGCTCACAAGGCCTGGATGACTGTTTAAGTACACTCAACAACACTCAGGGGCGGAGACAAGGGGGGGGCGAGCAGGGGCTAGACCCCCCCAACGATCGGCCCCCCTCAATGTCGCTACTAGTATACGTATAGTAGTTTATTCGCTAATGGCTGTCGATAATCCGTGTTTAAGCCCAAATTCAGTATTAGTCCATTATTGTATAAGCATATCAAAGCCCAACCGGTAACACACAGAGCCCATCTGCATGTGTTTACCATCGATTGTGGGTTTTCACGAAGCCTGGATCAAAGCCTTGACTTCATCGTCCGTTCCTCTGCCCCCGTTGGATCAATTGATCTACCTAGCTGAGACTTTCCATGCCGCAACCTAAAAATACACTTTGCTATGGCGGCGGTACCGCTCGCAGCCTGGCTTCTCCGGCTTTCCAGCTGCTGGCCGGGGCACCGGGATCTAGAAAAGCATTTGGATCAGCACATGGTCGCTCTGATCGTGCATACGGCACGCCAAGTCCCACGGAGCTATTGCGTCCACTCCATCATCCTTGATGTATATGACAAAGATTCAAGCGCTCAATTTTGAGGTAACGCCGGTATACCAGAATACAATTACCTGACTTACCTCTAGCTTTGTATTTTCATGGGGAAACATCCGATTGGTTAACTAGCTAGCACACGCCTTTTGTAAGATACTATCTTCAGAGTAATATTTTACAAGGTAATCACTTCATTAACTTGGAATTAGATTCTACATAATTGTTAAACAGGTGCATATAGTAATGCAAAAAAAATATTTCCTTTAACACTCTAAATTACAGCTGAAATTTTGATTATCGATAACCCAAAATGTGAGTTCACAAGTATATCATACCGACGTTGACATCTCACATTCAGATATAGAGAAATAGAGCTATCTCACACTACATATACTACAAACGTACAAAAAAAATTCCTTACTATATATGAAAAGGCTTTAGAAATTTTTCTCGCCCCCCCTATATCAAATTCCTGGCTCCGCCCCTGACAACACTGCCAGTTGAGGCACTCCACTACCGTAACTCCAGGTTTTCATAAATATGAATAAACTCAAGGCATCAAAACGGAAGGAAACCTATTACGAACACTCGTCTCAGTATAAAATTAAGGTCGATATTACATGGCAAAGATTGTACACACTTAGTGAGTTGGCATAATTAGTAAGGAATGGGAAATCACAAAAAAAGCAAGTTACAACTACCAAATACAAATAGATCCGGTGGCTGAAGCGAGGTTTTGATCATTTGACACTGACTATATGAGAGCGCTTCTGCACATTAAGAACACAAAGACCATTTGCTGAATCACGTTCTGCCATCTCCTGAGTGTCCTCACCAGTACCAGGAGGCCAACGGGCAGAGATGCCAGTGAGACAAAGGATGACAGGAGTCGATGGCCATGCTGGTGCTAACCCCTGTTCAGATCAAAACGCATATCATAAACAAAACAAAAAGAATTTGAAATATATATAGGCCATAAGAACAGGGTATCAGGAAACCAGGAGCAATATTTTAAATGTATGCCATGGTAAAAGAAAAAGTCTTAGCAAGTGACCATTACTAAACAAATATGAAAGTATTTCATAATGTGATAGTCCATGGAATTCAGTTCACAAACTCAATCGGCCTAGGACAAAATTCACACAAGGCAAAGAAAGTTTTATCCTGAGCAGATAAATGAGGAATAAGTCTAATTAACCCCAAACGTAACATATCAGAATAAAATAATAAGTAAAATATAAATGAGCAATATTTATCCAGAGTGAAAAGTATTGTTATGAAATGCACAAAATTCACCTTTTAGCCAGCAAGATCAATTATATTCTCATAATTTGCTAACACCTCCTCGATAACTTGCTGAGAACCCAAAAAATACAAATGGAGCCCATGTGCAAGAAGTACTCCCAGTTTTAGCAAATATTTATAGATGGAAAAACATGTTATGCTATTTCATCTTCTACTTTACACAGCTCATCACAGAGTATGCATCCCACAAAGCTCACATCTAATTTTGTATAACAATTAGATAAGAAAAAATATTCCCAAATTATAACCATGCACCAAACAGTGGAAAGATGATATTGAAGATGAGTACATATTCACCAGATTAGTATCGCATACAAGCTAGAATATGTACTTTGACCCTGCCGGTTGCATCAATGATACATCTATACGCAGGGCATCAAAAGTATGAAATGCTCATATTTATTCATGTGCAGTGCACAGTGATTAGAATCTTGATTCATGGATTCTTTGTTAAGCTTGCAATACATAAAGATGAACCTATGGACTTTGTATACAGAGTTTTGGCACTACAGGGTACAACACACTTGATACCGAGCAGTAATTAATGAATAACACCATCCATTGACAGAGGAGAACAGGGGATAAGTTAATGAATGAAAGAGCACATATAAGGAGCAGGAAATGCAGCTCAACACCATTCATGAATGAAGAGAAGCGCCTTGAAATGTTGCACACATTATGGAACATATGATTTTCTGCTCATGTCCATGCTTCACAGAAAATCTTGAAGGCCAAAAAATATGGTTGTCATAGAAAATCAGTAGAAGAGCAATTAGAGAGCAAAAATACTATCAAAGTAAATTTTAGTTATCTATGTATTGAATTTATCTTTAATAGTGTCACTTAAAATAAATCAACAGTATTTAGTTCATGTCAAAAGCACTTTACTGGTACACCTAAGTTCTCTAAGGTAAATTATGACAGTTCAGATTTCTCTCCGTCAGGGGATCAACAAATCAGGCTTGCACCAAGAAGATAAATCTTGATGATCTGTAACCATGGTAGTAGTAGAATATATTACCTAGATGCACCGTGGCTGGAAGATTTTAATCTAAACACAGCGAGGCATGCCGCCAGTGGAAACTGCAACAACTGTGGCCACAACCCGCATTGCATGAGCACCATCTTGTATGACGCTGCCAAACTCACATGCATGCATTACTGTACAGCTGAGCATTTTAAGGTTAACATGAAGTATCTCAGATGATCTAAGAGATACAAATCTATTTCAGACTCTAGTATAAGCATTATTCACTTCAAATCTACCACTCAGATCCACGCTACTTGTGCAGGCTAACACATGATTTAGACTAACATAAATTGGATTAGGGCACAACACCAAGTGAGTTACCTGCAAGGCAGCAAGCATGTGCTAGGGGTAGGGCGGTGTTCGGGCATAACCGTCCGCCTCAGTATCTGCTTCCTAAGTTGTTGCTCTGCTCCAAGATGGCAGAGTTTAAATTTTGACTATTGTGCTTCAAAATCTAGCTATCTACTTATTATTCATTCCGATGCCATGTCAACTATATAGGAATACCCCTGATGCAAAACCTCACATGACTGAGCTACTTCCGATTCTTTCTATCACATCGCCATACATCAATATTAGATGCAGTCAATATGATATATACCAGTTTATCCAAGTTGCACTAATTAATAGCAATCTGTAAAATCACCGGAGCATATTTGTGTATCGACAAACTCTAGAATCCTTGTCAGCACCTAGCTATTTACTTATTATTCATTCAGATGGCATGCCAATGGATTCTAGAAAAAATAGGTTTCCTGTGCATTATTAAGTGAGCAGCTGCCACTACCCAAGCAAGCTGAATTGTAGCAAAACACCACAAAACTCACAGAAGAGCTACCAAATCCTCACCTTTCCTCTATATGTGTCATATCGGTCTATATGTGGCATGTCGGTCTATATGTGGATGACTACTCCCACTAGCGCAAATCAATTTAATCTTTTAGGTCCACATGCAAAGTTGAAACCCAATATCTGAGAACAGAAAATGGAACAGATGTAAATAGCCATAATTATTCTCTGGTATGTGAATACTGGAAGTTCCCATAATAAAAAACCGATTTAAGATATCAACTCCCTATGCAACACCTAAGATCTGAAAAGATCCTAGCCAGCTATAAAATTCGAAGGCCAATGGATAACAGCAGAAAAAAACACTGCTCGAAATATTGGTTACACTGGCATTTAGAAGACATAAAACAACATACATATTTCAGAAAAATACCCCGCATGTGAATTAGAAAATAAGTGCAGGCCACACTGATCCAAAACTACTAAATCACTCTGATCCACATACATAATTTATTGGACAATGATAAAAATATAGCATGTACTTTGGTGAAACCAAATGGATAAAATCATTAATTCTGAAAGCAAAGCAAGTTCACATAATGTAAACTGAGAGAGAGCCAAACCTGTATCATGAAGACCAGGCCCATTCACCATCTGGTCCAGCAGCTAAATGTCAATTGAGAGAGTCAAGCCTGTATTGTGTAAATTGAGAGAGAGCAAATCATTAATTACGTTGGGTGTACACGCAAGACAATGAATCAACAATTAATGATTTGCAAAACAAGAAGCAAATTAACTTCACATAAATGTAAATTGAGAGAGACAAACCTCTATCATGGAGACCAGGCCATTCACTATCTGATCCGGTGGCTAAATGCCAATTAAGATAGCCAACCCTGTATTATCTAAATTGAGAGAGGAAATCATTAGTTTCGATGGGTATACAAGCAAGACAATGAATCAACAATCAAGCTTTTGAACACCAGAAATTTCAAGACATGATTTTTTTACCATTCTGTAAATTCTAATAACAAATACTTTTAGCAGCAAACATTAACCCTTATTTCTTTGTTCTAACAGAGGACACTCATAGCATTAAAAAGATAACAATTATCCAAGCAAATTAATGAACTTCAGAAGAAATGTAAACCATAATAAAGACCAGACCACTCATCGTCTACATTTAATGTCTTTTCCAGGGTTGCAGCATCATATGGTAAAGGTAGAAATTCCATGGAAACACGGCCTATTCGTCTAGTTGAAGCGATTTACATAAAACTTAAAAGTCAAACTCTTTGCACTAACAGTTGCATGGCTCAAGGGTGTAGCCCTGCAGCGTAGCATACAGATATGTGCACACACACAAATCCTAGAAATGGATACATAAAGCTAATCCTAAAATACAAAGATATCTACGCTTCCTTGTACATTGCCTAAGAACCTAAGCAACAATCTGTGATGCCTAATATAAGCAGTAAAAGAGAAATGATCGATCTCTTACTTGCATCCTTATGCGCAAGTGTTACCAAGGATTATGATGGCGGTGGCGCCAGTCACACTGCCAGTCCAGCACTCTGTGATTGAGGCAGCATGCCTCCTCGCAGACATGTCCATTCCTCCTTCCATATTGCCTGGAGAGTTAATATAGTTAAACCCGGTACATACATGTTACATACAACAATTTCTAAAATAGCAAGATCAGAATATAAAGAAGGCAAAGAAAAGAAGGCGAAAATGGATTGGACATCCCTACCAGTTTAGCACTAAAATGTGATGAGACAATTAGGAGCTTTCTCTCCTCCCACCGGCATTGCACCATGACTGTGTTCCAATTTTTGCCTTTTTAGAAAGAGCTTTTAAATTAAAAGTGTCTCTGTTACAAGGATGCAAGAAAACGAATGGCAGTGGTAACCAACAATCACCTGAAGAAGGTGCAACCAGCCTCCTTTATGGCACTTGGTCAAACATTGTTTCCCCATCAGCAGCGGCCCGTATACTCTATGTCCCTCTGTAAGAGAAAAAAATTGGTAGAGAAATGTGAGCCACATATTTAGGACATATTGGTAAATTGAAAACACATCACGCCGTGACATAAATAATTCCAAAGTGTGTTTTATGAATTTCAAACTATATCGCACTGCGCCTTGGGGTTTCTACCACTGTGCTCTACTAAAGTGTAAATTTTGTCCCATGTTCATCTATTCAAGTAATGAATATATAACCCTCTTCTATAGCAATTTCTACAACCAGGTAAGCACCATGAAACTGATTCTTAGGTAAGGAGTTAGGCAACTAACAAAACAACATGCTTTTGCTCCGCGAACAAATCACTGAACTGGAGAATCTACCATTGCTACATCACTAATAAGATATATGAAGTTTAAGCATCTGCAGTCCTACATCAGTAACCTGGAGAATCTACTGTTGCTACATCACTAAGACATACAAAGTTTAAGCATATGCAGTGCTCATGTGAGCATCTCTCTCGTCATGGGGTGTGATCACAAGGTTCATGCCTGAGAAGGAAGGAGCGCAGGTGGCCTTCGCTGCCACGTGCGTTGAAGAGGACTGGGGTTGGCATGTGAGCAGAAGATGGCATGAATCATCTTCTTCTTAGTGGTCACCGCTCGCCAATGAATCATCTCCTTCCCAAGTCTATCATTTCTTCCATCACCTCTGAAAAGAATGTCCTGCAAATGATCTTCTTTCTTGAGTAATTTCATCAAACAATTTGTGCTCAGAAGGCTGGAACAAAAGGAGGTAAAAAATGTTTGCATCTACTCCAGTGGCTACAATAGAGAAAGAGAGATAGACAAGAGGATGAAGGGGCTCACATATGTGTCCTTGAATTAGAGTCCCTTGTGCAACCTGAGGGTGTACTGGTCGGGGGGATCGGACTTGGAGGGCCACCCCATGGCGGAGGCGCGCAAGGGAGAGAGAGAGGCAGCGCCCCGCTACACGCGGACAGCACACCTCCTCTCATCCACATTATCCCCTGCCACGAGTGGCACACATCTGTTCTTACTGCTAATAGAGTTGCCTTCTTCCTCGTTGGCCTCTCACGTCCCCCTCTTCCAACCCCATCAAGATATCAGATGCCCCACCTCAGTCCCCTTTTAAGCAATAAACCCAGAAAATTTGGGGCTCCATAGCAAAAATAAACTCAATAATGTCTGATTTGAGGCCTTTCACAGAAAGAACTCTTTTTTTTTTCATTCCTATAGCCAAACGAAAGATGTGTGTTTGTTGCTGCTCTCTGCCATCTGCATCTGGCCGCTGCTACGCATGCATCTGCAGCAGACCAAGCCAAAGAACGTTAAAGTACAATAGCTGCTACTCCTACCTTCATCCATGGCACAGAGAAAAAAAAAAGGAGGAAGGAAAACAGAGAGCCTTACCTGAGCTCTTCGTGGGGGCAAAGGCCTTCACCGCCTCGAGGTCGGTGAGGAGCACGACGCCGCCCTTGTGGTCGATGTACAGGAGGCCGGAGAAGATCGCCACTGCCACGCTACGGGTCAGGACCGGGATGGACGAGGTAAGATGGGAGATAGAGAGAGCAGAGACGGAGGTAGGAGAGGCCAGGAGGCCTACCTGCGGGCGAGCGCCGCCGCTGCTGGTCGCCGTGGATCCGGGGACGCGCCGGTGGCCAGCCCCTACAACCCTAGTCGCCGCTGCCGCGCTCCAGGTCGGGGTATAGTCACCGGCGCCGATGACGAGCGGCCGCCGCTACCGCGCTCCTGGTAGGATTTGGGGTCGGCGTCGAGGAGGATTGGTACGTTGTCGCCGCCGGCTGCCGTTTAGTGGGGATCTGGAGGAGGGCCACAAGGTAGGGTTTGAGGATGGGATCTGGAGGAGGAAGAGAAAGGAGAGCACTTGAGTGCGTGCTGGTAGAACCCCTCTCCCTCTCTCTCTCTCTCCATGGACATGTGCGGGGGCAGGCGGCCGAGGGCCTCGCCGACCGCCGGGCTGTAGCGAGAGTACCCGGCGGCGCGTCGCCCGTCGCCACGCGCGTACGTCCAGAGAGGGGAAGGAGCAAATGGGTGGCGAAAAGTCGATTTTGCCCCTGACTCCCTGACCAACCACTGCGCGGCCACGCAGTAAAAAAGCAGGCCCTCAACGAACGGTGCGGACCACGTGAGCAGTAAAACTGCTACGATCGGACGGCTGAGAAGACGCCAGACCCGAAACGGACGCGCAGGATCGCGCCACATCATTTGATCGGACGGTGCGGAAGTGAGGTGGCCTGGATGGAGCTCCTAGAGTGGAAGAATGTTATCTTTAGATAAAAATAAGTTTATTATGCCGCACATATAAACTTTTTTTTGATAGAACACATATAAACTTTGTGTCTTTCTTCAAAAATGAATTTGGCTCAGAAATCTGGCTTTTGACATCGTAGAAAAGACTAGAAGATATTACAATTTATGAAAGTTGTCATGATGTGCAAAATAATGCTCCTATATGAATTGATATTTTAATTTTTTAATTTGCAAAGAAAGAGAACAATATATATTGCCGCAAATAACCATTTCTTCTAAACCGACCGGAAACATGGCAGTCTAGACACATAAAACGTGTTCGGTGAAATATGTTACTATAACAATATTAATTAATACGATGATATTAGGTTATATGGTCATGCATGACATGTTAACCGAGAATTTTATTTGTTTGATAATCAACATCTACTTCTCAACATAATGCATGTTCCGAGAATTTTATTATGCACTCTGAGGTTTACTCCCTCCTTTCTGAATTATAAGATGTTTTTAATATTGTAATTTGATTACATATGAACTGAAATGAGTGTAAGTAAGAAATGTTTGGTCGAGAGTAGTAGAGTAGAGATAGGAACCTAGCAAATGCCATAGAAAGTTAGAAACAGTGGACATGTGTAGCCCCAAATCCTCGAACGAGACACTCTCGTGACTAATCTGTTGCATAGAGCCACCTGTGAAACGCATGAGCCGGAATGGCTGCTCTTCCCCATTGTTGGCGTCTGATGATAACCGGCAAAACGCGAAGAGTGCGGCGACGGTACATTTAGCCCCGAACTCGTTGGTAACCACCTGGCCGTCGGGGAACCGAACCCTCAGTTTGCAGGATTTATCCCCGCCGGGCGTCGCGACGGTATTCCCTTTCTCCCTCGTCGTCGGTAGTTTCTTCTCACCCGATGAACTTTCAGACGGGCTACTATTTCTCGACGACGCCGTGCCCACCGTTGTTCAGGTAGATTGGGACATCGTGGCCTGCCCTGCGACATGCCCGCTTTGCGACTAGGAGCCGAAGACGCTACAATACCTGCTCCTTGGGTGTATGGTGGTGAGGGAGGTTTGGGCCTAGGCTCTGAGACGATGGGGATTGATACGTCTCAAACGTATCTATAATTTCTTATGTTCCATGATAGTTATATGACAATACTCACATGTTTTATATACACTTTACATCATTTTGATGCATTTTCCGGCACTGACCTATTAACAAGATGCCGAAGCGCCGGTTCTCGTTTTTCGTTGTTTTTGGTTTTAGAAATCTTACACAGGAAATATTCTCGGAATTGGACGAAACAAAAGCCCACGGTCTTATTTTGCACGGAGCCTTCCAGAACACCGAAGGAGAGACGGAGAGGGGCCAAGGCCCCACACCCTAGGGCGGCGCGGCCAGGAGGGGGGCGCGCCGGCCTGTGGGGTGGGCCCCTCGGGCGCCCTCCGACTCTGCCCCTTCGCCTATTTATTCTCTCTGTCGCGAAAACCCTATTACCGAGAACCACGATACGAGAAAAGTTCCAGAGGCGCCGCCGCCGCCAATCCCATCTCGGGGGATTCAGGAGATCGCCTCCGGCACCCTGCCGGAGAGGGGAATCATCACCGGAGGGCTCTACATCATCATGCCCGCCTTCGGATTGATGCGTGAGTAGTTCATTCTTGGACTATGGGTACATAGCAGTAGCTAGATGGTTGTCTTCTTCTCTTGTGCTATCATGTTTAGATCTTGTGAGCTGCCTATCATGATCAAGATCGTCTATTTGTAATGCTACATGTTATGTTTGTTGGGATCCGATGAATATGGAATACTATGTCAAGTTGATTAATTGATCTATCATATATGTGTTGTTTATGATCTTGCATGCTCTCCGTTGCTAGTAGAGGCTGCGGCCAAGTTGATACTTGTGACTCCAAGAGGGAGTATTTATGCTCGATAGTGGGTTCATGCCTCCATTGAATGCGGGACGGTGACGGAAAGTTCTAAGGTTGTGGATGTCTTGTTGCCACTAGGGATAAAACATCAATGCTTTGTCTAAGGATATTTGTGTTGATTACATTACGCACCATACTTAATGCAATTGTCTGTTGTTTGCAACTTAATGCTGGAAGGGGTGCGGATGCTAACCCGAAGGTGGACTTTTTAGGCATAGATGCATGCTGGATAGCGGTCTATGTACTTTGTCGTAATGCCCTAAGTAAAACTCATAGTAGTCATCATGATATGTATGTGCATTGTTATGCACTCTCTATTTATCAATTGCCCAACTGTAATTTGTTCACCCAACATGTTATTTATCTTATTGGAAAGACACCACTAGTGAACTGTGGACCCCGGTCCTTTCTTTTACATCTGAAATACAATCTACTGCAAACTCTGTTCTCTGCTGTTCTTTGCAAACAAACATCATTCTCCACACCATACGTTTAATCCTTTGTTTACAGCAAGCCGGTGAGATTGATAACCTCACTGTTAAGTTTGAACAAAGTATTTTGATTGTGTTGTGCAGGTTCCACGTTGGCGCCAGAATCACTGGTGTTGCGCCGCACTACACTCCTCCACCAACAACCTTCACGTGGCCTTCATCTCCTACTGGTTCGATAACCTTGGTTTCTTACTGAGGGAAAACTTGCTGCTGTACGCATCACACCTTCCTCTTGGGGTTCCCAACGGACGTGTGCTTCACGCGTTATCAAGCTCTTTTTATGGCGCCGTTGCCGGGGAGATCAAGACACGCTGCAAGGGGAGTCTCCCACATCCAATATCTTTACTTTGTTTATTGTCTTGCTTTACTTTGCTTTATTTTCTGTTTTGTTTGCTTTCCTTATATCAAAAATACAAAAAAATTAGTTAGTTGCATTTACTTTATTTTATTTTCTGTCTTGTTTGCTTTCTTTATATCAAAAACACAAAAAAAATAGTTACTTGCATTTACTTTATTTAATTCAGTTTGCTTAGTTTATTTTTATTATTGCTAAAATGAGTAATCCTGAAGTTGAAGTTCATTCGTTTAAACAACAAGGGGGAGAAAGTTTTAAAGATGCTTGGTATAGAATTAGTGATGCTCATCATAGGTGCACTAAGAAACACTCCACTACTATCCTTCTTAGAAACTTTTAAGTCGGTATCTCTAGCTGGAATAGGTATGTTCTTGATACTCTTGCGGGAGGTAATTTCCTAGGCACTCCTGCTTTAGAAGCTAGTTGCATTATTGAGAGTCTAGTTGGAATACCACCTGTTAATGAAGCTAAAATTGAAATCTCTCTTGAAGATGTCATGAAAAAGTTGGAGGCCATAGAGAAAAATCTTCCAAGTGTTGAGACTAAATTGGAAATATTACTTGATAACACTGATAAACTTGATAAATCTCTAGGAAGAATTAATGAAAGAATTGTTTTCTTAGAAACTTGCGCTATCCATGATAATCAAACCCATAGGATTGGTGAACTTGAAGAAGCTATGGGAACCTTGGGTACAACTTTTTCTTCCCTTAATTTTAAGGAGAAAGCTTATGTGGGTAAGGAGCAAAAATTCATGTATGTCTCTAAAGTGCCTAAGCCAAATAATTATTATAAGCCTAAAATTGATAAAGCCCTTAGCACCACTATGGGAAATTTAGATAATGGAGCATCTAAGATACCTATTGTGGCAAGTTGTGTTCTTAAAGAGAATCATGAAGTTGATGCTTCTTCTCTCGATGTTACTTGATTTTCACTTTCTGCGCCTAGCTGAAAGGCGTTAAACAAAAGCGCTTATGGGAGACAACCCATTGTTTTATTTCTGCAATTTTTGTTTTATATTTGTGTCTTGAAAGTTGTTACTACTATAGCAACCTCTCCTTATCTTTATTTTATTGCATTGTTGTGCCAAGTAAAGTCTTTGATAGTAAGGTTGATACTAGATTTGGATTTCTGCGCAGAAACAGATTTCTAGATGTCACGAATTTGAGTAGAACTCTCTGTAGGAAATTCAGAAAAATCTGCGAAAATTCATGAGCGATCCTAAGATATGTACGCAACTTTCATTCAATTTGAGCTTCTTCATCTGAGCATGTTAAGTGCCTCAAAAAAATTTGTCTTTGCGGACTGTTCTGTTTTGACAGATTCTGTCTTTTATTTCGCATTGCCTCTTTTACTGTGTTGAATGGATTTCTTTGTTCCATTAACTTTCAGTAGCTTTGAGGAATGTCCAGAAGTGTTAAAAATGATTGTGTCCTCTCTGAACATGTGAATTTTTTATTATGCACTAACCCTCTAATGAGTTTGTTTTGAGTTTGGTGTGGAGGAAGTTTTCAAGGGTCAAGAGAGGAGGATGATATAATATGATCAAGAAGAGTGAAAAGTCTAAGCTTGGGGATGCCCTCGTGGTTCATACCTGCATATTTCAGGAAGAATCAAGCATCTAAGCTTGGGGATGCCTTGGGCATCCCCTTCTTCATCGACAACTTATCAGGTCACTTCTAGTGAAACTATATTTTTATTCCGTCACATCTTATGTGCTTTACTTGGAGCGTCTGTATGCTTTTATTTTTGTTTTTGTTTGAATAAACTCGGATCCTAGCATTCTTTGTGTGGGAGAAAGACACGCTCCGTTGTTTCATATGAACAACTGGTGTTCTTAGCTTTACTTTTAATGTTCATGGCGAAGGTTGAAAACTGCTTCGTTCATTGCTATTTGGTTGGAAACATAAAATGCTCCATGTGGTAATTGGCATATTGTCTTGAATAATTTGATACTTGGCAATTATTTTGAGTTCTCAAGTAGATCATGTTTAAGCTCTTGCATCATGTAGTTTAAACCTATTAATGAAGAACTACCATAGAGCTTGTTGAAATTTGGTTTGCATGATTGGTCTCTCTAAAAGTCTAGATATTTTCTGGTAATGGTGTTTGAACAACAAGGATACAATGTAGAGTCTTATAATGCTTACAATATGTTCTTATGTAAGCTTTGATGTACCGGTTCATACTTGTATTTGCTTCAAACAACCTTGCTAGCCAAAGCCTTGTACTGAGAGGGAATGCTTCTCGTGAATCCAAAACCTTGAGCCAAAACCCATGCCATTTGTGTCCACCATACCTACCTACTATGTGGTATTTCTCTGCCATTCCAAAGTAAATTGCTTGCGTGCTACCTTTAAAATTTCATTCTTTGTCTTTGCAATACATAGCTCATGGGAAAATAGCTTTAAAACTATTGTGGTATTGAATATGTCGCTTATGTATCTTATTTCTTATAAGTTGCTTGTTGAGCGGTAACCATGTTTACGGGGACGCCATCAACTCGTTACACCTTTGTTGAATATCATGTGAGTTGCTATGCATGTTCGTCTTGTACGAAGTAAGGGTGATTTATCATGATTAAATGGTTTGAGTATGCATATTGTTAGAGAAGAACATTGGGCCGCCAACCAAAGCCATGTATCATGGTGGAAGTTTCGGTTTGGACATTAATCCTCAATCTCTTATGAGTATATTATCTGTTGTTGAATGCTTAAGCATTAAAGAGGAGTCCATTATCTCGTTTTCTATGTTGTCCCGGTATGGATGTCCTCAAGTTGAGATTTATCAAAAACGAGAAATCAAATGCGATCTATCTCCTTGGACCTTTGTACGGGCGACATAGAGGTACCCCTTTGTGACACTTGGTTGAAACATATGTAATGCAATGATAATCCATGGAAATCCGAGCTAATTAGGACAAGGTGCGAGCACTATTGGTATTCGATGCATGAGGCTTGCAACTTATAGGAGGTTTTATGCATAACACATATGAATTATTACTACCGTTGACAAAATTGTTTCCATGTTTTCAAAATAAAAAGCTATAGCACATGAGTAATCCCTCCTTCCCTCTGCGAAGGGCCTTTCTTTTACTTTATGTTGAGTCAGTTTACCTACTTCTTTCTATCTTAGAAGCAAACACTTGTGTCAACCGTGTGCATTGATTCTCACATACTTGCTTATTTGCATTCATCATATTACTTTGTATTGACAATTATCCATGAGATATACATGTTGAAGTTGAAAGCAACTGCTGAAACTTATATCTTCCTTTGTGTTGCTTCAAAACCTTCTACTAAGAATCTATTGCTTTATGAGTTAACTCTTATGCAAGACTTATTGATGCTTGTCTTGAAAGTACTATTCATGAAAAGTCTTTGATATATGATTCAGTTGTTTAGTAATTATCTTTACCATTGCTTTGAATCACTTCATTCATCTCATATGCTTTACAATAGTATTGATCAAGATTATGATAGTAGCATGTCACTTCAGAAATTATCCTTGTTATCGTTTACCTACTCGAGGGCGAGTAGGAACTAAGCTTGGGGATGCTTGATACATCTCAAACGTATCTATAATTTCTTATGTTCCATGATAGTTATATGACAATACTCACATGTTTTATATACACTTTACATCATTTTGATGCATTTTCCGGCACTAACCTATTAACAAGATGCCGAAGCGCCAGTTCCTGTTTTCTGCTGTTTTTGGTTTTAGAAACCTTACACAGGAAATATTCTCGGAATTGGACGAAACAAAAGCCCACGGTCTTATTTTGCACGGAGCCTTCCATAACACCGAAGGAGAGACGGAGAGGGGCCAAGGTGGCCCCACACCCTAGGGCGGCGCGGACAGGAGGGGGGCGCGTCGGCCTGTGGGGTGGGCCCCTCGGGCGCCCTCCGACTCTGCCCCTTCGCCTATTTATTCTCTCCGTCATGAAAACCCTATTACCGAGAGCCACGATACGAGAAAAGTTTCAGAGACGCCGCCGCCGCCAATCCCATCTCGGGGGATTCAGGAGATCGCCTCCGGCACCCTGCCGGAGAGGGGAATCATCACCGGAGGGCTCTACATCATCATGCCCGCCTCCGGATTGATGCGTGAGTAGTTCATTCTTGGACTATGGGTCCATAGCAGTAGCTAGATGGTTGTCTTCTCCTCTTGTGCTATCATGTTTATATCTTGTGAGCTGCCTATCATGATCAAGATCGTCTATTTGTAATGCTACATGTTGTGTTTGTTGGGATCCGATGAATATGGAATACTATGTCAAGTTGATTAATTGATCTATCATATATGTGTTGTTTATGATCTTGCATGCTCTCCGTTGCTAGTAGAGGCTCGACCAAGTTGATACTTGTGACTCCAAGAGGGAGTATTTATGCTCGATAGTAGGTTCATGCCTCCATTGAATGCGGGACGAGTGACGAGAAAGTTCTAAGGTTGTGGATGTCTTGTTGCCACTAGGGATAAAACATCAATGCTTTGTCTAAGGATATTTGTGTTGATTACATTACGCACCATACTTAATGCAATTGTCTCGTTGTTTGCAACTTAATATTTGGAAGGGGTGCGGATGCTAACCCGAAGGTGGACTTTTTTGGCATAGATGCATGCTGGATAGCGGTCTATGTATTTTGTCGTAATGCCCTAAGTAAAACTCATAGTAGTCATCATGATATGTATGTGCATTATTATGCCCCTCTATTTGTCAATTTCCCAACTGTAATTTGTTCACCCAACTTCCTATTTATCTTATTGGAGAGACACCACTAGTGAACTGTGGACCCCGGTCCTTTCTTTTACATCTAAAATACAATCTACTGCAAACTCTGTTCTCTGCTGTTCTTTGCAAACAAACATCATTCTCCACACCATACGTTTAATCCTTTGTTTACAGCAAGCCGGTGAGATTGACAACCTCACTTCGTTAAGTTGGGGCAAAGTATTTTGATTGTGTTGTGCAGGTTCCACGTTGGCGTCGGAATCCCCGGTGTTGCGCCGCACTACACTCCTCCACCAACAACCTTCACGTGGCCTTCATCTCCTACTGGTTCGATAACCTTGGTTTCTTACTGAGGGAAAACTTGCTGCTGTACGCATCACACCTTCCTCTTGGGGTTCCCAACGGACGTGTGCTTCACGCGTTATCAGGGATCTTTGGAGTAGCTCCTGGATGGAGACTCGGTGCTGATTGAGTGGTGGACGATCGCCCTTGCCGTGCGCGGTGCATAGTAGAGACATGTGGACGGTGATCATCCTCCTCACCTCTTGGTGTATCTGGAGGCACCGGAATGATATGGTCTTCAATGGAGCGATGCACTCACAGATGACCAGTAGGTAGAAGCTTAGAGCATCTCCAACAGGCGCGGTATAAATCGACGCGCTATACCACGCTACCGCCGCGCTGTAAACGGATGGCGCGCGCCGGAGCGATTTCCCCCTCCGGATGCTCCATTTTGCACAGCGCGTTGGCGCGCAAAAAAAGCACCTCCGCCGGACGCTCTATTTTGCAGCACGCGGGCGCGGCACAAACAACAAACAAACACAACTATGCATCGAACAAGATCAAACAACCATATAAAATTCAAAAATAAAATGTACCATCCGAATACAATACATTGTTCACACCAAATACAACACGTCGAACATACAACAATACAACATAGTTTTGAGACAATACAACACATAATTTTCAAACAAATACAACAACTATGCAACTACTGTTGTCCATTCCAATTCCACCATTCTTCCATGAGATCTTTTTGAAGCTCATCATGTGTGTCGTTGCACCGAATGACATGGTATGAGGCAATGAACCGGGCAATCCTATGTGCGGACCTCCTCACTTGCACGGGAACCCCCATCAAGTCGTAGTGGGTATGATCCACATCTTTCCCGCGATCATCCTCTATAATCATGTTATGCATGATGACACGCGCGGTCATGATATACCAATGACATTCTTGGTCACAAAATCTAGCCGGTCCTCTAACAATGGCAAATTGGGCTTGCAAAATCCCAAATGCTCTTGATGTCTACACACGCTTCTATTCATGTAGACAGTGTTGGGCCTCCAAGAGCAGAGGTTTGTAGAACAGCAACAAGTTTCCCTTAAGTGAATCACCCAAGGTTTATCGAACTCAGGGAGGTAGAGGACAAAGATATCCCTCTCAAGCAACCCTGCAATTACGATACAAGAAGTCTCTTATGTCCCCAACACACCTAATACACTTGTCAGGTGTATAGGTGCACTAGTTCGGCGAAGAGACAGTAAGATGCAAGTGATATGGATGAATATGAGTGGTAATAGCAATCTGAAATAAATATGGCAACAAGTAAACATGCAGTAGAACAGTAAATAAACGGAGTTTCGATATTCGGAAACAAGGCCTAGGGATCCTACTTTCACTAGTGGACACTCTCAACAATGATCACATAACTGAATAAACAAATACTACTTTCTCTACACTCTCTTGTTGGATGACAAACACCATTCATTGTGTAGGGCTACAAGAGCTCCCTCAAGCCGGAGTTAACAAGCTCCACAACATTCGGTGTTCATATTTAAGTAACCTTAGAGTGCATGATAGACCATTGCAATTATACGAGTACTAACATAGCATGCACACTTGTCACCGTCAGAGCTATGAAAGGGGAATAGATCGCATCAATACTATCATAGTAATAGTTAACTTCATAATCTACAAGAGATCACAATCATAGCTTATACCAAGTACTACATGATGCACACACTGTCAACATTACATCATGGAGGAGGAATAGACTACTTTAATAACATCACTAGAGTAGCACATAGATGATATTCAACTAGATCACAAAGCTCATGATCACATAAAGATCACATGGGAGAGAGATGAACCACATAGCTACCGGTACAGCCCTTAGCCTCGAGGGAGAACTACTCCCTCCTCATTGTAGGAGACAGCAGCGGCGATGAAGATGGCGGTGGTGTCGATGGAGATGCCTTCCGGGGGCACTTCCCCGTCCCGGCGGCGTCTTTGGAACAGAGTCTTCTGTCCCCCGAATCTTGGCTTCGCGATGGCGGCGGCTCTGGAACTTTTCTCGTATCGTGGCTTATCGGTGTCGAGGTTTTAGGTCACCAGGGCTTAAATAGGCGAAGAGACGGAGTCGGAAGGGTTCTGGGGGTCCCACACACCAGGGGGCGTGATACGTCTCAAACGTATCTATAATTTCTTATGTTCCATGCTACTTTATTGATGATACTCACATGTTTTATACACATTATATGTCATTATTATGCATTTTCCGGCACTAACCTATTGACGATATGCCGAAGAGCCAGTTGTTGTTTTTGCTGTTTTTGGTTTCAGAAATCCTAGTAAGGAAATATTCTCGGAATTGGACGAAATCAACGCCCAGGGTCCTATTTTTCCACGAAGCTTCCAGAAGACCGGAGAAGTAACGAAGTGGGGCCACGAGGCGGCGCCACACTAGGGCGGCGCGGCCCAGGTGCTGGCCGTGCCGACCTGTTGTGTGGGCCCCTCGTGACGCCCCATGACCTGCCCTTCCGCCTACTTAAAGTCTTTGTCGCGAAAACCCCAGTACCGAGAGCCACGATACGGAAAACCTTCCAGAGACGCCGCCGCCGCCAATCCCATCTCGGGGGATTCAGGAGATCGCCTCCGGCACCCTGCCGGAGAGGGAATCATCTCCCGGAGGTCTCTTCATCGCCATGATCGCCTCCGGATCGATGTGTGAGTAGTCCACCCCTGTACTATGGGTCCATAGCAGTAGCTAGATGGTTGTCTTCTCCTCATTGTGCTATCATGTTAGATCTTGTGAGCTGCCTATCATGATCAAGATCATCTATTTGTAATCCTACATGTTGTGTTTGTTGGGATTCGATGAATATTGAATACTATGTCAAGTTGATTATCAATCTATCATATATGTTATTTATGTTCTTGCATGCTCTCCGTTGCTAGTAGAGGCTATGGCCAAGTTGATACTTGTGACTCCACGAGGGAGTATTTATGCTCGATAGTGGGTTCATGCCTCCATTAAATGCGGGACGATGGATGAAAGTTCTAAGGTTGTGGATGTGCTTTGTTGCCACTAGGGATAAAACATCGATGCTTTGTCTAAGGATATTTGTGTTGATTACATTACGCACCATACTTAATGCAATTGTCCGTTGTTTACAACTTAAAACTGGAGGGGTTCGGATGATAACCTGAAGGTGGACTTTTTAGGCATAGATGCATGCTCGGATAGCGGTCTATGTACTTTGTCGTAATGCCCCGATTAAATCTCATAGTACTCATCATGATATATGTATGTGCATTGTTATGCCTTCTTTATTTGTCAATTGCCCAAGCGTAATTTGTTCACCCAACATCCTGTTTATCTTATGGGAGAGACACCACTAGTGAACTGTGAACCCCGGTCCTATTCTTTACATCCGAAATACAATTTACTCGCAATTGTTCTTTACTGTTCTTTGCAAACAAACATCATCATCCACACTATACATCTAATCCTTTGTTTACTGACAAGCCGGTGAGATTGACAACCTCACCGTTACGTTGGGGCAAAGTACGCGTGATTGTGTTGTGCGGGTTCCACGTTGGCGCCGGAATCCCCGGTGTTGCGCCGCACTACACTCCGCCACCATCAACCTTCAACGTGCTTCTTGGCTCCTACTTGGTTCGATAACCTTGGTTTCTTGTCGAGGGAAAACTTGCTGTTGTGCGCATCACACCTTCCTCTTGGGGTTCCCAACGGACGTGTGCATTACACGCCATCAAGCTCTTTTTCTTGCGCCGTTGCCGGGGAGATCAAGACACGCTGCAAGGGGAGTCTCCCAGTTCCAATCTCTTTACTTTGTTTTTTTCTTGCTTTGTTTTAGTTTATTTACTACTTTGTTTGATGCACTAAAACAAAACACAAAAAATTAGTTGCTAGTTTTACTTTATTTACTGTCTTGTTCTCTATATCAAAAACACAAAAAAATTAGTTACTTGCATTTACTTTACTTAGTTTGCTTTATTTACTATTGCTAAAATGGGTACTGTTGAGAATACTAAGTTGTGTGACTTCACTAGCACAAATAATAATGATTTCTTATGCACACCTATTGCTCCACCTGCTACTACAGCAGAATTCTTTGAAATTAAACCTGCTTTACTGAATCTTGTTATGAGAGAGCAATTTTCACGGTGTTAGTTCGATGATGCTGCTGCCCATCTTAATAATTTTGTTGAACTATGTGAAATGCAAAAGTATAAGGATGTAGATGGTGACATTATAAAATTAAAATTGTTTCCTTTCTCGTTAAGGGGAAGAGCTAAAGATTGGTTGCTATCTCTGCCTAGAAATAGTATTGATTCATGGACTAAATGTAAGGATGCTTTTATTGGTAGATATTATCCTCCCGCTAAAATTATATCTTTGAGAAGTAGCATAATGAATTTCAAGCAATTAGATAATGAACATGTTGCTCAAGCATGGGAGAGAATGAAATCTTTGGTGAAGAATTGCCCTACCCATGGACTAACTACTTGGATGATCATCCAAACCTTTTATGCAGGATTGAATTTTTCTTCGCGGAACCTATTGGATTCAGCTGCTGGAGGTACCTTTATGTCCATCACTTTGGGGACAGCAACAAAGCTTCTTGATAATATGATGATAAATTACTCTGAATGGCACACGGAAAGAGCTCCACAAGGTAAGAAGGTAAATTCTGTTGAAGAAACCTCCTCCTTGAGTGATAAGATTGATGCTATTATGTCTATGCTTGTGAATGGTAGATCTAATGTTGATCCTAATAATTTTCCTTTAGCTTCATTGGTTGCCCAAGAAGAACATGTTGATGTGAATTTCATTAAAAATAATAATTTCAACAACAATGCTTATAGGAATAATTCTGGTAACAACTATAGGCCATATCCTTCTGCTAATGATATTAGTTATGGTAATTCTTATGGGAATTCTTACAAAAATAATAGGAGTGTACCCCCTGGTCTTGAAGCTATGCTTAAAGAAATTATTAGTACACAAACTGCTTTTAACAAATCTGTTGAAGAAAAGCTTGATAAAATTGATATTCTTGCTTCTAAGGTTGATAGACTTGCTTCTGATGTTGATCTTTTAAAATTGAAAGTTATGCCTAATAAGGATATTGATAATAAAATTGTTACTACAGCAAATGCCATCCAAGTTCGAATTAATGAAAATATTAGATTGATGGCTGAATTGCATGCTAGGTGGGAAAGAGAAGAAAATGAAAAACTAGCTAAAGATAATGTAGCTAAAGTTTGGACTATTACCATGATGTCTACGGGAGCTTCTATTCTTGTACACAGTGTTGGGCCTCCAAGAGCAGAGGTTTGTAGAACAGCAGCAAGTTTCCCTTAAGTGGATACCCAAGGTTTATCGAACTCAGGGAGGAAGAGGTCAAAGATATCCCTCTCATGCAACCCTGCAACCACAAAGCAAGAAGTCTCTTGTGTCCCCAACACACCTAATAGGTGCACTAGTTCGGCGAAGAGATAGTGAAATACAGGTGGTATGAATAAGTAGTAGCAACGGCACCGTAAGTGCTTTGCCCGGGACGAGTAAACAAGCGAGTAGTAACGCAGCAGTAGTAACGCGATAGTAGTAACGCAGATAAAATAGTAAACAAGCAGCGATAGCGATATTTAGGAACAAGGCCTAGGGATTACACTTTCACTAGTGGACACTCTCAACATTGATCACATAACAGAATAGATAAATGCATACTCTACACTTTTGTTGGATGATGAACACATTGCGTAGGATTACACGAACCCTCAATGCCGGAGTTAACAAGCTCCACAATAATGCTCATATTTTAGTAACCTTTAGTGTAAGATAGATCAACAGTACTAAACCAAGTACTAGCATAGCATGCACACTCGTCACCTTCATGCATATGTGGGAGGAATAGATCACATCAATATTATCATAGCAATAGTTAACTTCGCAATCTACAAGAGATCATGATCATAGCATAAACCAAGTACTAACACGGTGCACACACTGTCACCTTTGCACACGTGCAGGAGGAATAAACTATTTTAATAACAAATCACTAGAGTAGCACATAGATAAATTGTGATACAAAACATATTGCAATCATAAAGAGATATAAATAAGCACTTCACTACGCCATTCAACAGTGAATAAGTATTCTGTGAAATATGGCCTAAGAGACCCACACGGTGCACACACTTGTCACCTTTACACACGTGGGACTAGGAGTCTCCGGAGATCACATAAGTAAAACTCACTTGACTAGCATAATGACATCTAGATTACAAGCATCATCATATGAATCTCAATCATGTAAGGCAACTCATGAGATTATTGTATTGAAGCACGTAGGAGAGAGATGAACCACATAGCTACCGGTACAGCCCCGAGCCTCGATGGAGAACTACTCCCTCCTCATGGGAGCAGCAGCGGTGATGAAGATGGCAGTGGAGATGGCAGCGGTGTCGATGGAGAAGCCTTCCGGGGCACTTCCCCGCTCCGGCAGGTGCCGGAACGGAGACTCCTGTCCCCGGATCTTGGCTTCGCGATGGCGGCGGCTCCGGAAGGTTTCGTGGTTTTCGTCGAACGCCCCGAGGTTTTTAGGTCGGGGGCTTTATATAGGCGGAGAGGCGGCGCGGAGAGGGCTTCGGGGGCCCACACCCTAGGGGTGCGCCCCCCCTTGGCCGCGCCGGGTGTGGTGTGGTGGCCCCGCCCCCTTCTCTGGCGGTTCTCGTGTGTTCTGGATGCTTCCGGGTAAAATAGGAACCCGGGCGTTGATTTCGTCCGATTCCGAGAATATTTCGTTACTAGGATTTCGAAACCAAAAACAGCGAGAAAACAGAACCGGCACTTCGGCATCTTGTTAATAGGTTAGTTCCGGAAAATGCACGAATATGACATAAAGTGTGCATATAACATGTAGATAACATCAATAATGTGGCATGGAACACAAGAAATTATCGATACGTTGGAGACGTATCGGCATCCCCAAGCTTAGTTACGCTCGTCCCGAGCAGGTAAAACGATAACAAAGATAATTTACGGAGTGACATGCCATCATAAACTTGATCATACTATTTGTAAAGCATATGTAGTGAATGCAGCGATCAAAACAATGTATATGACATGGGTAAACAACTCGAATCATAAAGCAAAGACTTTTCATGAATAGCACTTCAAGACAAGCATCAATAAGTCTTGCATAAGAGTTAACTCATAAAGTAATAATTCAAAGTAAAGGTATTGAAGCAACACAAAGGAAGATGAAGTTTCAGCGGTTGCTTTCAACTTATAACATGTATATCTCATGGATAATTGTCAATGCAAAGCAATATAACAAATGCAATAAGCAAGTATGTAAGAATCAATGCACAATTCACACAAGTGTTTGCTTCCTGAGATGGAGAGAAATAGGTGAACTGACTCAACAATGAAAGTAAAAGAATGGTCCTCCATAGAGGAAAACATCGATTGCTATATTTGTGCTAGAGCTTTGATTTTGAAAACATAAAGAGAGCATAAAAATAAAGTTTTGAGAGGTGTATGTTGTTGTCAACGAATGGTAGCAGTACTCTAACCCCCTTGCCGGACAAACCTTCAAAGAGCGGCTCCCATTTTATTTTATTTTTGGATGGCACTCCTTCCAACCTTTCTTTCACAAACCATGGCTAACCGAATCCTTCGGTGCACTCGCCAACAATCTCATACCATGAAGGAGTGCCTTTTTATTTTAGTTTTATTATGATGACACTCCTCCCAACCTTTGCTTACACAAGCCATGGCTAACCGAATCCTTCGGGTGCCGTCCAACAATCACATACCATGGAGGAGTGTCTATTTTTGTTAATTAATTTGGGACCTGGGAATCCCATTGCCAGCTCTTTTTGCAAAATTATTGGATAAGCGGATGTAGCCACTAGTCCATTGGTGAAAGTTGCCCAACAAGATTGAAAGATAAACACCACATACTTCCTCATGAGCTATAAAACATTGACACAAATCAGAGATGATAAATTTTGAATTGTTTAAAGGTAGCACTCAAGCAATTTACTTTGGAATGGCAGGAAATACCATGTAGTAGGTAGGTATGGTGGACACAAATGGCATAGTGTTGTTTGGCTCAAGGATTTGGATGCATGAGAAGTATTCCCTCTCGATACAAGGTTTAGGCTAGCAAGGCTTATTTGAAACAAACACAAGGATGAACTGGTGCAGCAAAACTCACATAAAAGACATATTGAAAACATTATAAGACTCTACACCGTCTTCCTTGTTGTTCAAAACTCAATACTAGAAATTATCTAGACTTTAGAGAGACCAATTATGCAAACCAAATTTTAGCATGCTCTATGTATTCTTCACTAATAGGTGCAAAGTATATGATGCAAGAGCTTAAACATGAGCACAAAAATTGCCAAGTATCACATTACCCAAGACATTATAGCAATTACTACATGTATTATTTTCCAATTCCAACCATATAACAATTTTAACGAAGAGGAAACTTCGCCATGAATATTATGAGCTAAGAACACATGTGTTCATATGAACCAGCGGAGCGTGTCTCTCTCCCACACAAGCATGATGTAATCCAATTTATTCAAACACAAACAAAAATAGAAACAAACAAACAGACGCTCCAAGTAAAGCACATAAGATGTGACCGAATAAAAATATAGTTTCAAGAGAAGGAACTCGATAATTTATCGATGAAGAAGGGGATGCCTTGGGCATCCCCAAGCTTAGACGCTTGAGTCTTCTTGATATATGCAGGGATGAACCACCGGGGCATCCCCAAGCTTAGACTTTTCACTCTTCTTGATCGTAGTATATCATCCTCCTCTCTTGACCCTTGAAAACTTCCTCCACACCAAACTCGAAACAACTCATTAGAGGGTTAGTGGACAATAAAAATTAACATGTTCAGAGGTGACACAATCATTCTTAACACTTCTGGACATTGCATAAAGCTACTGGACATTAATGGATCAAAGAAATTCATCCAACATAGCAAAAGAGGCAATGTGAAATAAAAGGCAGAATCTGTCAAAACAGAACAGTCCGTAAAGATGGATTTTATTAGGCCACCAGACTTGCTCAAACGAAAATGCTCAAATTGAATGAAAGTTGCGTACATATCTGAGGATCACTCACGTAAATTGGCATAACTTTCTGAGTTACCTACAGAGAATTAGACCCAGATTCGTGACAGCAAAGAAATCTGTTTCTGCGCAGTAATCCAAATCTAGTACTTACTTTACTATCAAAGACTTTACTTGGCACAACAAAACACAAAACTAAGATAAGGAGAGGTTGCTACAGTAGTAAACAACTTCCAAGACACAAATATAAAACAAAGTACTGTAGCAAAATAACACATGGGTTATCTCCCAAGAAGTTCTTTCTTTTTAGCCATTAAGATGGGCTCAGCAGTTTTAATGATGCACTCGCAAGAAATAGTATTTGAAGCAAAAGAGAGCATCAAGAGGCAAATTCAAAAACATATTTAAGTCTAACATGCTTCCTATGCATAGGAATCTTGTAAATAAACAAGTTCATGAAGAGCAAAGTAACAAGCATAGGAAGATAAAACAAGTATAGCTTCAAAAATTTCAGCACATAGAGAGGTGTTTTAGTAACATGAAAATTTCTACAACCATATTTTCCTCTCTCATAATAACTTTCAGTAGCAACATGAGCAAACTCAACAATATAACTATCACATAAAGCATTCTTATCATGAGTCTCATGCATAAAATTATTACTCTCCACATAAGCATAGTTATTCTTATTAATTGTAGTAGGAGCAAATTCAACAAAGTAGCTATCATTATTATTTTCATCAAGTGTAGGAGGCATATTGTAATCATAATCAAATTTATCCTCCATAACAGGTGGTACCAAAAGACTACTATCATTATCATCACAAATAGGAGGCAAAGTATCATCAAAGAAAATTTTCTCCTCAATGCTTGGGGGACTAAAAATATCATGAAAACCAGCTTCCCCAAGCTTAGAACTTTCTATATCATTATCAACAATGGTGTTCAAAGCGTTCATACTAATATTACTACCAGCATGCAAATAAGATTTCATAGGTTTTTTAATTTTCGCATCAAACAATCCATGTTTTAAATCAGGAAATAGAACAAGAAGCTCATTGTTGTCCATTATGCCAAACTAGTGTAAACAAGAAACAAAAAGATGAAATTGCAGGATCTAAAGGAAATATCTTCGAGCACAAACACAATGGCGCCGTAAAAGTACTCGTTACCTGGAACCGGAGTATGAGTGCCTTTTACCTTTCCTCCCCGACAACGGCGCCGTAAAAGTGCTTGATGTCTACGGGAGCTTCTATTCTTGTAGACGGTGTTGGGCCTCCAAGAGCAGAGGTTTGTAGAACAGCAGCAAGTTTCCCTTAAGTGGATACCCAAGGTTTATCGAACTCGTGGAGGAAGAGGTCAAAGATATCCCTCTCATGCAACCCCGCAACCACAAAGCAAGAAGTCTCTTGTGTCCCCAACACACCTAATAGGTGCACTAGTTCGGCGAAGAGATAGTGAAATACAGGTGGTATGAATAAGTAGTAGCAACGGCACCGAAGTGCTTTGCCCGGGACAATAAACAAGCAGTAGTAACGCAGCAGTAGTAACGCGATGAGTAGTAACGCAAGAAAATAGTAAACAAGCAGCGATAGCGATATTTAGGAACAAGGCCTAGGGATTACACTTTCACTAGTGGACACTCTCAACATTGATCACATAACAGAATAGATAAATGCATACTCTACACTTTTGTTGGATGATGAACACATTGCGTAGGATTACACGAACCCTCAATGCCGGAGTTAACAAGCTCCACAATAATGCTCATATTTTAGTAACCTTTAGTGTAAGATAGATCAACGAGACTAAACCAAGTACTAGCATAGCATGCACACTCGTCACCTTCATGCATATGTAGGAGGAATAGATCACATCAATATTATCATAGCAATAGTTAACTTCGCAATCTACAAGAGATCATGATCATAGCATAAACCAAGTACTAACACGGTGCACACACTGTCACCTTTGCACACATGCAGGAGGAATAAACTACTTTAATAACAAATCACTAGAGTAGCACATAGATAAATTGTGATACAAAACATATTGCAATCATAAAGAGATATAAATAAGCACTTCACTACGCCATTCAACAGTGAATAAGTATTCTGTGAAATATGGCCTAAGAGACCCACACGGTGCACACACTCGTCACCTTTACACACGTGGGACTAGGAGTCTCCGGAGATCACATAAGTAAAACTCACTTGACTAGCATAATGACATCTAGATTACAAGCATCATCATATGAATCTCAATCATGTAAGGCAGCTCATGAGATTATTGTATTGAAGCACATAGGAGAGAGATGAACCACATAGCTACCGGTACAGCCCCGAGCCTCGATGGAGAACTACTCCCTCCTCATGGGAGCAGGCAGCGGTGATGAAGATGGCGGTGGAGATGGCAGCGGTGTCGATGGAGAAGCCTTCCGGGGGCACTTCCCCGCTCCGGCAGGGTGCCGGAACAGAGACTCCTGTCCCCCGGATCTTGGCTTCGCGATGGCGGCGGCTGCGGGAAGGTTTCGTGGTTTTCGTCGAACGCCCCGAGGTTTTTAGGTCGGGGGCTTTATATAGGCGGAGAGGCGGCGCAGGAGGGCTTCCGGGGGCCCACACCCTAGGGGGCCCCCCCTTGGCCGCGCCGGGGTGTGGTGTGGTGGCCCCGCCCCCTTCTCTGGCGGTTCTCGTGTGTTCGGATGCTTCCGGGTAAAATAGGAACCCGGGCGTTGATTTCGTCCGATTCCGAGAATATTTCGTTACTAGGATTTACGAAACCAAAAACAGCAGAAAACAGAACCGGCACTTCGGCATCTTGTTAATAGGTTAGTTCCAGAAAATGCACGAATATGACATAAAGTGTGCATATAACATGTAGATAACATCAATAATGTGGCATGGAACACAAGAAATTATCGATACGTTGGAGACGTATCATACCACCACTAGTAATGATAATGCTTCACATGTTGCTACACCTCCTACTATCAATGGTAAAATAATTGGTGTTGGCAATGTTTCTACTCCTAGTGCAAAGCATGCAAAATCACTCGAAACTCGCTAAAACTAATTGAACCGATAAAACTCGCTAAAATTTTTCAAAATGTTGGGGACAATGATCCCATTGCTGTAGGTCATAATGATTTAGATTTTGATGATTGTCACATCTCTGAAGTTATAAAGTTCTTACAAAAACTTGCTAAAAGTCCCAATGCTAGTGCTATAAATTTGGCCTTTACAAAACACATTACAAATGCTCTCATAAAAGCTAGAGAAGAGAAACTAAAACTTGAAACCTCTATTCCTAGGAAGTTGGAAGATGGTTGGGAGCCTATCATTAAGATGAGGGTCAATGATTTTGATTGTAATGCTTTATGTGATCTTGGTGCAAGTATTTACGTTATGCCTAAGAAAATCTATGATATGCTTGACTTGCCACCATTGAAAAATTGTTATTTGGATGTTAATCTTGCTGATAATGCTATAAAGAAACCTTTGGGGAGGATTGATAATGTTCGTATTATGGTTAACAGTAATCTTGTCCCCGTTGATTTTGTTGTCTTGGATATTGAATGCAATGCATCTTGTCCCATTATATTGGGAAGACCTTTTCTTCGAACTGTTGGTGCTACCATTGATATGAAGGAAGGTAATATTAAATATCAATTTCCTCTCAAGAAAGGTATGGAACACTTCCCTAGAAAGAGAATGAAGTTACCTTATGATTCTATTATTAGAACAAATTATGCTGTTGATGCTTCGTCTCTTGATAATACTTGATACACACTTTCTGCGCCTAGCTGAAAGGCGTTAAAGAAAGGGATTTCTATTTTCGTGCCCCTGGCTCCTTAGTTGTGCTCAGTTTTCCCCAGCCCCTTAGTTTTTCCTCAGTTTTCCCCAAAACCTTGTCTGAAACCCGCAGAAGGAGCTCGGACGGAAGGAATCCCGTTTAGTTGACGTTGGTTGGTGCCGGCAAGTGGGGCCGCTGTTGGTGCCCCGCAGTGGACACGTCTTCGGTTATCCAGATCATCGTGGGACCCACAACTTGTCCACGTTAAGTGCGCCGGACCCACAGCTTACCCGGTGACCGTTGCAAAATGGGAGCCCGAGCCAGCCCCGCGCCCGTGCCCGTGCCATTGCTTCCCCTTTCTTTCCCCGCACCCCATTGTTCTTCTTCTCCGCCGGCGGCAGCCCCTTCTCCGGCGAGCGGGTGATGTCTAGTTTCTCTTCGACCTCCCGTTCTTCATGGCCGCGAGATGGACCCGTGCCTTTGACAAGATGCCCTGACCGCCCACGCCAGGAGCCTCTGAAGCGGTCGATCTGTAAGACGGACGAGAACGGCAACCGTGGACGTGAGTTCCTTGCATGCGAGAGCTTGCCATATAGAGAGGGGGATAAGGTTAGATCTCGCTCCAATTTCTCTCGTTTTCTCTCGATTTTCTTGCTATTCCCTCGAATTTGGGATTTAGGGTTCCCGTTGTTGTTTTCAGATCCTGAAGAAATGCAGGCATTTCGAGTGGATCGATGTGTACATTCAGAGGCTTCAATTGCAGGAATCAATTGGCGCTATTGGGGAGCGCAATTTGGAGGGGGGACTTGTCGTAGAGAATGCGGCGGAGAGAGGAGCCGTTCCGATTATGCCTAATGCTCCCAATGTAGGACTGGTGGAAGTGAAGGGAGAAGCTGAAGAAAATGCACAAGCGGCTAAGGCAGCTGATCGAGTTGAAGAAGCAAGCTAATCGATGGCCGATTGTTTTTTCGTTGTATAATTGCGATCGAATTCTTATCATTGCTCACTGTGCGCTAGAAGTTGTTACAAGGGATACCTTGTTACAAATTCATTATTCGATTACATGTACTTGTACTCCGTAGTTGTTTTCATAGTTAGTGTGTGCATTCACCGAAATTACCAACTATATTGGAATGCTTTATGTATGCCTCATGTTTATACAAGGGATTCTTATCATTGCTCACCGAACTATATTAGTGTGTGCCGTTTCAAATTACCGAAACTATATGCCAAAACTATATCCCCTAAAAGAAAAAGGAAAGTGAAAGATAGTTGATAATTGTTAGAGGGGTGACAATAATGCATTCACCGAAATCCGCAAATATGTATGCCTCATGTTTATACCGAAATTATACCACTTTTGGGCCGTTTCAAATTACCGAAACAATATGCCAAAACTATATCCCCTAAAAGAAAAAGGAAAGCGAAAGATAGTTGATACTTGTTAGAGGGATGACAATAATGCATTCACCAAAGGGAATCCGCAAATATGTATGCCTCATGTTTATACCGAAATTATACCACTTTTGGGCCGTTTCAAATTACCGAAAGTATATGCCAAAACTATATCCCCTAAAAGAAAAAGGAAAGCGAAAGATAGTTGATAATTGTTAGAGGGGTGACAATAATGCATTCACCAAAATCCGCAAATATGTATGCCTCATGTTTATACCGAAATTATACCACTTTTGGGCCATTTCAAATTACCGAAACTATATGCCAAAACTATATCCCCTAAAAGAAAAAGGAAAGCGAAAGATAGTTGATAATTGTTAGAGGGGTGAAAATAATGCATTCATCAAAATTCGCAAATATGTATGCCTCATGTTTATACCAAAATTATACCACTTTTGGCCGTTTCAAATTACTAAAACTATATGCCAAAACTATATCCCCTAAAAGAAAAAGGAAAGCGAAAGATAGTTGATAATTGTTAGAGGGGTGACAATAATGCATCCACCGAAAAAGAGAGAGAGGGGTGGCCACGAAGAGACGGGGAGGGGTATACTGCCCGTTAGATCAGTTGATCAACGGTTCGTGGAGTCGATCCGTGTGACAACGGCTCAACCAATCAGGATAAGTTTGGGCTTCTGAGAGCATTTGTGACATAATTTGAGGGCAAAACTGAGTAGTACTAACAATCCAAGGGCACATAAATAGTAAATAGACTAAGGGATTCAAACAAAAAGAATTACAAAATGAAAAATGCGTGTTTTGTACAATATAATTCATATTGGGCTACATCTAATTATTTGCAATTCAAATATACATGAGTGTGACAATTATGGCATCATTTAGACAAACTATGTTTTTGGGGAAGATGTTTTGCAAAGGGGTTTGAGTGGAAAACCATGCATCTTCATAGCTACACTAGTGATTCTGAGAAGTGGAAATTTGTGGTAAAACTTGATTTATATATGTTTGTTAAGGTTTTCTTGGTGGCAGGTTGCGTAGGAAGACTCCATGAGTAGGTGCCACTATGTTTTTATTTTTTGACTTTTTTTGCGCATGAAATGCCTCAATTAGATATGTTAATCTCATTTGTTGACTCTTTGTTGACTAGCTACTTGAGGGTAAAACTGAGTATATTGCACTTGCCAGTCTAAGTACTCGAGGGAAAACCGAGTACGGATAAAATTTATGTATAAGGCCCGAGGTTATAGCCGAGTATACCGGACGTCCCGGGGTTAGACTCGTGTCGCGGTGCACGCTGCAGCCGTGCATAGCGGACGCGTGTTGCGGTACACGCCACCTTCGTCTTTATAGAGCCCTTTTCCTCTCCCTCGACGCACGTTCTCACTGCAACCGCCTCTCCTGTCCCATCATCTTCTCCACAACCGAAGAAAAAACCCCGAAGAAAACCACCGGCGATGGAGAAGAATGAGATGCCCATTGTCGGCGCATCATCCGCCGGCGCATCGGCTGCTGCCCCCGTCCAGGCCCCTGTCGCTGCTTCCAACGTAGCAGCCGGCGCATCAGCCGCCGGCGCATCGGCCGCTGCCCCCGTCCAGGCCCCCGTCGCTGCTTCCAACGTAGCAGCCGGCGCATCGGCCCGCCGGCGCATCGGCCGCCGCCACCGTCCGAGGCCCCGTCGCTTGGGACCCGTACGAACCAGTGCCGTACGATGCGCCGGAGAACCCCTACGACACCAGCATCGTCGACGACGAGCCGGAGGTAACCCTTTGCTCCCTTGTTCTTATCCCATTTCAATCCTTTTGTGTTAGATCTAGCGTTATTAGGGTTCGTCTGTTCCTAGTTCAATCCATTTGTGTTAGATCTAGCGTTATTAGGGTGCGTCTGTTCCTAGTTCAATCCTTTTGCGTTAGATCTTGCGTTATTAGTGCTTGTGATTTGCTTTTGTTTAAGATTTGTGTCGATGATGATGAATATTTGGGCACAAATTGATTCAGGGTTTGGTCAGTAAACAATTGGTGTGTACAAATTTGTTGTGCATGATCTTTGGTTTGCTGACTCAAATCCTGGATATAAGTGTGTCCAATGTAACTGAGGCTACCTCTTTTTTCGAGCCCATATTATCATGCATGATCTTTGTTCACTCTATGTTCCATCATCGTTGCAATTGACTCCGTGTTTTTTGCACGATCTTTGGTGCTACGTGACAGGTGCAGAGCAGCGACGTCGACAACGACGACGAGTCCTTCCACACCAAGACTCGTCACGTCCTCGGGAGGCCGCAGTCCGGCCATTACGATGTCCCCTTTGCTCGAGGCATTTACAAGTGCCCCTTCGCAACGAGAAGCTCGCGCCACCGACTTCAACTGCTTGGTGAACCATGCTGAATCCATTGGCGGATGCGGCGCTAGAGTTGGAACGACGGTGAACGTGCATGCGTTCATGGCCAAACACAAAGCACTTGGGATTCACCTCCGCAACCTCCAAGCGAGTCACGGGCGCAACTCCGGAGGCGTTGAACATGCCTATCGCACTCTTCGTATGTGACTGCTCTATCCGTAGAGCAGCTTAAATTCATGTAAAATGTAGCTTATGTTGTAGGGTTCTATCGGTACTACTCGTTGGATCCGTCGTGAATATATCTATGCTATGTTGGCTGCTGTATGCGGCTTATCCTATATTTTTTCTGGATTTGTGCCCTAGATTTCCTACCTGATTGGGTAAAAACGAAGGCATAAAGAAATGAATGTCGTTAAAAAACAGAAGGAGAAGCTGCTCTAGATTTGCTACCAATTTGGGCTATCAAATATGAATGAGATCGAGCGAGAGAGAGGAAAAAGGTACATTGAAAACTGCTAATCTGGGCGAAAGAGACAGAAACCACTCGTGCCCACATCCCGGACCCACACGGCTCCACATGCTACGGCCCCACACGCTACGGCCCCACACGCTACAGCCACACAAACATGGTCTCGTCCTGTCCCACGCGGTTCTTTCCTACCAGCCCCACACGACGCGACCCCACAAACGACACGACCCCACTCGTCAGCACGGAACGGCCAACTTAACGGATCCCTTCCGTCCGAGCTCCTTCTGCGGGTTTCAGACAAGGTCTTGGGAAAAACTGAGGAAAAACTAAGGAGCTGGGGAAAACTGAGCACAACTAGTGTAAAGCTCATAAGGTATAGCAGTAACACTTGCACCAATATCACATAGACCATAATAGCAATGATCACCAATTTTAACAGATAGCATAGGAACACTAGCTTGTTTGGGTTTATTAGGATGTGAAACAATATTAGAAGCATCTTCACGTAGAAAATAATATGACCATCCTCAACATTTTCAGTCACAAGATCTTTAACTATTGCAACAACAGAGTTCAACTTTTATTTGTTCTTCGGGTTCTCTAGGTTTCTTTTCACTTTTATGAACCGCACTATTTATAACGAGTACTCTTTCATTTTAGCAGGAAAAGGAGTTTTTTCAATATAAGCTTCAGGAATAACACGATCAGCAGTTTCAATTACAACACATTTATTAATAGATGAATCAATTTTATCTTTATACGGTTCATGATACTTATCAAAATTCTTCCTAGGCAATTCATAATGAGAGGCAAAAGCTTTATAAAGGTTTGCAGCAACTTGAGAATCAAGACCATATGTAGCACTCATATTACGAAATGTATCAGTATCCATAAAAGCTTCAATGCATTTATAATCATAAATTATACCTGATTCTCTATCTTTGTCGTTCTCCCAACCTTCGGTATTTTCTTGGATCCGATCAAGAAGGTCCCTTTTAAACTCTTCTTTATTGCGTGTAAATGATCCGGAACAAGAAGTATCCAGACAAGGTCTTGTCTTGAAAAGAAAGTCTTGCATAGAAATTATCAATAATAATATTACCGGGAAGCTCATGAATGGGGCATTTGAGCATTAAAGACTTCAATCTCCCCCAAGCTTGGGCAATACTCTCTCCATCATGAGGCCAGAAATTATATATGCGGTTCCGATCTTTGTGAATTTCACTTGGAGGATAAAATTTGGAATAGAATAAAGGCACAATGTCCTCCCAATCAAGAGAATCACCATTCTTCGAGCAATTTATACCAATGCGCCGCTTTACCAGACAGCGATATAGAGAATAGCTTCTTCCTAACTTCATTCATAGCAATACCTGCACATTTGAATAACCCGCATAATTCATGCAAAAACAATAAATGATCACCAGGATGGACAGTTCCATCCCCTTCATAGCGGTTATCCATAACATGTTCAATAATATTCGTAGGTATTTTATATGGTATTACTTCCTCACCTGGCGCCTCATCCACTACCGTTGCAGTAGTAGTAGATTTCCCAAATAGAAATTGAAGAGAAGATCTCTCCATAATGACTTATAACAGCAGGCAGAAATAAAATCAGCACAAACAGTAAAGGTTTTCCTTACCAATTCCGCTTACCAATAGCGCTTCACTCCCGGCAACGGCGCCAGAAAATAGTCTTGATGACCCACAAGTATAGGGGGTGTATCGTAGTATCTTCGATAAGTAAGAATGTCGATCCGAACGAGGAGCAGAAGGTGTTGACAAGCAGTTTTGATGAAGGATTCACTGTAAATGCTCACGGAAAAGTATTCGGGGGTTTTGATGTAACAGATGAATAAAGTACGAGTAAGTAAAATGCGAGAGAAATAATTGCAGCGAGTGGCCCAATCCTTTTAGCACAAAGGACAAGCCGATTTGTTTACTTATAATGACCAAACGTTCTCGAGGACACACGGGATTTCAGTCTAGTGCTTTCGCTACATACAACTGATTAATCTTCATTGTTTTGATAAGTGTTGTGTGGGTGAACCTATGCTAATGTACCGCCCTTCCTAGGACTAATACATACTTGTGATTATACCCCTTGCAAGCATCCGCAACTACAAGAAAGTAATTAAGATAAATCTAACCACATCCTTAAACTGCGAGATCCTGCGATCCCTCCCGCATCGATATACCAACGGGGGTTTAGGTTTCTGTCACTCCGGCAACCCCGCAATTGGCAAACGAGTACAAGATGCATTCCCCTAGGCCCATAAATGGTGAAGTGTCGTGTAGTCGACGTTCACACGACACCACTAGAAGAATAACACCACAACTTAAATATCATAACATTGAATATTACTCAACCATAGTTCACTACTAACAATTAGACTTCACCCATGTCCTCAAGAACTAAACGAACTACTCACGAGACATCATATGGAACATGATCGGAGGTGATATGATGATGAATAACAATCTGAACATAGACCTTGGTTCAATGGTTTCACTCAATAGCATAAACAACAAGTAGAAATCGAGTATCGGGAGAGTTTCCCCTATCAAACAATCAAGATCGGACCCAAATTGCTACAACGAAGTGACGATGTCCGATACGTCCAAAACGTATCTACTTTCCCGAACACTTTTGCTATTGTTTTGCCTCTAATTTGTGTATTTTGGATGCAACTAACACGGACTAACGCTGTTTTCAACAGAACTGATTCGGTGTCTCGTTTTTGTGCAGTAAATCCAACTTTCGGGAAAAACCTCGGGATTTTGACGAAAGGGCCTATTTTCCCAGAATAATGACGGAGCCGGAAGGGCCATTGAAGTGGAGGCCCGAGGGCCCACACTACATGGCGGCGCGGCCCAGGGGGGGCCCGCGCGGCCATGTAGTGTGGCCCCCTCGGTCGGCCTCCGACGCCCCCTTCGGACTACTTATTCGCCTCGACCTAAAAACGCACGGAGAGAAGTCGAAGTCGCCAGAAACCCTCCAGAACGCCGCCACATCGCGAAACTCCGTCGCGGGAGCCGGAATTCTCCGTTCGGCACTCCGCCGGGACGGGGAATTGGAGGAGATCATCACCGCCATCACCGCCAACGCCTCTCCATCAACCAGCAATGTTTCCCCCATCCATGTGTGAGTAATTCCCCCGCTGTAGGCCGAAGGGGATGGTAGGGATTGGATGAGATTGGTCATGTAATAGCATAAGATTGTTAGGGCATAGTCCGTAGATGGTACTTTTATGATATTGTTGCAACTTGTTATGCTTAATGCTTGTCACTAGGGCCCGAGTGCCATGATCTCAGATCTGAACATGTTATTATTTCATCATGATATTCGTTGTTTATGATCTTACCCGCAAGTTGTATACACATGTCGTCGTCCGGAACCAATGGCCCCGAAGTGACAAAAATCGGGACAACCGGAGGGAATGGCGGTGATGTGAGGATCACATGTGTTCACGGAGTGTTAATGCTTTGCTCCGGTACTCTATTAAAAGGAGTACCTTAATATCCGATAGTTTCCCTTGAGGCCCGGCTGCCACCGGCTGGTAGGACAAAAGATGTTGTGCAAGTTTCTCATTGCGAGCACGTACGACTATAATTGGAACACATGCCTATTGATTGATTAGTACTAGGATACCGTTTTATTATTATCTCGCAAATGCCCTGCTATGATTGTTACATGAGTTTCTCTCATCCATGCAACGCCCAGTCATCCGTCCCCGTGCCTACGGTATTTTAATCCCGTTGTTTACTATAATCACTACTGCTTGTCTTTGTTACTCTGCTGTCGTTATTTCACTACTGCTATTGCTATAAAGCTGTTACTACTCGATAAACTCTTGCGAGCAAGTCCGTTTCCAGTGCAGCTGAATTGACAACTCCGCTGTTAAGGCTTTCAAGTATTCTTTGTCTCCCCTTGTGTCGAATCAATAAATTGGGTAATACTTCCCTCGAAGACTCATTGCGATCCCCTATACTTGTGGGTCATCAAGACTATTTTCACGGCGCCGTTGTCGGGGAGCATAGCTTTATTTGGAAGTTCACTTGGATTAATATTGTTCGCTGCAAATTCTCCATCATGGGTAAACCTCGCGATACTAAGGTCGCCATATTACCATCCACTACAAGAAAAGGTACAACTACGAGTACCTCTCGCTGCTCTTGATTCACCATCTCGTGATTGATAAACTTGTTTCACCGCCACATGCTTCAAATGCTCGGTACTTCGCTGAATCTGAAAACTCTCATAATACTGATAATATTTCTGCTGTGCTTGATGATAGTGGTTCATTGGGAACTTTTCTAGATGCTACAATTGCTAGGTCTAGACAAATTGAAAATACCGAAACTCCGATGTTACTACACCTGTTAATTCACCCGAACTTGAATACTCTAGTGATGATCTTGATGAAGATTATGTGGAACTTGATGATGATTTTATTGAAAAATGCCATGCTACTACTGATGCAAGAAAAATTAAAAAGTTGCTTGCAGAACATACTGTTAGATATAAACTATCTCCTGATCCTAAATTTGCCACATCTCCTATAAACATTAGGGATAAAGATTATGATTTTTCTCTTGACCTATCTCATATAGCTATTGTTGAGAAAACACCTTTTTGTGGTACTGAAAAAGAAAGCGCTGTTGAACACATGACTGAGTTATCTACTTTGAGTAGCTTGTTTTCTGATGATGTTAAGAAGCGTACTTACTTTGTTGCTAAAATCTTTCCATTCTCATTAAAGGATGACGCTAAAACTTGGTATAATAGTTTGCCACCTGGCTCTATTAAAAGTCCAAAAGAATTACTTGCTGTTTTCCTTCGGAAATACTTTCCTGCTAGTGCTCAACATGCTGCTTTGCAGAGAGTTTATAATTTTGATCAGGGAGATGAAGAGAAATTGCCTGAGGCTTGGGCGAGATTTTGCTCTCTTATTAGAGCTCGCTCGACCATGATTTGGAAAAGCATGATTTACTTGATATATTTTATAGTGGACTAACCATTGAGTCTAGGGCATACCTGGATAGTTGTGCTTGGTTGTGTTTTCAGGAAAAGAACTCCGGACGACGTCGAAGAATTATTGGCTAAAATAGGCCGGAATTATGATGATTGGAATACGCCTGAACCAACTCCAACGTCAATAGTGAAGAAGAGGGGTTTAATTAAATTGAATGATGAAGATATGAGGGAAGCCAAGAAGTCTCTCAAGGAGAAAGGTATTAAATCTGAAGATGTGAAGAATCTACCTCCAATAGAAGATATATGTGAGATAATTCCCCTTTCATCCATGATTGAGGTAAAATCGCTTCAACGCTTTACTAGGGAAGATATTCCGTATTCAAAACCTCCTGCGCAATGCTTAGATGAGTTTGATAATTATATTGTTAAGCAAGAAAATTTCAATATGAGAGTAGAGAATCATCTAATGGAAAATTCTCAAGCTATTAGTCAATTGCATGATATTGTGGAGAGAACCTCCAATGATGTTAAGATGCTTGTTAAACATTTTCATATGATTCAAACTCAAATTGATCAACTCACTAAAGTGCAAAATGACTTGTTAGGAAATAATGCTAAAGAAAAACATGCTTATGAAGTAACAACTAGAGGTGGTGTCTCTACCCAGGATCCTCTATATCCTGAAGGGCATCCCAAAAGAATTGAACAAGATTCTCAACGCATTGAACCTAGAGCTCATTCTAAGAAAAAGAAGAAGAAACATAAAAATGTTGTAGAATCCTCTCGAACTCTGTTAATGATCCTAATAGTATTTCTATTTCGATGCTGAAACCGAAAGTGGTAATGAACATGATAATAGTGAAGATAATGATAAGAATGATACTCCCGATAAAGAAGAGGTTGAAAAAGAACCCGAAAAGCATGCTAAAAATAAAAAGTATACTAAAGAAGATTTTATTGCTGAGAAACATGGTAATGAAAGAGAACCTTGGGTGCAAAAGCCAATGCCTTTTCCTGCTAAGAAACTAAAATCAAAGGAAGAAGAACACTATAATAAATTTTGTGATTGGATGAAACCTTTATTCTTGCAAATTCCTTTGACCGATGCTATTAAATTGCCTCCTTATTCAAAGTATATGAAAGATATTGTTACTAACAAAAGGAAAATCCCCAATGAGGAAATTTCCACTATGCTTGCTAATTACTCTTTTAATGGCAAAGTTCCAAAGAAGTTGGGCGACCCAGGTATACCTACTATTCCTTGTTCTATTAAGAATAATTATGTTAAAACTGCTCTATGTGACTTGGGAGCCGGTGTTAGTGTTATGCCTTTTTCTCTATACAAGAGACTTTACTTAGATAAGTTGATACCTACTTGATATATCTTTGCAAATGGCTGATAAATCTACTGCTATTCCTGTTGGTATATGTGAGGATGTTCTGTTCAAGTTACTAATAATCGCTTGATATTAACTGATTTTGTTGTGTTGGAAATGCCTGAAGATGATAATATGTCTATTATTCTTGGGAGACCTTTTCTTAACACCGCAAGGGCTGTTATTGATTGCAATAAAGGAAAGGTTACTTTCAATGTTGATGACAAGGAACACACCGTCTATTTCCCCAAGAGGATTGAAAAAGCGTGCGGAGTTAATACTATTTCTCATGTGAGAACTATCAAAGTGGGAACCATCGATTGTCCTATATATGAGCCTAAAGAAGAATATCAAACTCTTGTGATTGGATCCATATAAATACAATTCAAGGTAACATGATTGATTTGAGGTTTATTTCTTCATATGCTATGTAAAATTTATTTGGTGGCAAGACTTGATCAACCTTGTTAACAAATACCTTTTATATGCATAGAGGAGGTAAACAACATCTCTTTCTTTCTTTCTTTCTCCACTTGCTTTAGTTGCTGTAGCATTTTTATTTTGCAAAGCTTCTTAGTTGATTAGAGATTTCAAAAAATTTCCTGGCCAGTAATAATAAACTTAATACCCAGAAAATGTGCATTTTTCAAAGTTTTCAAAAATTCGCGAAAATTACACCGTTGGTCCTATTTTTCGACGAGGCACTCGGGAGCACCGAGAGGATGACCTGTGGGGCACCGAGGGCGCCAAACCACGAGCCGGCGCGGCCAAGGAGGTGGCCGCGCCACCATGTGGTGTGGGCCCCTCCTTGCCCCACTTTGCCATCTCTTCCTCCCAGCACCTTCTCTCTCCCGAAAAAACTCGAACACATTTCCTCTCACTCGCGTTTTTGCTCAAGAACTCCAGATTTCTCGATCTCTTTGCTCGGCTCAGATTTCTCTGCTGAAATTTGGCACATTTGCTTCTTGGTATGTGACTCCTCCACCCATCCAAGTAGAATTTTGTTTGGTTGAGTATATCTTGAATATTTTGCTGCTTGTAGGTAACTTGTTTAGTGAGCTTGCATGCTTGTTCTAATTGGTAGAAATTAGTTTTGATGCATGATTAGTACTCTAGCAAGTTCCTATGGTAGTTTCCCTCAATTATATGTCACCAAATCAAGTTTTATATTGTTTGTTAAAAATTTCAGAAAATGGAAGGAGGTAGGTACCAACTCAACCAACATGAGTTGGAGGTGCCACAGGTCATGAGAGTTCACCGGGAGGAAGGAGTATATCCCACTTATTATCACGTGTGTGGATTTCATGAGAAGTGCGGGGATTTTGCGGGACGTCCAAAATTTAATCTCTCGTGCGAGGATTGGATGATTTTGTTGACGGGGAACCATGCCAATATGTGAAACTGACTATGTCGGTAGTGCAAGATTTTAAATTCAATTGGTCACGATCTAACCCCATGGTTCGATACAAAATTTATAATAAAGCTTGTCAACTTGCCATTCAGTGATTTTTGTGCAGCGATCAAAGTGCCGCAATGGGGATCATGCGAGAAGATAAAAGGATCGCCGCAAGAGCTCTTGGACCTCTTCGAGATGATTTGTCATGGAAGGAGTTTCTCAGGGGATGATGGTAAAATCAGTAGTATTCATTTCCCAGCTATTTGTTATTTCGCCTATTTCATTACCAAGTGCGTTCTAGCAAGAAAGATTGGAGGTAAAATAACTATCCCGGATCTAGCCTTTCTAGCTGCTGCATTACAAGGTAATAGGACTTATAACTTGGGAGCTTTGATAGCCAACAGACTTGCCACTAATCGTGATAAGGGAGGAATTTGTGGAGGTCTCATCGCCTCTCGTTTATTAGCTATGCATAATGTGAGACCTCACAGTCTTGATATTCCGCTCCCTATGGAGAAACTTGACGTAGCTTCCATGATTAAGCATGAATTTCTTTCTACTTCGTCTAATTTAGGGAACCTATCTTAAAGAATAACATTTTACAAGAAAACTTGGACAAGGACTAAGAAAGTTGAAAAATTAGTAGGATTGCCTGCACCTTCTCTGTTTAACCTTGATTTCAGGGGGAATTGGTCAGTCACGGAAAATGCAGTTAATGCATACATCGAGGGAGGAAGCCATCGTGCACGAGACAACATGAATGAGGTCGAGGAACACCTCGACTCGTCATCCGATGCAGCAAGCTCTTCGCATCCACAAGCTGGGTATGAGGAACCCCCGCGCTTTTCTTCTGCATCGGTACCTTATTATGACTACTCCACATATGATCCACCGGCGTGGAACCCAGACCCTCGATGGGGTTGAACTCCACTTAGGCCAAAAGCCTAAGCTTGGGGGAGGTATACCGGCATCACTCATTCTTTGCATATTATGATTGCTGGATACTTGTATATACTTGTTTAGTTTGTTTGAGTGGCTTTCTAATGAGAGGAAGATGATATTTGGGTAAGTGCTGCCTGAAAACAGATTCTGGTCTGTTACCGTAAAAATTCGTGTGCCCAGCCAGAACAGTATTTTGAGTTGAAAATTTTTGTGCATGTTCCCCAGGTTGTTATCTAACTTTCATTAGTTGAACACTTTTCGAACTGAGCAACGTAAGATTTTTGTAAAAATCGATTTCTGTACTGCTGTCAGGTTTTGGCAGATTTCTGCCATCTCGCTTTTCTGTGTTTCTTTTAGTTTGCTATTTCTTGTTTTCACTTTGTTTCTTTCCCAAAACACAAAAAGACCAAAAATATTTCTGTTGTTTCTCTTCACCATTTGCTTATCTTGGTTTCTTGCATTTGTTTCACTTTATTTGCTATTGCTAGTTTGCCATAAGAAAACCCAAAAGATTTTGCTTTGTTTGCTTGTTTCCTTTTGTTCTTATTCTCAAATTCGAAAACACCAAAAATATTTGTTGTTCTTCTTTGGTTTGTAAAGTTCATCTTGAGTTCAATGGTCTTCGGTGGCTGGAGCGTGGTTTTCATTTCATATTATCCAAGCTACACAAGTGAAAAGGCAATAATGACGATCTACGACAATGCGATTGTGGTGAGAGGCTGGTATGAACTCTATTTGTTTTCATTTTTGTACATATACTCATCCATGTGAGCATGCTTAGTTGGTTCATGTGAGGTATATGTCATTTAATAAAGTCTAGTAGTTCATGATCTCTCATGATTAGCTCCAATCTATTAATATGAGTAGCATGTCATGGATGTTTGCTTGCATTGTTTTATTCATAAGTAAGTATGGCATTGTGGTATCCTCCTCTGAATAATTCATTTATATCGACTTGGCACATGCTCACGCATGCATATGACTGAACAAGAGTAAATTAAGCCTCAATGACTTACATTGCTACAGAGTTCTTGTATCACTTTTATGCCTCAGTTAATTTATTTTGCCGCAAGCATGATTATGACAGTTACTGCTCTCTTGATTTGTCGCTCCCTAGTCTTTTTGCTAGCCTTCACTTGTACTGAGCGGGAACGCTGCTCGTGCATCCAAACACATGAAAACCAAGTTATTCCAGAGTGTCCACCATAAATACCTATGCATGGCATCTCAAACCATTCCAAGTAAATTCTCATGCGCTACCTTTAAAACCTTCAAAATGCTTCTCAATTTGTGTTTATGTTTCATAGCTCATGAGGAAGTATGTGGTGTTTAGCTTTCAACCTTGTCATTTACTTTTGACGGACTCTCATATGGAATAGTGGCACATCCGCTTATCCAATAATTTTGCAAAAAGAGCTGGCAATGGGATTCCCAGTCCCGAATTAATTAACTTAAATAGACACTCCTCCATGGTTTGTGATTGTTGGACGGCACCCGAAGGATTCGGTTAGCCATGGTTTGTGTAAGAAAGGTTGGAAGGAGTGCCACATAAACATGCAAATAATTCATGGGAGCCGCTCTTGAAAGTCCGGTTGGCGAGGTAGTTGGTGTACCCATTACCATTCGTTGACAACAACAAACACCTCTCAAAATAATTTTACTCCTACTTTACAAATGAAAAGCTCTAGCGCATGTTAATCCCTGCTTCCCTCTGCGAAGGGTCAATCTTTTACTTTTATGTTGTGTCTCCATTATTTCTTTGAGCACTTTCTTGAGAGCACAACTGTCATTCTTAGTATAATATGCTTGTCTCAAAATATGATTGATTGTGGTATAACTTTGATGCTTTTATCTTTGACAATCACTACTTCTAGTCTTTCTATGAACTCCAGAGGTGCCGGGCATTTATGTTTTGCCAATCAAATACGAGGCAAGCGAGATACCACTTTATCATACTCTCTTATGAACATTGCAATCCTGCTTATATACATGATTCATGATGCTTATTCTTAATTGTTGGTACCTCTTCATGATTGACATAGTCTGTTAGATGATCTTATTTGCATGTACCTCATTATGAACTGCTCAAGTATTAGCCATATCATGAGAATATATACATCATATGAGCAAATGTGTTCGTGAAAGTTCTTTTATCGCTCAGTTGTTAACTGAATTGCTTGAGGACAAGCAATAAGCTAAGCTTGGGGGGAGTTGATACGTCCAAAACGTATCTACTTTCCCGAACACTTTTGCTATTGTTTTGCCTCTAATTTGTGTATTTTGGATGCAACTAACACGGACTAACGCTGTTTTCAGCAGAACCGTTCCGGTGTCTCGTTTTTGTGCGTAAATCCAACTTTCGGGGAAAAACCTCGGGATTTTGACGAAAGGGCCTATTTTCCCAGAATAATGACGGAGCCAGAAGGGCCATTGAAGTGGAGGCCCGAGGGCCCCACACTACATGGCGGCGTGGCCCAGGGGGGGCCCGCGCGGCCATGTAGTGTGGCCCCCTCGGTCGGCCTCCGACGCCCCCCTTCGGACTACTTATTCGCCTCGACCTAAAAACGCACGGAGAGAAGTCGAAGTCGCCGTAAACCCTCCGGAACGCCGCCACATCGCGAAACTCCGTCGCGGGAGCCGAAGTCTCCGTTCCGGCACTCCGCCGGGACGGGGAATTGGAGGAGATCATCACCGCCATCACCGCCAACGCCTCTCCATCAACCAGCAATGTTTCCCCCATCCATGTGTGAGTAATTCCCCCGCTGTAGGCCGAAGGGGATGGTAGGGATTGGATGAGATTGGTCATGTAATAGCATAAGATTGTTAGGGCATAGTGCCTAGTGTCCGTAGATGGTACTTTTATGATATTGTTGCAACTTGTTATGCTTAATGCTTGTCACTAGGGCCCGAGTGCCATGATCTCGGATCCGAACATGTTATTATTTCATCATGATATTCGTTGTTTATGATCTTACCTGCAAGTTGTATACACATGTCGCTGTCCGGAACCAATGGCCCCGAAGTGACGAAATCGGGACAACCGGAGGGAATGGCGATGATGTGAGGATCACATGTGTTCACGGAGTGTTAATGCTTTGCTCCGGTACTCTATTAAAAGGAGTACCTTAATATCCGAGTAGTTTCCCTTGAGGCCCGGCTGCCACCGGCTGGTAGGACAAAAGATGTTGTGCAAGTTTCTCATTGCGAGCACGTACGACTATAATTGGAACACATGCCTATTGATTGATTAGTACTAGGATACCGTTTTATTATTATCTGCAAATGCCCTGCTATGATTGTTACATGAGTTTCTCTCATCCATGCAACGCCCGTCATCCGTCCCCGTGCCTACAATATTTTAATCCTGCTCGTTTACTATAATCACTACTGCTGTCTTTGTTACTCTGCTCGTTGTTATTTCACTACTACTATTGCTATAAAACTGTTACTACTCGATAAACTCTTGCGAGCAAGTCCGTTTCCAGTGCAGCTGAATTGACAACTCCGCTATTAAGGCTTTCAAGTATTCTTTGTCTCCCCTTGTGTCGAATCAATAAATTGGGTAATACTTCCCTCGAAGACTGTTGCGATCCCCTATACTTGTGGGTCATCAATGTCCAGCGGTGGAGATGGCGGTGATGATGGTGGAGATGATGATGATGGTGATGGAGATGATGTCCAGCTCGATGGCGGTGATGATGGCGTCGATTTCCCCCTCCGGGAGGGAATTTCCCCGGCGGATTCTCGCCCGCCGGAGAGCTCTTTTCTCTGCGGTGTTCTCCACCCCGCGAGGCGGCCGTAACCCTTCGTGAGGATTCCTCTCGTGGCTTAGGTCTTCGGGACGAAGGGTTTCGCGAAGAAAAGGAGGCGAAAGAGGCCGAGGGGGCCCCACACCACATGGTGGCGCGGCCGGGCCATGGGCCCACCACGGGTCCAGACTGGTTCCCCCTTCCGGCTTCCTCCGTCATCCGGAAAAATAGGATTTTCTCGTAAAACTTCCTTCCACGAGTTGATCTTCCGAAATATCGCATCCCGACGGTGCTTTTTCCGAGCAGAATCTCGGCTCCGGTGCTCAATCTCCAAATAATCATGAAACATGCAAAATAGATGAAATAACATAAGTATTGTGTCCCAATATGAAATATATCAATGAATAACAGCAAATTATGATATAAAATAGTGATGCAAATTGGACGTATCAGGCAACTAGTGGATTATCTAGGATGCCCGTATCCCGAGTTCTTCGGAACACCCCTCAACAATCACTCCGGAGGACCACCTCGGTGGGAAGTTTCTGCAGATCTACGAAGAAAGCTTGGAGCCCCGGTATGGGAAACCATATGGTTTTCTATAACGGGAAACACCTGGAAGGAAGGACTAGTCAGAGCCATGCAAGAAGCAATTTCCCGTCTGTGTGGACAAAATGAGAACAAGATCAAGAACACTCGCTTCATCTGCTACCCAAGACATGACCCCATGGGAAGACCAATGACCATGCCCCCGCACACGGAGATGAACCACTATGTAGCACACCTCGACTTCCTGCTGTACAAGACCCACAAGGAGTTGGACAACGCCCTCGCCTCTCCCAAGCACAATACCCGTGAAGACGAAGTATCCACCCTAAAGAGTAGTATCACCCCAGCACTTAAGTAGGTGTGAGTTGTATCAGGATCCCCTTGTATCGTAGAGCGAATGAATGATTCTTCAAACCAACGGTGTGTTAGATTGTAATGTGTGATGTTTGGTATGAATGAAAAAGTGTTGCTGGTTTTTAACCCCTCAACACTACTCAAATTTTCAAGTTTTGAACTTGTGAACTTTAATTCAAACAAACCGTAGAAATTTCCCTCTTATCTTATCATCCACTCCGATGTTCAGATGGCCCCACCAACCCGCAGCGCCAACCAAGACGCCATGATGCAGATGCTAGAGATGATGATGGCCGACCGAGAAGCCGAGAGAGCTGAACGCCAAGCCAACATTGCTGCACTGCAGCAGATTGCTCAGAACAACAACGGCCATGGAAACCACGACCACCCTGGGTCAAAACTGAAGAACTTTCAAAACACCAACCCACCTATTTTCAGCAAGACCGAAGAGCCCCTCGATGCCGATGACTGGCTCCAGACAATGGAGAACAACCTCGAAGTTGCGGGAGTGGAAGCCGCAGAGAAAGTACTATTTGCCACCCACTACCTGTCAGGACCTGCACGAGCCTGGTGGACCAGCGCCCGCGCAATGAATGCGGGACAGATGATGACCTGGGAAGACTTCAAGCTGAAGTTTAGCAAGTACCATGTGCCCCAAGGACTGATCAAGAAGATGAGAGACGAGTTCCGCGAACTCAAACAAGGCAGGATGTCCGTGGTAGAATACCGCGACAGGTTTCTTACTCTGTCAAGGTACGCCCCGGACGAAACCGACACCAATGAGAAGCGGAAGGAAAGATTTCTGAACGGACTCCACGACGAGATGCGGATCGTACCGGTCAACATTCCCTTTGCTGACCTAGAAGCCCTGGTGGACTCCGCCATCCGGATGGAAGGGAAGCTTCACCAAGCCAACGAGAATCGCAAGCGCCGGATGATGAACCAGACATGGGTCCAAGCAATACCCGTAAGTACCGCAACAACTCATCTGGAGGATTTACTCCAAAATACTACAAGCCCACTGCTCAGAATTACCGCCCAAACTACACCAACAACCAAGGAGGACCCCCGAAGCCCGGAGGCAACAACAACAACAATCACACCAGCAACAACAACCCCAACAGCAACAACAACAACGGGAACAACAACAACAACACTGGCCCTAGGACTGGAAGCAACGCCATCCCCATCGCCCCCAAGGACAAGGCCACCATCACTTGTTATGAGTGTGGAGTGGTTGGGCATTACTCCAATGAGTGCCCCAAAAGGTTAGCCAAGATTGCCGCCAACACCGCTGCACCTGCTCCGAACCAGCGCCGCTTTGCCGCAAGAAGGAACCAGAACAACAACAACGGCCGCCTCTACAACATGACTGCAACAGAAGCCCAAGAAGCACCTCAGGCCATGCCAAGTATGTGTTCCTGTTAAATCATATCGCCCAATCTCTCTTAGGAACCTAACTTTTCTTAAAATCTCGGGACGAGATTTGTTTAAGGGGGAAGGGTTTGTAACACCCCAAATTTCAAAACAAAGAGAAAATGAATTTCCTTTTTCCAAAAATGAGAACCAACAAAAACTTTTCTTACATAGGGTGCTATGCATAGTACTTCTCCATAACCCTTGTGTTTTGCCCTGTTTGTTTGTTTATTACTTTGAACACATTTCCAAAACCCTAAACCCTAACCTCCTCAAATCCAAGTGGATCTATTTTGAGAAACCCAAAATAAAGAAAAAGACATATGTGGGCATGTAGCCCTAATATGTAAATTTTGAACCCTACCTTTCTTACTTTGCTAAATGGTGGTGAACCATTGCAAAACTTACCAAACCCTAAACCTCATCCCTCTTGTCACCAACCTTTGAAAAAAACAAAATAAAAAAGAAATGATCTTAATTAAGAAAAAGGCATATGCAAGCCTATGGCTACTTTTTGCAAATGCTATAACCTTGATTGTCTACCTTGGTAGATGGTTTGGAAATACCTCAACACACTCAACCAAGTGCTTACCAACCAATTCAAGTGAGAAACAAAACTAAGTAAAACATATGCATAGAGGCATATGTGGCACTTAGCCAAAATATCAAATCTTTGACCTAGACCAATTTGGCCTTCACCATTAGTGTAATATGTTACTGAACACTTATTACAACTTTTGGAATCAAAGAAACACAAATCAAATCAAATTCAAACTCAAATTGGGATCACATATGATAATGGTCAAATCTGCCATTTATAATCCGGTCCCTACTTTGAGCCTTTGCATTTCAAGTTTTTCAAACTAAACTCTCCCAATTCTTTGCACCTCATCCAAGAGCACATGAAGGAGAACAACTTTGGTAAAGACCACCATGTCAAATTCATCTTGGATTAAATTCTATGCTCATCCAAAGTTGGAACCTTTTATCAAATACAACAATCTCTCACTTAGCAAATTTTGTCTCTCGAGATTCAGGAGATCGCCTCCGGCACCCTGCCGGAGAGGGGAATCATATCCCGGAGGTCTCTTCATCGCCATGATCGCCTCCGGATCGATGTGTGAGTAGTCCACCCCTGGACTATGGGTCCATAGCAGTAGCTAGATGGTTGTCTTCTCCTCATTGTGCTATCATGTTAGATCTTATGAGCTGCCTATCATGATCGAGATCATCTATTTTTAATCCTTCATGTTGTGTTTGTTGGGATCCGATGAATATTGAATACTATGTCAAGTTGATTATCAATCTATCATATATGTTATTTATGTTCTTGCATGCTCTCCGTTGCTAGTAGAGGCTCTGGCCAAGTTGATACTTGTGACTCCAAGAGGGAGTATTTATGCTCGATAGTGGGTTCATACCTCCATTAAATTTGGAACAGTGACAGAAAGTTCTAAGGTTGTGGATGTGCTGTTGCTACTAGGGATAAAACATCGATGCTTTTCTAAGGATATTTGTGTTGATTACATTACGCACCATACTTAATGCAATTGTCTGTTGCTTGCAACTTAATACCGGAAGGGGTTCAGATGATAACCTGAAAGTGGACTTTTTAGGCATAGATGCATGTTGGATAGCAGTCTATGTACTTTGTCGTAATGCCCCGATTAAATCTCATAGTACTCATCATGATATATGTATGTGCATTGTTATGCCTTCTTTATTTGTCAATTGCCCAAGCTCGTAATTTGTTCGCCCAACATCTCGCTATCTTATGGGAGAGACACCACTAGTGATCCGTGGACCCCGGTCCTATTCTTTACATCTGAAATACAAACTATCGCAATTGTTCTTTCTTGTTCTTTGCAAACAACCATCATCATCCACACTATACATCTAATCCTTTGTTTACAAGCAAGTCGGTGAGATTGACAACCTCACTGTTACGTTGGGGCAAAGTTCCGTGATTGTGTTGTGCAGGTTCCACGTTGGCACCGGAATCCCTGGTGTTGCGCCGCACTACACTCCGCCGCTATCAACCTTCAACGTGCTTCTTGGCTCCTACTGGTTCGATAAACCTTGGTTTCTTACTGAGGGTAAACTTACTGCTGTTCGCATCACACCTTCCTCTTGGGGTTCCCAACGGACGTGTCAACTACGCGCATCACTCTCTCCCACATGAGCATGAATTTATTCAGAGAATGAAAATAACAAAACGAAAATAAAATAAAAGCACACAGACGCTCCAAGTAAAGTACATAAGATGTGATGGAATAAAAATATAGTTTCACTAGAGGTGACCTGATAAGTTGTCGATGAAGAAGGGGATGCCTTGGGCATCCCCAAGCTTAGATGCTTGAGTCTTCTTGAAATATGCAGGGATGATCCACGGGGGCATCCCCAAGCTTAGACTTTTCACTCTTCTTGATCATATTGTATCATCCTCCTCTCTTGACCTTGAAAACTTCCTCCACACCAAACTCAAAACAAACTCATTAGAGGGTTAGTGCATAATCAAAAATTCACATATTCAGAGGTGACACAATCATTCTTAACACTTATGGACATTACCCAAAGCTACTGAAAGTTAATGGAACAAAGAAATCCATTCAACATAGCAAAAGAGGCAATGCAAAATAAAAGGCAGAATCTGTCAAAACAGAACAGTCCGTAAAGACGAATTTTTATGGGGCACTTAACTTGCTCCGATGAAAAAGCTCAAATTGAATGAAAGTTGCGTACATATCTGAGGATCATGCACGTAAATTGGCAGATTTTTCTGAGTTACCTACAGAGAATCCTACCCAAATTCGTGACAGCAAGAAATCTGTTTCTGTGCAGTAATCCAAATCTAGTATCAACCCTACTATCAAAGACTTTACTTGGCACAACAATGCAATAAAATAAAGATAAGGAGAGGTTGCTACAGTAGTAAGAACTTCAAAGACACAACAAAACAGTAGCAAAATAAAACATGGGTTATCTCCCAAGAAGTGCTTTCTTTATAGCCATTAAGATGGGCTCAGTAATTTCAATGATGCTAACATAAGGATGAGAGTTGAAGCAAAGAGAGCATCAAAAAGCAAATTCAAAACACATTTAAGCCTAACCCACTTCCTATGAAAAGGAATCTTGTACACAAATAAATTCATGAAGAACAAAGTGACAAGCATAGGAAGATAAAACACGATTAACTTCAAGATTCTCAACACAAAGAGGGGAAACTTAATATTATTAAGATGCATATAACCATGTTTCCCTCTCTCATAATAACTTTCAGTAGCATCATGAGCAAACTCAACAATGTAACTGTCACATAAAGCATTCTTATCATGAGTCTCATGCATAAAATAATTACTACTCCCAACATAAGCATAGTCATTCTTATTAATTGTAGTGAGAGCAAATTCAACAAAGTAGCTATCATTATTATTCTCATCATCAAATATAGGAGGCATAGTATAATCATAATAACCTTTATCCTCCATAGTAGGTGGCACCAAAATACCACTATCATTATAATCATCATAAATAGGAGATCGAATGAAGCCCGGTGATCAGGGGGGTACGTGAGCACCCCCTAGTTGCTCAACACGTGTCTAACGCCATCCATTAATCCGTTAACACTGTTGGCTGTTGTCGTGTCTAGCAAGCGCACTCGATGATCAGATATGCAATGATTAGTCATGTCCTTAGCGGCAGAGAGGCAGAGTAGAGAAAGAAAAGTATTGAATATTGGGAAAAGCTAACGAACGGCCCATTGGTGCTTTATCCCATTGGTGTCCCCGTCGGCGGGAGGAAGCGGAAGTCGTCGACGCAGCACGCGGATGCCGCGCTGGAGAAGTTGGCGACGCTGCCGGCGTCGTAGGCGACGCCCTCGGCCGTGGACACGCTGGCCTCGCTCAGCGAGTACCGGCTACGCGGCCGCAGCGGCGTACCCCAGCCCCAGGTGGTCGTCGTCGCCCGAGTTGCGCCGGCTGCTGCGCCCGCGGTAGGTGGTTGGGTACGACGACGACGCCGCGAAGCTCTCCAGGTCGGAGCTGGCGTCGCTCATCGCGTGAACCCGCTGCCGGAGCTCACCACGCGGCGGCCGACGTCCGGCGGGAAGGCGGGGAACGATGAGGCGCCGCCCTGGTTCGGCGCCGGCGGGATGACGCCGTCGATGCTGGCGCGAAGCGGGAACGCGCGGCTCCCCGCGGTGCTCACGATCTTCATCACGCCCGGCTCGTCGGTCGGGGACGGAGAAGGCAGCCCAGGGCGTCGACCCGCGGGTGGTGGATCCGGGGCGTGGCCTGGCTGGGAGGCTCGGAGGCGACGTCGACGGTGACGGCCTTCCGTCCGGCGCAGGGGCAGTCCCGGCTGAAGAGCCCCCACCGTTGCCCGGTCTTCTTGCCACCGCCACGGTGGCACCGATCGTCCCTCGCGACCTCGACGACGAGGCCAAGGCCGAGGTCGATGGCATTGCCGCCACCGTGGCCTACCTTGTCGTGCTGTCTACCCGCAGCGGACGAGGACTGGTTGCAGCGGAGCGGCCGTTCCAGCTGGCCTCGGACGACGCCGCCGTCTGGTTCATTGGCGCGTCCGCGGCATGGACCGCGGCGGCGCTGTACTTGACGGCGTCGGCCGCGTTGAAGTAGCGCTCAGCCGTGACGATTTGTGCGAATCCAAGTCAACCCACGCACCCCTGCAGCTCGAGGAACCGCCGCTCGGCCTCCTGCTCCCGGCCTGGAACCACGACTTCAACAACCGGCGCGGATCTAGAGGCCCGGCGCTGCGTCGTCCGCTTGTTGGGGAACGCGGCCTGAATCGACGTCCGCGCGATATTGGGAGGGGTGCAGGGTCGAGGTTCGCGGACGCGCGTGCGGCAGAAACTTGCAATGGCATGGCCGGCCGGAGCCATAGAATCGAGATCGAGCTTGGGGGGCATCCATGGCAGGAGGCATATGGGAGGCAGAGTACATCGAGGGAAAAGAAAAAGGTTCGCAGCGAGAGTTCTCGTGTGTTGTTTTCGTCTCTAGCGACTGAGAGAGTTTTCAACCAACCGGATTAGCTTTTTCGTTTACTGCACATGCAGCTCAGAGGCATAGAGGCAGAAAAGTCACGGCCGTTTGATCACCGTGAGCATCTACTCGCGGAGCACGAATCTAAAAGCAAATCCAACGGCGTTTAGGGGGTGCTCACGTATCCCCCTGATCACCAAATCCACTCTCGATAGGAGATAATGTATCATCAAAGAAAATTTTCTCCTCAATACTTGGGGGACTAAAAATATCATGCTCATCAAAACCAGCTTCCCCAAGCTTAGAATTTTCCATAGCATTAGCAATAATGATGTTCGAAGCGTTCATACTAATATCATTGCTACTAGCATGCAAATAAGGTTTCATAGGTTTTTTAATTTTCGCATCAAACCATCCATGTCTTAACTCATGAAATAGATTAAAAAGCTCACTGTTGTTTTCCATTATGCCTAACTAGTGTAAACAAGAAACAAAAAGATGCAATTGCAGGATCTAAAGGAAATAGCTTCGAGCACTCACACACCGGCAACAGTGCTAGGAAATAGCTTAGTAGTCGGAGGATGTGAATACCTTTTACCTTACCTCCCGGCAACGGTGCCGGAAAATAGCTTGATGTCTACACACGCTTCTATTCCCGTAGACGAGTGTTGGGCCTCCAAGAGCGAGAGGTTTGTAGAACGGCAGCAAGTTTCCCTTAAGTGAATCACCCAAGGTTTATCGAACTCGGGGAGGTAGAGGACAAAGATATCCCTCTCAAGCAACCCCGCAATTACGATACAAGAAGTCTCTTGTGTCCCCAACACACCTAATACACTTGTCAGATGTATAGGTGCACTAGTTCGGCGAAGAGATAGTAAGATGCAAGTGATATGGATGAATATGAGTGGTAATAGCAATCTGAAATAAATATGGCAGCAAGTAAACATGCAATAGAACAGTAAATAAACGGAGTTTCGATATTCGGAAACAAGGCCTAGGGATCCTACTTTCACTAGTGGACACTCTCAACAATGATCACATAACTGAATAAACAAATACTACTTTCTCTACACTCTCTTGTTGGAAGACAAACACCATTCATTGTGTAGGGCTACAAGAGCTCCCTCAAGCCGGAGTTAACAAGCTCCACAACATTCGGAGTTCATATTTAAGTAACCTTAGAGTGCATGATAGACCATTGCAATTATACCGAGTACTAACATAGCATGCACACTCGTCACCGTCGGACTATGAAAGGGGAATAGATCGCATCAATACTATCATAGTAATAGTTAACTTCATAATCTACAAGAGATCACAATCATAGCTTATACCAAGTACTACATGATGCACACACCGTCAACATTACATCATGGAGGAGGAATAGACTACTTTAATAACATCACTAGAGTAGCACATAGATGATATTCAACTAGATCACAAAGCTCATGATCACATAAAGATCACATGGGAGAGAGAGATGAACCACATAGCTACCGGTACAGCCCTTAGCCTCGAGGGAGAACTACTCCCTCCTCATCGTAGGAGACAGCAGCGGCGATGAAGATGGCGGTGGTGTCGATGGAGATGCCTTCCGGGGGCACTTCCCCGTCCCGGCGGCGTGCCGGAACAGAGACTTTTGTCCCCCAAATCTTGGCTTCGCGATGGCGGCGGCTCTGGAACTTTTCTCGTATCGTGGCTTATCGGTGTCGAGGTTTTAGGTCACCAGGGCTTAAATAGGCGAAGAGACGGAGTCAGAAGGGTTCTGGGGGTCCCACACACCAGGGGGCGCCCCCCTCTGGCCGCGCCGCCACCATGTGTGGGGGCCCTGGGCCTCCTCTCTGGTCCATCTTCGGTGTTCTGGAAGCTTCGTGGAAATATGATCGTGGGCCTTGATTTCGTCCAATTCCGAGAATATTTCCTTACTAGGATTTCTGAAACCAAAAACAGCAGAAAACGAGAAGCGGCACTTCGGCATCTCGTCAATAGGTTAGTTCCAGAAAACGCATAATAATGACATAAAGTGTGTATAAAACATGTGAGTATCATCATAAAAGTAGCATGAAACATAATAAATTATAGATACGTTTGGGACGTATCAGCTCTCTCTACATCTTTCCTAGCCGCCGCTTGTGCATTATGGAATTGGGTTTGCTTCTTACCTCTTGGTTGAATAATCGGCTTCACAAATGTTTGCCACCTTGTATATATGCCGTCGGCGAGGAAGTAGCCATAGTTGTACTTGTGGCCATTTGCTTCAAACTCCACCAATAGACCTTCCCGCATTGCAAGTCTTGTCATTAGTGGTGACCGTTGAAGAACATTGATGTCATTGCAAGACCCGAGCATTCAAAAAAAAAGCATGCCATATCCAAGTCTCTTGGTTGGCCACCGCTTCAAGGACTATGGTGGCATCCTTCTTGTACCCTTTGAATTGTCCATGCCATGCCGCCGGACAATTCTTCAACTCCAATGCATACAATCAATGGAACCAAGCATGCCGGAAACCCCGGTTGGCGTTGATCTCCAAAAGCCTTGCCGTGTCTTGAGCATTGGGGGCTCTCAAGTATGTGGAGCCAAAGACATTGACAATTGCAACGACAAAGCGCTTCACACACAAGATAGAAGTGCTCTCTCCCATGGCCAAATGATCATCAAAAAGATCCGCCGGTATACCATATGCCAACATACGCAAGGCGGCGGTCACCTTTTGATATGTGCTATGACCAAGTTCTCCGGCGGCATTCCTCCTTTGCTCAAAGAAGCGATCATATTTGGTCACCTCCGTTGCGATGTGCTTGAACAAGTTGAGACTCATCCGGAAACGCCGCCGAAAATAGCTTTCGGGAAATATCGGATTCTCATTGAAATACGACCGCATCAACTTCTCATGCCCTTCAATCCTTTCTCTCCACAACTTCTGTCTACCGAACACCGATCCACCAAATTTTGGCTTCTTAACGGCGTGGTATGCTAATAGTAGCGATATGTTCTCCTCTTCCTCTTGGTCATACTCGTCATCCGATGAATCGTATGATGAACTCTACAAACATACATATAAAATTACTTAACTACAACTAACTATTATAGATAATTGGCGGATAGAGGCCGGCCGGCGGAGGTGCATGCCTTGCGAGCAAATCGGCGAGCACCATGCTCACGCCATGTTGTTAGCAAGCTCGAAGACGACGACGACGACATGGCGGCGGTGGTGCGGAGGACAACGACGACGACGCGACGGCGCCGGGAAGGAGGAGGCGGAGGAGGAGCGCCGACTACGCCGTCGCCGGCGGCGGCGCGGGCGTCACGGAGCGGCGGAGCACCCGCCGCTGCCGGGAGGGGGCGCGGGCGAGCGGATCTACGCCACGGCGGCGGGCTGGATTTCGCGGCGGCGGTCGGTGGGGAAATGAGGGCGCGGGCGGGGGGGGGGGGATTTCCTGCCGTTGGCTTTTCGCGCGTGGACGAGCGATGACCTGTAGCCGACGCGTCACATATGGCGCTCCGGATTGTGCAAAACACCGCGCGCCCAAAATTTTTGCAGCGCCGCGCCGTTTACCGCGCCTGCTGGAGCGCCCGAATTCCTCCCGCGCGTTGCATACCGGCCGTTTTTTTGCAGCGCGGCCTATATAGCGCGCCTGTTGGAGATGCTCTTAAGGTGTGAACCTATAGATTTACTGTGGCAGCACAAACTTTGCCATTTCTCTATATAATCGATACATATTCAAGGTGTGTTCTCGAGAGAGAGAAAAAAAGAATAATAGAGGAGATGATTAATTTGCGCACGACTCAGATTCTGATCAACTTTACAACGCACAACAGGTCTATATATAAAGAGAAGGTAGAGGCGCCTCCGTTTACGCAACGAACCGATCGAGCACATTACCAAACCTACAAAATCGCGGCGCGCGCGGATCCCTCGGCCGCCGCACCCGCGCGCACGTCGCGCACGGAATAATTGTTGAGATCGATCAATGGATCATCAGGAGGACGATCACGATGACCTCGTCGCCGAGTTCATGCACGTCACGGCCTGCTCCTCCCTCGCGGACGCCGCCCAGCACCTCGCCTCCTGCGGGTGGCGCCTCGACGAAGCCGTAGACCTCTACTTCGCTACCGTCGCCGGATCGTCGGAGGCAGTGCGCGCTCCGATCCCTGCCCGCTCCGACACTCTCTACGGCGCCACCTCCTCCCGCCAACCACCTGCAGCCAGACCTACCGGATGGGAGAGCGACAGCGAGCACGGCAACCTCGTAGCAGCTCCAGCGGACCACCGCCGCCGTCGTCGTCGTCGCCGCCGCCGCCGTGATGACGAAGGCGCCTCGGCCGACAACGCGGAACCGGCGGCCAAGAAGAAGACCCTGGCCGAGCTCTTCAGCCCGCCGATCGACCTCACCTACAAGGGCGGCTTCCACGACGCCAAGTCGCACGCGGCGGAGACGTCCCGCTGGCTGCTCGTCAGCGTGCAGGCCACCGCCGAGTTCGCGTCGCACCAGCAGAACCGCGACGTCTGGGCCAACGACCTCGTCGCGCAGGCCGTCAGGGACCACTTCGTGCTCTGGCAGGTCGACGTCGGCGACGACGAGGGCGAGGGCGGCAAGGTCTCCTGCTACTACAGGCTCGCCCACGACAAGATGCCCGTCGTGCTCGTCGTCGACCCTGTCACCGGGCAGATGATGCGGAAGCTGCGCGCCGCCACCGACCCCAACGAGATCCTCGTCATGGCCGAGAGCTTCGCCGAGAGGAAGCCCATCATGCCTATCAGATCCGCGAACAACAATCTGCTTGCTGTATCATCTGCCGCGCCGAGCAGTAGCCCATCTGGAAGTTCATCAGGTGAGAAGAAAGAACCGGCAATCACGGCGAGGAAGCAAGGCGAGGCCGTCGCGGCTGCGGCGGCGGCGCCGATAGGTGAGGAGCGGACGCCCGGCGGGGAGAAAGCCTGCAAACTGAGGGTTCGGTTCCCCGACGGCCAGGTGCTTACCAAGGAGTTCGGGGCCAAATGCAGCGTCGCTGCACTCTTCGCGTTTTGCCGGTCATCAGTCGCCAACAACGGGGAAGAGAAGCCGTTTCGGCTCATGCGTTTCACAGGTGGCTCCATGCAACAGATTAGCCACGAGAATGTTTCGTTCGAGGATCTGGGATTACACATGTCCACTGTTTCTGTGGCTCTTTGCTAGGTTCCTATATCTACTCTACTACGTACTGTCGACCAAACATTTCTTTCTTGCATATTTCGAAGTCTAAGATGTACAAGTAACTTCTTGTTTTTTTTGAATTGTACATATCTGGACGCACATCAGTATGTATGTTCAGTCTCATTTCAGTTCAGATGCAATCCATATTACAATATCTAAAACACTTTTGGCTTCCAAAATCCAAGCCACACTTGCCAAAGTTAGGCTTGGCAAAGTGTGGCTGGGAACCACACAAGTTCTTAGAAATGAGGGAGTAAACCTCAAAGAACATAAAAGAATGAAATGTAACTGCTATAGTGGATCTAATCTAGTGTTATGTAATTAGCAAATAACCAAGCCAAATGATGTTCGGTGTTCCGCCGCCTCCATGCCTACCCGCGTTGTTCTTAGACACCCTACAGAATGACACCGTTTGGATTCTTTTTTGCGCAAAAAACATATCCATGGTTTGAAATAGACCGAAATTTATAAGTTCATTGTGCCAAGTTTCGTGATTCAAAGTTCGGGTACGCTTTAGCATGGGAGGTTGCGGAGTGGGTAGACTAGTTAAATGCATATGTCATGTACTGCCTTATCATGTTTGTGGGGCATCCTCGAGCCTTCTGCTACTAATTGATTTGTACGCCTCATCTTGAGAAGAAACTAGGTAAATGAAAGATGTTTATATTGCCAAATTTCTAGTAGATCTCTGTTGCAAGATGGGAGTACACATATTATTTTGTACTGGGAAAGTGTTGTACTTTTTAAACAATTGAATTGCACATTACATTTTCAGTCCGAAGAATCAAGGGGGCATGTTAACTTTTATTTTGAGAAATAATCAAGGTGATATGCTAGTGCTTCAAAATGAGCTGGAAGTTTCAGCTCCCATTTAGAAGAGCCACTAATCGTTCAAATGGACTTACAATTGTGTCTACAGGGTTGTTTTCAAATTATCTACAAAGTTGTAAGAGCGTCTCTCGCATATTCCCCCCAAAATTTAACTCCATAAAGCTAGTTCTAGGGAGGCTAAAAAAATGGGTACTGGGAGGTTCTCATTTGGCAGATCCCCAATAACTTAACTCTCAGTAATATTTCTTTTGCTATTTCTCACCTATTGTGCACATAAATACCATCTAAATCAAGTTTTGACATCATGTTAATTCAAACTTTGTTGTTTCAACCGTACAAAAGTTGCATATCCATAAGTTTTGTAATTTATAAATTAAAATTCAATCACAAATTAGGGTCCTAATGAAGGAAGTAATTCAAATAAAACATGATTATACATGAATGAACTATTTGCCCATGACATTGTCAAATGTGCTCGACATGGTCATCCCAGAGTAACAATGCCAAAACCATAGGTCCCCAACTTCAAGTATGATTGTTGGATCATGACAAGACCAGTGGCATGCTCATGACATGTGGTGGGAAATTATTCCTTCGCCAATGCATGCACTCAAGGCATCCAAGCATAACGAAGAACCTCTAGAAGTACCAATCTCCATCGATCTTGAAGCGTCCTTTGCATTGGGTGCTCTCAAATACTCGCCTCCAAAGACTGCAGTCATAGACTTTATGAAATTCTTCAGTCTTGATGGTTACATCATCCCCAATGCGAAAGTATTTTGTATTCATTGGCGACGTCAGTTGGGAAATCATACTCGCTCTCATACATAAGTTATCTTATGCAAAGTACAATGGCTAAGTAGTTCTCTAGTTGCATTCCTCCTGTGCTTGAAATATTCTTGAAATAACTCAGTGGGGCAGATGTATAGAAATGTGTAAAATTTAGGCAAACTTGACCATAATCTCCTAGGATGGGACACAAATATTTTTCTTAGAAAACAATATGTTGAAAAGTAGATGCTTAGAAATACCTAAAATTTATACAAATTCAGTCAAAATCTCCTAGACGGGACAACGATCATTAAGTTTCATTTTTTTAATACAGAAAACAATATGTTGAAAAGAAGATGTCCAGAAATGTGTGAAAATTGGACATTTGAAAAAAAAAAAAGCGGGGCGTTGCGAGAATCGAACTCGCGACCTCTCGCACCCAAAGCGAGAATCATACCACTAGACCAAACGCCCTTTGATGGTAGTGCCTGCTAATAACATTTTATCATAGGATTATCCTTAATTGTCTCGGTGGCCATTTCCCTCCACTATTTTCCCTTTTTCCCTTCCCCCTCCGAATTCTTCATTTCCCTCCTCGCCGCCACCACATCTCTCTCCGCCGCCTACACAGATTCCCACACCTCGCCGGCCGCCGCAGTCATGGAGGACGCCGGCGACGATCTGGACCTCCTCATGTCCCTGGACGAGGACGGCGCCCAGGTCGTCCTCGAGACCCCTCCGTCCTCCCCGCCCCCCGCCGGCGGCCACGGCGTCTTCACCCCTCCGAGGGCGGCGCCCCGCCCCGGCGGCACCGACATGTCCGTCTTCCGCGACGCCGTCAAGGACTACATCGAGGCCGTCCCGGCCTCCACCTCCGGATCCGGCCCCAAGCGCCCCAAGTTCCCCAAATCGACCCAAACCCTCGTCGACAACTACTCCGGCCTCCGCATCAAGAACATGGCCGTCTCGCCGCCCGAGATCGCCGACCGCTTCGCCGACGTCCGATTCGTCCGCATTTCCGCCTTCCAGTACGTTTTTTTTTCTTCTGATTTCCCCCGAATTCCTCCGGGTTTTTTTTTTCTCTTGCTAGAGCTGGACATTCCGAGTCGCGTACTCATCTGCAGTATTTGGGGAACAGGAACCTGGCCGGCGGCGACACCTTCTCGGGCTGCTGGGCGACCGCCGGCGTGGTGCTGGACAAGGGCACGACGCGAGTGAGCGCGCAGGGGCAGGACTACAGCATCTGGAAGATGGGCGCGCTGGACGACTCCGAGGTGTCGGTGTTCCTCTTCGGGGACGCCCACACCCACTACTCCGGCGGCGCCGTCGGCGACGTCTTCGCCCTCTTCAACGGCAACGTCCGAATGGACAAGGCGGTACTATGCTTGGTCTCGATCAATTCATGCCCTGAGGGTGAATGCCATGATGGGTGATGGTGAGTTGATTTTTTTGTTGGTGGTAATGTTCCTGCAGGGAAAAGGGTTCTCGGTGAGTGTTGGCTCAGTGGGGCAGATGATGAAGATGGGCGTCTCGGCGGATTTCAGTCTCTGCAAAGGGAAGAGAAAAGATGGGATGGCTTGCACCATGGCCACAAACAAGTATGCAGTACTTCTTCCTGCACGATGAGATTTATCTCTGAAAAAATGTAGTTGCACATTGTAAATAAGATTCAGGAACACCGAGGAATTTTTGTGCTCATCGCCTTAGAGATAGTAACACTTACCAGGAATGCAATATGTGGTAGCACCGAAATGACATTAAGCCCATTTAGGCGTATGTTGGCCTTCCTATGATCAGATCCTTGTCAAGGTATGACGATCATGGCAACCCATCGCCAGTGGTGGACCCAGAACATTTACGAAGCTCGGGCAAACATGCTTAAGAAGTCTATTTTCGAACAAAATCGCCATAGAAAATCACAAACGCAAGCAGGTAGACTGACGGAAGCCTGGGCGGTTGCCCGGGCAGGAGGGATGCTAGATCCGCCCCTCCATCGCATACTTTAACAGTATGCTCATAAGCACATTGTATTTTTGGTTGATGACCATGATCAAATCACACTAATCAAGGGTTTTAGTGGGTTATTTGTATGGATTTTCCTATATAGTTTCTGCTATTTGAATCATGGCTTCGTGATTACATGGTTTGCTTTCTTGAAATGACTAGATTAGACAACCCCCAAAACAAATGGTGGAATGATTATAGTTTCTAGTATTTGAATCATAGATTGTTGTTGTAGAGACAAAAGAGTACATGTTACTAGAATAGTGAGAAAAATTTGTGCTCATGCCTCGGAGATATTAGCATTTACCAGGATCACATTATCTGCTGGCACTGAAATGACATGAAGCCCATTTAGACATACGGTCTCCTTCCTCTGGATATGACCAGACCCTGGTCACTGTGTGAAGATCATGGAAACAACCATAGTATAGTTAGCGGTGTGCAAATTGTCTTCCTGGCTGATGAACATGTTCGATTCACACCAATCATGTCTTGCCGGATTGTTTTTATGAATTTAGATTTACAATATAATTGTCTGGCATTTGAGCTGTGGCTTGGGTAGCTAGTTGACCTTGAAATCACCAAATTAGACAATCCCCTAAAGAAATTTTGGGAGGGTTATTTTATGGGTATTTCAGATAGCATTGTTGTTGTCCCTACATGGTGAGTGTTGCTTTTAAGTCTGAAATTTTCAATGGTGGAAGCAAATTGTAATTCAACATCTTTTCTTTATCCTGGTTTTGCCTTCAAAAGTTGTTATGTTTAGTTGTAGAGCTGATTTCACATCTTTTCATTTACATTATGGCTAAATTGCAAGAACAAATGTACATTGGTTTAGATAAATGATATTCTCATTCCGAACTTCTGATGTTCCTTTTCAGGCGTAAGGGATCATACTGCAAATTTCATTCCTCGGTAAGGTTATAATAGCTGTCACTATTTTGCAACTGAGGCAAGACAGGCATGCAGTTTTTTATTGTGGATTAATTATGCTTGCTTCCCACGGACAGAACACATCATCACAGAAGCACTTTACTGGCAGAGCGGAGCTTAAGGGTGGGTAAGTGAATCCCAAAGAGAATGGTCCTAGCTTTCCTTGTATTCCCCAATAGTTCCTCGTCATATCCACATAATTCTGTACACTTTCTTCTTCTTCAGAAACTTTCAGTTTGCTGCCAATTTACGCTCCAGAGGGATTTACATGGTCAAGCCTCCCTCAGAGCAATCTGGTCCAAGAAATCCATCAAGACCAGTGAAAGTAATGTCAATCGATGGACTGAAAAGGGCTTTAAGGTATTCTAAGTACTTCTGTGTTCATTGTTTCTCCTTATATTCGACGATAAACATGAACTTCTGTAGTGTACAAAACGATGGTGTGAATTGTGAAATACACAAATACGTGTTTCAGATAATGTTGTATTGTCCAAATGTGAATTCTGAAGGATCCTCTAGTATATGACGACAGACTAATGATTGAAAATGCATCAGCCCTTTTAATAGCATGAACTGAATTCCTTGCCATGTTAAACATGATATTTCTTAATTCTTATATTGTCTTGCAGTCATGCAGATAAAGTGACCAGTAAGAACAACTCTCAGGGCATCAGGTTCCTCTCCCATGTCACAGGTAAAAACCTCACTCTTCATCTGTTTCACCTCATACTTCAATGGGAGTTGCACCTGTTTGATGCAAAAAATTATGCGGTCATCTTGCAGTCGCAATTGATTTTCTTTCTGCATTGAGCAGGCGGCACTGAACCGAAACTCGTGAGGAATGGTGCTACAGTTCTGGAGAAGCCGATGTCAACCTGGAGCAGCCTTTCAGCAAAGCTGAGCGCAAGCAGAAGGTGAGGCGCAACATTCCCAGTTCACCTACCCGTAGTCTTCACCGCTCTATCGAGCAATTCATTTCAACTAAGTGACCTTTATTTACATGCAGAGCGACATCTTCTGGCACCAAGTTAGCACCCAAACCGAGCCTGCAGAAGCAAGAACAAGACGCCAAGAGAAGAAAGGCGAATGAACCTCCGGGGAACACAATCGAGCTGGACCTAGGCAGCTCAGATGACGAGGAGATCGACATAGTGCTCCGACGCTGATTGGCCTAGCCCACTTTTCCAGTGGGTGTCGATGTACAAGTGGTGCAGCCTAGCCAGGTTCATGGTTTAGGGACACATTTTCTTGAGTGGCTGTAAATGTACAACCAAGAGTGAACAGGGATATTCTACAGAGTTGCAAGTGCCGTTTCACAGACAACACATGATGTAGTTGAGGCACCTATGTATATTTGATTCCTTGTTTAAGAGATGATGATCTGAAATACCGGGGGCTATTGTTTTCTGTTCGCCTGAATTTTGATCTTGATCCATGAGCATCCAAAAGGACACAACACGTGCCAGGTCTGGAGCTTCTTCTGTTAAAATATTACGTAAGTTGATATGTTCAACGTCCCCGGCATCTCTTAATAGAATGGATGTTATTGGTTGCATTGAACTTGAGTAAATGTTCCAACAATTGTATATTTCTTGCCAGCAGGTGTACGAGGTATCAACGAGGATTCGTACTCTTTATAGGCAGAATGTGCCGTGAAAACTTAGGCTGAGCTACATGTAGCTCTTTATTTTCAAACACTCAGAATTGTTAGAATTTGTTATCTCTATGTAACCTAAAATATAAATCAGTTTATATTGAGATTTTACACCACTGGAGCATTCATCGTTGGTTATCTGTAGAATTTTGTTTCAGATTTTTTGAAACTTTAAAATACGAATTTTAAGTGTTAAAAAACAAAGAGCTACATGTAGCTTGGCCTCGAAAACACTATATGGAACTTTATTGAACAAGTTGGCCAAGTATAAGTTGCGTTTGGTCACTCTAGTACAGACTCTACTTTGTCATTAGAGGAGCTAACTAACCAAATGGCAAAGCCTAACCTTGAAAAACTAAACAAATGTTACTGACTGATCGGCAAACCTCTAGCGTCGAGGGCAGTGCACCTATCTGGAACGGATGGGTGGACACAGAAACAAGCTCAGCACAGACGTTGTCAGTATCACCCACATTCAAGGAGCAATAAGCAGGCAAAGGGACCAGGTTTGATCTGCTTCCGAACAGTGGTAATCACCAGCAGTACAGCACGAAGCAGAAGAGCCAGGGGCCATCCTGCACCCTGGACCATCTGGAACAGATGGGTGCATCCACAAGAAAACAAGCAAAGAATCCAACGATTCAGCACAAACACAGCAGGAAAACAAATGAAGCTCAGCACAAGAGAGTCATGCATAAGATCCAACTAGCATTAGTGCAGAATAACCAGCAACCAGCATCTCCTCATAACCAGGTTCAAGAGTGCACCAAATATCACCACCAAAAAAGAACGGAGTCAGCTCAGCAAATGGTAAGACCTCCCGATCCACCGGATCCAGAACCTACTTACAACTTCACCCTAGCATAGTTTTTCGAACCACAGACGGTTAACAGCTGCTCCCAGGCACTACCAGCGCCATCGTTACCTCTCCTTGCTGGTTATTCGCGTTACTTGTCAGGGCGGCGACCTTCACTCGAAGGCCCACGCATTCTCCTTGCGCACTTCCTCCTCTTCCTCTGGGGTGAAGTCGTTCTTGATGTTGAAGGTCGCGCGGATCTCCTCTGGGGTCTTGCCCTTGATCATGTCAGCCACCGTCTGGCAGGTCAGGTCCAGCAGCCCCTTGATGTTCAGGTAGTTTGCAGCCTGCCCAGGGACATACAAGCATACGGATAAGGTACATACACGAGCCACGAAACAGATTAAACATATAATAAACTGGAGCATCAACCAATAGACTATAGCATCATCCACTTGTTCGGGCCCAAGTTCATACTTGAACAAGAGCATGACATTATTATCAACAAAAATAGTAATATCTTCAGGTTGAGTTGACCTTTTCGGTACTGAACAACTGCCAATATTATATTATAGCTTAGACTGAGGATAATGTTTCAGTGCAGAGAATTATACACCAGCAAGATGCCCACAGCAACTATATAAAACAATATAGCCTACCAGCTAGGAGCAGAAGCATGGCATACTATATTGTGTGCAAAAGCAAAGCAAAGACCAAGACAAAGCGAAGCAATAGTACAAGCAAAGCAATGAATAATAATATCCACATCAAAAGCTACCACAGAGCAACAAATAAATATCAGGTTTCTTGCTCCCTTATGGGAGACATAATTAATAGTTGAACACAAACAGATAATCTACAACAACCTTCTTATCTGAGCATGCAACACTAAACCCCCACAAGCCACTACTGTACAAAGTAGTGGCTAAACATACCATATCTTACTGGCTTGCTGACTGTTTCAACAGGCTTCTACACAACTAACAATAACAAAGCAAGTCAAATTTTATTGGATTAATGTTCCCAAGGGAAACAAATGTGCTTCAAATTAAAACAGGAAACACAAGCTATGCAAGAAGCCTCTGCAAAGAACTCCACAGAAGAAATAAAGTGAGTGCTCAGAACTAAAACAGGAAAAAAAAATCAGGTATGTAAGAAGCTTGGATACGCTCTAAACAAAACATGAAACAGCAATCAGCTCTGTAAGAAGCTTGGTGACAAACAAATGTCAGAGCCAGCAACTACATATAGTTTCCCAAGCAGACCCCTTTTCATTACAAACTGATACTGCTAAGATGCACGTTACTGTAGAGCAATTGCATCAACCTATCAGAACAAATTTGCTACTCCTAGAAATGCAGTTTCAATGGGACTTCTTTATGCTACAGAACTGAACAAAGAAACCTGTCACTAGACACTTCCATTAATATCATCCAGTCGCCCATCAGATGACAGGTGATCCATCATAATGATAAGAGAGTTCAATTAAGCAGTTTGGGTCATGTAATAAGTATGTACATGACACAAATAACCCAGAACGAACATAAAAATGGTCACTTTCTGAATAAAAATGGTTACTTCCCCCAAACAACGCCACAAGACCCTAGATCCCAAAATGAAACCCTAGTTTTCAGAAAACGGGCAACGAATCTGGGCAATCGCCGTTCAAAACCACAGAGCACAACCGGATCTGGGCAATCGCGTACTGGGAGGGAGTGGTTGGAGGAGAGGCTCACCAGGATGAGGTCGAAGAGGGTGGCCTGGTCGACCTTGACGAAGTCCTCGTCGAAGGTCTTGAGCTCGGTGCCGGCGGCGTTGGTGCTCATGTCGCCGTCGGGGGCGAGGGCGGCGCGCGTCTGGACGTGCTTCCTGCAGTACTCGATGACCTTGGAGAGGATCTTGGCGCTGACGTTGGGGAGCGGGATGACGCCGTCGCACTCGTCCTCGATCATGTGCTTGATGGTCTGCGACTCCAGCACCAGCACCTCCTCCACCTCGAACTCCTCGCCGTCGGAGCTCCGCAGGGTGCGCTTCCTCTCCGCCGCGTCCGCCATTGCTTTGTGGGGCTGGTGGGGAGGCGGGAAACCCTAGGTGGGGAGAAGAGTGGAGAAACCCTAGGCGAGCTGAGCGCAGCGGCGGTGTTGTGGAGACGGGAGAGGAGGACAAGGGGCGGCTTTTATCAGTCCACTGATAAGAGCATCTCCAACCAAGCTCCCAGTCTATCCGTGGGCTGTCTGTTTGGGCCTCCCCAGTCCCCACATAGAAAATTTGTCGGCCTGGTCTTCTTTTGTTTACTAGTACAACCCTCTGGTCTTTTTTAATTAATTCAGATTTAGTTTTAATTTTGTATTAAATTTGAGTCAATTAAAAAGAATCAGAGGAGGTACTTCTCTCCGTATTTAATCTGTATTTTATAAAAAATAAGATAAAGTGATGTTGCATTTGCTAGTACGGCTTAGATATATGAGCAACCAATTCAATCAACATTAAAAATAATAATTGTTTAGTAAAGAGAGCAAAACCATCTCGTTTAAGTGTTATTGTCAACTACAAGCTAGTGGAATGTAGACTAGCGGTCTAGAATTCAAACTACTCCCCCCCGTTCCACGAAATATGTCGGGTTGTCTAAATTCAGATGCATCCATACACTAAATAGTAGACAAACACATCTAAATTTTAACAAATATCAGATATGTTTCATGGGGCGAAGGGAGTATTTTAGAATGGATGGGATACTTACAATCAGGTTGGGATGACGCCGGACTTCTCTTATAATCTCTACATCGGGTTTTTGCTTAGTTAGAGCAAAGAGAATGAAGAAAAAAGAAGTTGTTTCCTCCTCCTAGCTAAGGATGATCCCTTATAAAAACTAGCATTGAAGGGCGCGGCGGCACGCCGCACCGACTCTGTAATACGATGGTAGTAATAATTTTAAGGCAACATCTTAATTGATAAATACTTTCTTTTTTAATAATGCATTTTAAGATGGTTGACAATGAAATCTGATACATCATACACTAAAATTATGTGCATAAAAATTTAACCTGAAGGAAGGAACAATTAAATGGGATACACTGATAGCGGGAGGCATTGAGAAAAACGGTGAACACGTACACTACAATAGTAGACTTGCTACTTTTGATAATACACATTAGACAATGTTCTAGCTCTATGCACAAACTCTATTTTAGCCACTCTCGTCCTTTTTGTCGAATGACATACTCTGTATCTATAATCACGGTGTCACACGTGTAAAGTCGATCCATTTCCAAAGAAGATACGATGTCAGCCTGGCAGGCTTGTCATTCTAGGCGAGAATCTAGTCCTGACAGGCTTGTTATTCTAGGCGAGAATCTTGTCAAGGAGTGATCTGTTGGTGGTATGGACTTGGCAATGATGCTCTTCTCGAGCTTAATCTATGGGTCGAGGAGTGATATGTTGTTGGCATCCAATGTACGCCGTGAGATAAAAAAAAGACACATCCCTCAAGACAACTAACAACTTATGGATCTGTTTCGACTTGACCCAAAGCTGGTCTTACCAAAAAAAAAATGGCATGCCATGAAATCTAGTTTCTATTTGGTTGAAGGCCAAATTAGTTTTGGCTGGCCCCCCAGCTCTCCCTCAGTTCAAGTGTATCTTTTTGGCCAATTCGTGGACGGTTGAAGTGTATCTTTTTGGCCAATTCGTGGGTGAGGCCCGAGCGGCCAATTCCGCCACCAAATAATTGGTAGTGCCAACAGTTGGCAGGGCAGATAAAGATAACTCTGAAGATGTACAAAACTAAACCTTAGGTGCCATGTTGATATGGACTCGGAAATCATTTGCACAGGAAGTACCTAACTGGGTTAACAGTAAACATAATGATGCACTGTCCAATCATAAAAAACCATGACTATTAAACTAACCTCCCAAAGTGCTAGAGATCTGATAAGATCAATGCAGAACATGACTATTGATGAAATGAACATGTGAAACTCCTGATTTGGTCCTTTGTGAACTGCAATGTAATGAACAAATTAATAAAAGAAAATGTACTTCAGATTCAATTTGGGGAATTAATGGTTGAAAGGGGATTAAGATTTGTGTGCCTTCTCCGTGGATAAAAGATGTAAAAGAAAGGGGATTCAGAGACGACCAGAGGAACATGGTGGCCGTGAAATTAATCGACGGTGGAAGCAGCCTGCAAACAATTATGGACAAAGACAGGAAATAACATAATAAATTAGAGATAAAATTGAGGAACAGGTACTCTGTTAAGCTACCAGAAACGGAACATTTCGGAGCAGAACTTTCCTAAGATTTACTCCCTGACACCATCTTTATCTAATGAGTGGTGAAATGGTACAACAGTCAATGTGTCTTTCACGCTATGAGTGTCCCAAATTGAATGAAGAAAGGATTTGGTGCTTTCATCATGTAGAAATGCATGGGCAGACTTCAAAATCTGTAGGAGTAAGAGGAAGTTAGGAATTGAGAAATATACAAAGCAATTAAGTTGTTGTAATAGGCTCTTCCTATAACCAATGGAAACTAATCATGGCTTGATAAATGGAGAGAACAACACAATTGTACCAGTACTTACTCATCCTTGCCTAGGGTTGATTTCAGTTGTATCCTTCTACAAAAAGCTCTCTCAAATACGCTGTTACCAAAACATACATTAAAAAAGGCTATGCTATCACATATATTAAAAGGCTACGAAGCTCTACTAAGCTCTACTCACAGATCATGTTGCATGCCAGCATTGAAGTAGATATTGGCAATCTTCTGTTGGGGTCTCAAATCCTGAAGCACATGTACATGTATGAGCAATATCTGCATGGAAAATATTGAGGTTGATATTTACATGGAACTGAACTACATACCCAGAAAAATTATTTGAGATGATCCACGGGTTTGTTAGCTCGAATGATTTACCTGATTTTTCATCTGTCATAATGACTTTGCATAGGGATGATTAATGCCAGTTAAAATCAAATATTTTCCTCTTGAATTATCTCTTGCTGCAAATTCAGAGGTAAAAAATATATTGCATAGGAATTTTGGTGATTGCATCTCTTAATAGGGATGATTAATGACTTTTATTGCAGCGATATGTACTGCTATGACTTTTGGTGATCCCATCTCTTATTTGAGAAGTCCTCCATAGAAATGATTAATTCACTCCGTTGCACGATTTCTAATGTAGCTAAAAATATATACTAATTAGCAGTTCTAGTGACAAGTATAAGAACAAGAATATGGTCTTGCCACTGGAACAATTCATTATCAGTTCTAGCTTTGGTGCTTGGACAATTCAACCTACAGGCACGGCATCTCCTCACATGAAAATGTATTTTCTAGAGCAAGGCAGATTCATGTCAACAACTATGACCTGTTCTGGAAGAGGTTTCCTACAGATGCAAAGAAAAACATGCGCACATGCTTTGCTAGTTTGATATAACTTTTATTACTGGTTCTTTCTTGAGATTTTGCCAAAATAAAAAGCCCGATGCACAGAAAAATACATCTACTGCATGAAATATGAATGTACAACATGTAGGGGCAAATCAGAACTGAACGGAAGCTACTAAATAGTTCAGTTCCGGAAAAGAACATTTGGACATATCATTAATTGTTTCCTTGTTTGAATAAAGAAAACTCAATTGCAGTGATGTGTAGTGCAGCTGGAACAGAGAGAAGTACCATAAAGGCCAGAAACTTTCATAGTCACAGCTCACCAAGATTATGCTGAACCTATTTATAGTGGCATGTAGGAAAACATAGGAAGTTTCAATTAATTAAGATAAAGCAAGTATATGCAATGCTTATTCCATGAATGACATTGTATATCAATACATCTGGATTGTCAATGTAGAGCAATACAATCGAAATGCCTGACTATTTTATATGAGATAATGAATACCAAGTAGTTACCATTTTCTTCATGTCATATCTACCAATAAAACTGACACCTGAATTCCTTTGTGGTCCAAGCCAGAAAGCTTCAGTTCCAATGAGAGGTTCTTCGTGACACTCTGAAATGCACAGGGGTATAATATGCACGCTTATGATCTAAGTCTCAAAATGACCAAACAGAAATAGATTTATCCTATATACTACAATATCTCAGTTTCTTTTCAAAGTTTAAACTCTTCAGTTGCATATAAATTGAGTACAATGTGAGAAAAACGGTCTTACCTATATAATTGTCTAATCATCCAGACTATTCAACAAACTATTCGGAAAAAACTTATCCATTTAGTGCCTAGCTAAATACTGGATGATAGTTCCATGGTTAGTGTGCAAATTGTAGGTTGCATCTGGTTTGAAAAACATTTTTTGAATTCTTCTTGATATGAATATCGAGCTTCTTTGGACAGGTAAATTTCGACCAGACTGAACAAAGCTGAGACCATTGCAGAGCACCAACTTAATACAAAAGGCCTGTCAGCTCCACGGACGTAATCCTGATCTGTAGCATGTCGTCCTACTTAACAGAAAGGGTATATGTAACTAACACCTGCAAGCGAAATCATGCTTGTTGTCATCAAACACTTGAGATAGGCACATGTACAGGCAGGAAAAATAAGTAATAATATGATCAAACCAGGAATGGAATTGGTATATCTAAAGCTAGATTTTACCAGTCCCAATGAACATAACAAATTTCTTGAGGAAAAAGCTTAATTGTTCTGCTTGTTCTAGAGTGACTAATCGTCATTAAGATCATCCAAGGAAATTGCAGCTAAATTAAACTAAAAAACCAATAAGTATCTTACAGTTGAGCTATGCTTCAGCTGTAGCAGACCAGCTGCAGGTCACAATGCAACCATATCGATGTATAAAATCAGTTGTTTGCACTTCTTCAAGGCAAGTTTATCCTATGAATGACTATTCAGAAACTCTAAGCAATAATCAGAGGCATCTGAAGCAGCAAGTATATATCAAAAGCACCCTAGAACTGTTAACTAATGAAACCATTCTAACTCGTCCATATATTATAGCAACATTCATATATGCGATAATTCGGAACACCCCGGTAAAATTAGAACACAAATCGTCCATAAAATGTGTTTTCGGTATATGAATTCATATACACTTGAAGCTAGATTACACAAATGCATGGGGATGCTTTACCTTTCAGACTTCAGGAGCCGGGGAGCAAGCTCTTCTATTTTCTTCGTTAGTGCAGCAAACACGCATGACAAATAACAAATCCAATGTCACAAATATTTGCACACATGTAAATACATAGTGCCAAGGCTTGTGCTTTTCACAAATTTTGTCAAATGCAAACGTGGCAACAATAAACAACTTGGAAATCATGAAATGCATTCCGTCAAACAGGTTGTGGACAAACGGCCTGCTCACCACTTACCAACACGCAATTGCTTGAACATATGCCCTTCTTATCCACGGCTGGAGGAAATTGCAAGCTCTTCTGGTCGGCCGCCCGGCCAGAGTAGCAGAGGGCACTGCGCCGTTGCCTACGACAGCCATCTTTTGCTTGGCGGGCTAGACGAACACCGTCAACAGGTGCAAGGATAGGCAAACAAAACAGAAAAAATAAGAACCCATACAAACAAAAAAATCGAAAAATCGGAGTTACCAATGACAATATGGAAGAGCTGGAGTTTGTGCATCTTACCTGAGTCCAGGTTTGGGGCAACGACCCACCCCACGTACTTGAAGCGTGCATCAGCTGGCGAGGCTTGAGCTGCAGCTTGGCGCCTCATCTTCACGGTGGTGCCGTGGCGAGGGCCACCTCTATCCTGGCGCTCCTCCCGACACCAGCGGTGCCTGGCGGCGCTCTTACACACCAACTGCTCTGCCGGCACACTCGCCCCCGCCTCCCTCCTCCTCCCGCTTTTGGTCCTTAACCAACTACCCTCGAGAAAAGGGGCTTCAACAGGGAGGACCTCAGCCAGGGGGGCAGCTGCGGCAAGGGAAAGATAGGAGGGGCGTTGGCCTTGGGAAGGGTAAAGGATCAGGAACGCCGCCATTAGGGAGGCCACTCGCAGAGAAGGAATCGCTCCCACCGGCGCTCGCCACCTGCTCGCGTCGATGAGACGTCGCCAGCACACTCTCCATCCCAGCTGCAAGCGTGGCGCTCGTCTCCTCGGGAAACGCCATTGTTGCCGTGCGGGCTTCGACAGTGGCGAAGCCATCCAGCCTTGGAAACTGGCAGATCGGCTCGTGGGGAACCCCGTTCATGCGTCATCGCCGGACGGACGGGCCTCCCTCGTCGTGGCCGCTGCTGCCTATGAGAGAAGGGAAGGTGAGGCCCGCACGAGAGGGAGAGGAGGTGAAGCAGGGAGAGGCCAGGAGGCTGTTCTTACCGAGCGCGAGGGAAGTGCCCCCTCCCACCGCAGCCACGCTTCGGCGAGGCGGCGCCGCCTGCCGAGTTCAGCTGGAAAGATCGTTGCCGCCGGTATTTATTGCAGACTCGCAGCCCACCTCAAATGCCGGCACATCAGAATGGGCAGAGAGGAGAGCCGACAAAGATGGGGAGGGATCACGAATTCACGATGTGATGTCTGGATGGACTCGGCTGCCGCGGGGTGATTGTTTAGGAAAAATTTTACGGCAGGGGAAATAATGGGTGGAGAGAGACTTGGTAAGTGAAAGACTCTCGATGCAATTATTAAGAAACCAATGCAAACCATCGCAGCAATATACGTATGAGATTACTGTTAAACCTAAGCGGTGGAGCTGCTCGATTGTTCGAGTCGGATCGGCATAGAACACCGCTTTGACTGACGAACATGTACTGTCAGAGGTATCACATCAAAGGTCCCACCAGAGAATGCAGCTACACCCGCACCAGCAACTCACCAAAGAACACACACCAGTCTGCTACCAAAATGCTGCAGGTCCCCAATTGTACACAGAAAAGAATAAGTAGGAACCAGAATAGCCAAAGCACATACATGTCTCAAAATTCTGTCAAAAATTGAAGCTGTTCAGCTTTAATATAGTAGTTATTAGAGGAGGCTATTTTCTCCGGTGTACCATGTGTCTTCTCTTATCAACCTAATTTCTTACTAAAATTAATTGATTTTCATAACCATTCACAACGAAGATACATGAGCGTGAGTTGATCCACTCGTATGTCTTGAACACCATGGTGGAAGTGAAGCCGTACATCAAATAAGTGCTAACCATTTAGTTATTCGCAAATATTCACTCGTATGTTCGTGGCTAACTCTTCCTCCGTTCATTGTTATAAACATTGGAGGCATATCCACAGGGATCCTACCCCGAAAGAACCCAAGGATATTTTCGATAAGGGCGACGGTCACGGTTTTAGTAGCTGGTTCTGTGGTTTGGTACTATCCTATCCAAATTTTCTTGCACTATCGACATTTGTCGATAATTTCTCGTTCTAAACTTCTCATGCTAAACTTGTAGGCAAGAACTAACAAAGACATGAATCCCTTGCTAAGAAAAATTGCTAGGGGTTTTAACCATTTCGTCGACTCGTTCAATTCTTATGACGTGAACGGGTATCGCTTCCAGACCCATGAATACACAACAAGCCGTACCAACAAGAAGACAATAAATAGTGGGGTGGTATGTCAAGGTGATGATGGACTCCATTACTATGGAAGAGTCGAGGGTATATACGAGCTGAATTACGGGTTTGACAAAGGGCTAAATCTCGTCGTATTCAAATGCCATTGGTTCGACCCACGTCGGGTGAGACGAGATTCTGAAATTGTATTGGTTGAAGTTGAAAGAAGCTTTGTTTATAAGGGAGATGACATGTACATTTTGGCTACCCAGGCCTTCCAAGTATTCTATCTCCCGTACGCGTGCAAAAACCCGACAAAACGTCTACAGGGATGGAAAGTAGTGATGACGATACCTTCACGCAATAGGACACCCCCGCCAAACAAGGACGATTACCGCCGTGTAGACCCCTCAACAAAGAATGTCGAGTTTTATCAAGAAGAAGGGCTCCCCGGTCATTTCACTATCGACTTATCGGCCGTTGATGACATGGTCGTAGACGATGAACAAGAAGAAGATGCAGGCATGGAGGAAGACAATGCAGAATATGAAGCTGAGGATGTTTGTGACAATGAGGACCTGAGTTTGCTCGAGGCGTTCAAAGCAGGCCTTGACCTAGATCCGAATGGACCACCTCCAGGTTTCATCGATTATTATTGGTTCGCCGAGCCTGATGACGATGACGAAACATGTGGTCCAATTACGGATGTTGACATAGGCTACTGATCTATGTAGTTGTAATTGTGAGGCTAGCCTATTTGTAATGACTCTGTGTAATAGTTGCATTTGTGTAATTGTGAGGCTAGCCTATCTGTAATATCTCTATGTGCAACACAGCTGGCAGATGCGCGGTGGGCGGCCGTCCCCCGAGGAGCTCGATGATGGATGGGGAGCGGGTCTGGGTGTAACAGGAGGCGCGGGCGACTTGCCCGAACCATATGGAGGCGACTTTCCCTTGTATGCTGCATTCGCCGAAGGATCGCCACGGCTAGCTAAGGAACAACAGGCCTCGACACGCTGCGCAGTGAGGAGGAGGCTAATAGAGGGCATGCGCTGACATCGGTGTGGAGTGCTTGTTGGCCACCTCGACCAAGCCATTGTACTCCTCGTCGAGACCATTGAGGAGGTAAGAGGTGATCTCGCCGTCGGTGAGTGGCTGGCCCATGGAGGCGAGGGTATCTGCAAGAGAGCGGACGTGGTTGTAGTAGGCCGTGGCGGACATGTTGAGCTTATCACACTCGCCAAGTTGACAGTGGAGAGCGCTGGAACGCGCCTGAGACTAGGCCAAAAAACTCGACTCCATGATAGTCCATGCCTCGCAAGAGGTTTTGGCGTAGACGATCATTCCGGCAACCTCCAGAGTGAGTGACCATGGATGGCGGGGAGGTTATGTAATATCCCAGGTTTAGAGGCAATAAAATGAGAGAACACCAAAGTGTGCATTGCATTCATGCATAGAAAATCCGGGGAATTTTCGCGCTTTCAAATAAAACTTACCACGATGAATCGAAGTTTCACTTGACTTGCTGGAATTGAAGTAGATCATCAAGTCAAGCGCTATAAACTTCACTTGTGATCTTTGTTAAAACCTTGTTTTGGGTAGAGATGATTTGATCTATGGATTAGATCAAATGGAATTATATTTACAACAACACATTCTTTAAGAATCAAACCCTAACTTATTAACACTTAAAAGTTAGCAACTACCTTCGTGTGTAAATTAATTCACTTCTAAACTTATTACCAAATAAGGTAAACCACAGGGTCTAAAGTGCATAAAAACCACACATTCTTATTTAAATCATAACTTATTAAGTATATGGAATATCATAAAACTAAATCCATTTACATTACGATTTATAGTTCAAACTATTTGAATCAAACTGGCTATGAGTATTTTGAAACTCATATGATCATGCCTTGGTGAAATCAAACACCAACTATCCAAATTTGAGGAATAACCTTCAACCTTGATCTTTTGATCAGTATTATAATATAAATCCAATCCAATATGAGATAGTGACTCATCCACAATAATAAAACCATCCACAAGATATTTAGTAACAAATGCCACTTGGCTATCCAAAAATAAATCATATGAGAGGATAATGATCTTGCCACATAGGGTGAAAATATCTACATGACTTGCTTTCCAAGCTATGCCACCTCATGCTCAAAGGATTGTTATGGATGAGGGCATGACACCCAAGCACCTTACTCATCAAACCAACACAAGAGTCACCACCTATGTGTCATGATACTAGAGCTTGCCCAAGCCTATAAATAGAGCCACACCCTTCATCCATTTCATCATCTTATAGCATGATACATGGGAACAAACACATAGAGCCACTCCATATGAATTAGTTAGGATCAAGATGAAGAAGCTAGGAGGTGGAGGCATACCACAAGATGCAGGTTTATCATATTTCTCGAAGAACAAGCTACGTAAGATACCCGGTAGAATTCCTAGGCAGACCATATATTTATAGGATCATATCATCATCTCTTAAGTAGGACCTTAGGCTATTCCAAGATATTGAGAAGTAAGAGAAGATATAATATTAACCATAGCCATGTCCATACAAGAATACTAGAATAGTACTAAACTTAGTTGTTCAAGTCAATATTTGATCTTGGAAGTGAGAACCCTATTCCAATAGCAATACCTTAGGAAACCAATTCCATAATTATCCCAACTTGGTATTAAATATAAACCCTAAGAATCTAGGATGAGTGTGATGAGAGGAATATTAAAGAGGGATTAGTGTGGAATGAGTGAATCTTGTCTAATGCATGATCATACCTTGTAGACATAGATGATAAGTTAAACCATATGATTCCTAGATCTCATATATCACATAAAATAATAAGTATATCACTAGTAGTTAATCCCAAACCAATCCTCATGCCTTGTATGGAGGAGTAATGGCATTAAACTTAAACCTTGCCTATCCAAATCCTTGAGACAAACCTAGCATTTCCTTGATACATGAATCCTAGCCAAGTGAGGAGGATAACCCTAGCCACTAAAATAGGATCAAAGCTTATGCCATATCTTAATCCTAGTTGTGGATCACTTGGGTGATCACTACTAAAACCCTAAACCCAATTTTTAATACAAGTATAATTTAGATTATAAGTAAAACCCTGCCATGCCTCATGCCTATATTAGAATTAATAAAGCATCATCAAATTCTTAAACCCTAAGAACTATCATACAAATAAAATCATGAATCAATTCCATACCCTTTTCCATTTGTTGAACTCTAGCCATAATTCAACTATATGTGAGTAATCATTATGGTTAAGCAATAGAAAAATATAATATGTTCACCATGCACATGTTCTAAATTTTAAAAGCATTTAAATGTATTTGATTTCTAAAATTAAAGGCAATTGAGATGAACCTTAAAATAATACCTATTTGAATTTTAACTAGTACCTAATAAGAACCAAAATTAACCAATTATAAATGGTTGTTTAAAAACAAAACAAGACAATCAGTAACATTATCAAATTGTTATGATACTCAAATAATTGAGAACCCGCAAAACAAAATAGAAGTCAGATTTGAATTCAAATAACAAAATTCAAAAACAGAAAATAAAAACAGAGAATGAAAAGGAAAAAAAAAATAGAAGAGAGAAAGATTTACCTATTGGGCAGTGGCAGCCCAGTATCGCAGCAGCCCGAAGCCAGCATCTGAGCCCAACGATGAAGCCCACCAGTAGCCCAGCCCAACTTACCCCTTTCATCCGAAAAGATCAACGAGGAGCTCGTCCTCATCCTCTTCTTCTCACACGCGCTCGACAGCACGACGCCGTGAGCACCTTCTCCTCGCTGCTGTCGATCCCTCCTCGATCGGCCGTGTGACGAGGCGCATTCCTAAAGCCTATAAATACCCCAGGACGAACCCTAGTTCCCCATTTCTTCCTTTCGTCTCCGATTTGCTTCTCAGACCGAAACCCTAGCTCGCCGGCCAACTCATCTCGCCGTCGATGGAGGCACTCCCGAGCCACGCCGTGGACGCCATTGTCTTCCCCGACATCTACTTGCTCAGCTCGCGCGAGGAATCGATCCGAAGATCTCTGGAGCGTCTTCACCGAGCCCTCTTCTCCGGCGCCGGCCACTGTCGTCGCCGGCAATTGCGACCACCTCAGGCCACGCCGTCAAGCGCTCTGTGCTCAGGGTGAGCTTCTCTTCCACCTAGTGTCCTCGGCCAGCTCAATTGCATCCCAGATGATCGCCGCACCGTGAGCCCGTGAGCACCGCCGCTTCACCTCGCCGTCGACCATGCTCCGATGACCTTTAGGTAGCGGCGCTAGTATCAATCGCTTCCTTATCGTGTGCTGAAGCCAACGGTAGTCCCCAATCGTCCGGGAGGGCCCAGGTCGCCGGCGCCGTCGTCGATTTCCCGCCGGTAGTGAGCTCCGTTGCCACGTCTCGATTTTGACCAGTCAACTGCCAACGTGGCAGCTGACATGGCTTTGACCCCACTCGTCAGTCACTAGGGTAGCACCAGACCGGGTAGCTTTAGTGTTTTCGATTTAATTTTAAATCCAGTAAATTGCTGAGACTTGGCAAAATTCTAGAAAATTCATATCAACTCAGAAAATTATGAATAATATATCAAAATGTTCACAAAAATAAACTCTATTCAAATAAAATATAAAACAAAAATGTGTGTCAAAATAAAAATTCATTTATTTTTAGCTTCTTTAATTATGCCTTTTCATTTATTTAAAATGCAAATTGAATTCAATAAATAATTAAGTTCCAAACTTAAATTTTAACTATTCAGTAACTCAGTAAAATGTTAAGATTAATTTTATTTACCATATTTGCATTAACTTAAATATTAGTGGTAATTCATAAACCCTAACGTGCAAATTGCCATTTACTATTTCTTTAAATGATAATAAATCAAGAAAATACTAATGGCTAATATTATTTTGGTAACTCAAAAACCTGTTTACTTAAACATCTTTAGTTAACAATTTAATTATTTTAAAACCTAAGAACAATTATTAAACCCTATTTTGAATTAAACCTAAATGGGAGTTACCCTAATTATTAATTCTTGGGAAAGTTAATAAAATGTTAAAACCATTATCAATTTTGTTTCAAAGTAATTAGTGACCACACCTTTAGTTTCAATTATTAGTTATGAGTTGTATCATCATCCAAAAACCTAGTTCTAGTATAAGTACAGACCTTGACCCCATTATTTTATATGTTCACCCTAAACTAGTTCTAATCCTAAAACCCTAGGGGTTTAGCCCATGTGATTATATAAGCTTCACCTATACCTATAAAACCCTAGTAAGCAACAAATATATGCATGCTCATGACCCACTAGTGCCACCTAGGTATTAACCCTAGCTTGTTAATTAGAGTAGTGTCATTGATCACCACTCCTATATACCACACCATTAGGATCAACCTAAACCATCAAACCCTAGTAGAACCATAATGATGAACCCTAGTACGAACCTTGTGTAGCAAATCACAGCACATGCTCCTATCCAACTAAACCCTATTCATGAAATAATAAACCATCTAGTTTAAAAGCCATTAGTGATTACTTAGTGAAGCAAATATGAAGCCATAGTAAACCTTAATACCTAATTCATAGCATTACCTTGAATCATCCTTTGATATGATGCTTACGAGAAACCATAATAATAAACCTGCCAATACTTGCTACATATAGATCAATACAACTTAAGAACCAACTAGTTCCTATTAGTAAACTAAATGAACCCATTAGTAGACCCTAGAAGCCATAGCTCCTATTCATAGTAGTTCTTGTTCTTATTTAACCTGTTCTTCAAAAGTTATTCTTTTAAAGTACAAATGTCATTTAAACCATAGAAGCCATAGTTCTTATTTGAAATACTTATTATTTCTTAATCAACATGTTCTTCAAAAGTTATTCTTTTGAAGTATAATACATATAATCCTCAACCATGAATCATAGAACTTAAAAGTTGACAATCTGTTCTTTACATATTGTTCCACCACTATTCTTTATGTGTATGATTGTTATGATGCATTATATAACTTGTTTATGCTATTAATATCACCAACCCTAATAAGAACCTTGCTTGAGAACCATCCTAAAAGTGCAACACACACTAAAGAAATCTTTATAACTCATCCACCCTAAATCATCGAGGTTAGGTTACACTTGGGACGATTGCATCTCATATTATGCATTATAGCATCTTTGCCAATTCTTTAAACATTGTCCTTACCGGACAATGATGGTATTTCAGAATTTGGAGTTCTCACGTATCGAAGCTTTTGCCTGCATAATCTTGCAGATCAAGAAAGGCAAGTTCATCGCTTGCTCATGTCATTTGATTATTTTTATCAAATTATATGCAAAGTACTATACTTATCACTCTTGCATTGAAAAGCAAATATTATTTTACAATTATGAATATGACTATGTGGTGGGCAATGGAACCATGGTATGTGTTGATTGGTGGAGGTTCCATTGCACGGGTACTATTCATCTAGGATTAAGTACCAATGCCGTCCAGTGATTCTAGCGCCGTACATATCGCGTTAACCATAAGATCTATAATGGCTCTGGGGAAGTCAGCTGTATCTTTTCCCTCTCGCATGCCAACGGACTGGTAATAAGGGTTGCCCGTATCAGTCTATCTTTGGTAAAGGTGGGGACATGTGGTCCTGCACCGAGTCTACCATTAGATATAGGAGAGGGTAGACTTATTATCGGTCTATGAAGGATTGTAAGGGTTGTCCGGATCGGTCTATCTATGGTGTATAGAACAGGGCACATAAGTTGTTCGGATCGAGTCTATCTTTGGTAAAGGTGGGGACATGTGGTCCTGCACGGTCTACCATTAGATATAGGAGAGAACAAGTGCCCGTGTTAGTCTACCCATAGATATAGGAGAGGACAGACTTACAAAAGGGTGGGTCCGCGGGGTCGCGGAGAAGGCGAGTGATTGGCTTGGATCTTACACTGGCCTCACACCAAGGAAGTGTGGACGGGAAAGTGCACACCTGGTTGGCAACAAGGATAAGTTCTCTTATGGGAAAAGTAACGCACCTCTGCGAGAGGGTATCAAGAATTGTGACTGTCACTCCTCGTTCGGGAAGGGAACTGCGAACGCGGCAGGAAAGGAACTCCATGAAGTTCTAGTCAACCTGTGAAGACTGACGGGCATAGTTTTCGGAATAAAATAAACCTTTTGAAGAAATGTTTATGAAAACTTGCATTGCCTATGACTTTACGGTCCGTGGCTCTAGCTAGTGCATGATACACCTATTTCCCTAATATGAACTTGCTGAGTACGCTCGTACTCATCCCACTCTTAAATCCCCGCTTAGCTATGGAGGCACCGAAGGAGAATCTACCGTGGAACTCGAATACAAAGGAGTCAACTGCAACAAGATGAAGAGTTCAAGCAAAGGAGTCAATGAAGTCAACTCATCTGCAGCAACTAAAGTGGAAACTTAGACTAGTAATAGAAGGGAGCCTTTCCCTAATCTTAGCACCTAAGTAGCTAGAATTCTATAGCAAGCCTAGTATATCCGGAGATAGTGATAACAATAAGTTAGACTACGAGTCGTTCTTCTGGAGCTTTATTTGAAGTTTTACCTCACTGTAAAGTAGGAGGCTGTGTTGATCTTCTGTAAACAGCTTGTGTATCCTTCTATAGACATACCTTGGACTCGCATATGTTTACGTTGTACCACTCGAGGGATGTAATATGAGTGGAACGGTGTTTCACTTATGTTATGTCAACGACTTGTGTACTACACCATGCGAGTGGTACGCTGGGTCACCACAGCTGGTATCAGAGCAAATGCTTTGACCCTAGGATTAAAACCCTTTAAAGGAGACCTATAGGTTTGGTAGTGTCTATAGGAAGTAGTCTTAGCTAAGACAACTATGCTAAACCAACTATTCTTATGACTTGAGATGGGTATTCACTTGAGAATAATCCTGACACACTCGAGTCAATCTTTCTTATCTATCTTTCTTAAGTTAAGTTAGTTAGTTATCTTGCTTCATTCCAAATAATTAGAACACCATTGGAGCTTAAGATAATGGGTGGTAGTAGACCACAGTTGGTATACAATACATGGTAGTCCAAAGAGAGGATACAACCACAAGGAAGATATCCTATTGGAAGAAGTATACCAACACAAGTTATAGTTAAGTAATAGTCGTTTAAAATGTCAAATGACTGATGTTTAGTAATATAGGTAAGTAATATGAGGTAGTATGTACCTATGATGAGTCAATCATAGGAGGTAAGGAAGAGTGATAGGAGTTATATAAGTCTACTTTTCATGGTAGAGTTGGTAATCATATATGATTCACTTGAGAGTCATGATGTGATAGAGTAGAACATCATAAGTATGATAACAGAAGTATGATGAGGAGTAGGATTTAAGGAATAGTTCGAAAGCTTAGGCCTTAAAATCCTGGAAAACTATGTCGAGTATGCTAGAACCATAGTCCTTAGTTTAAAGAAGGCTTACTTAGAGCATATCACATAGAGAAATCATGGAGTCATAGGTGATATATTCTAACAATCCTGTATTTAGAGTAGCCATGTTATAGCCTCGAGAGATCATGTGAGGATAGATTTCAATTAAATGGAAGGTAATTTAGCACTTTCCAAGGAAAATAGGTCAACCACAACTATTCTGGACCAATTTGCTCAATTTTATTTGATTGCAAGTGAGCAATCGAGGTAAATATTGAGACAAATAGTAGTAATCCATGTGTATGTGCTAAGTATCACAACCTAAACCCATCTTATGTGGTGTTATATACTACACATCTAAGCCTGATGTCTAGGGATGTCTTACCCAACTATTATATTCAGGCATATAAGGATGTGTATTATAAGCACAAAGCTGAATCTTCTTGGACTTTATTGGATTTTTATTGATTGACTAGATCCATACATGAAGTTTGACTTTGATATGCAAATGCATGTTGCAATATCAAGCTCTTACTTGATGTTATAGGTCTAGAGGGTAAAGGTATTCGTGTGAGGAAGTGACGAATTCCGAAGATTTTGAAGACAAAATGAAGGTTCACTAGAAGAAGGAAGTAAAGTTGTGAGAAGCCACCACAATAATATGACGGAAGGACCAATCAAAACTCATTATTATCCTCAATTGAGGTGTACTTCAACATGGAAGTACCATGAAAGTGAGAAATAGTGAATATGGAGCAGAAGAAGTGAAACCATATTCATTATGGAAGAAGGGAATGCAAGTGAAGTCACTTAAGATACTATTTTTATAGTGTCAACAAGTGGTTCTTTTGCAAAACAAATCCTGGGAGAAGGAAAATGGACAAGTAAAGTCGCAGCTGATATAGGATAATTATGAAGAGGAAGCACTTAAAATGAGGTAGATTTTAACTAAAACTATTAAAGTAGCCACAACTGGTAGGTAGATATTGACTAGAACCATAACATAGCCACAGCTGACATCAAATAAGTTACATCTAGTGCTAGATAGTCTGCAGCTGGTAACAAATAGTCCACAGCTTAATCGTTCTTTCACTCTAAAGGAAAGAGGGATTCCGCGATTGGTATTCTATAGCGGGTAACCATTTAGTCGGAGGATTCCCATCGAATACCCACAACTGTGTGGATACACCGCAAATAATTCTTCGTGAGACTCTTGGAAAAAGTACAAATTAAAAGCCAGACCAAGACCAATCTTCTAACCTTGGAGTTTAATGATTAGAAGAAAAGGAGTTTAAAAGATCATTAGTAAACTCCAAGGGGAGAGGAAGATTGAAGGAGAAGTATTAAGATATGATTTGGAGTATGAAAGACGAAGAAGAAGGTCTGAACTGAGAGGAAGTCCGATCCTATTTTCATAAGATTGGTGGAAGTATCCATATAATAGTACTCTCAGGAGGTTGTCAGACCAGAAGCCGAGGTTCATATCTCGAGGAAGTAAGGGTTATACCTTAACTTGAGTGGGTAATTGATAATTACTCAGAAGCAGAAGAACTCAAGTAAGTCTAAGTTAATGAAGTTGGATGAAGAAGATGTCGGAGGACAATCAAAGTCTAAGAAAACAAAAGACCGAAGGGTTTGACCATACCAAAACATAAGCCTATTAGAAAGATTCCTTTCGTGGAACCTAAAGAAACCAAAAGGAAGATAACTAGTATGAACTAGAAGCCATGATTGGATGGACTAAATGAGTCTAATCCATTCGTAGGACTAAACAACCAGGACCATGCCTATTATAAATACCTTACGAAGTACCATTACATTCGTTATGGTAGTAAGGGAAAAACAATACCTTACTTTAAACCAATCCTTTAGACTTAAGGTTTGGGCACCGCAGCTGGATTAACGCAGCTGGTAGAACCAAGCTTTGAGCACCCAAATAGGAAGATGTCACCACAACCATTAGTAAAGTCCATTAGCATAAGAAGATGTCCTAATCCAAGAATCTTTGGAGAGCAAGCCTATAAGCTTAGAGTGTTGGAAGAAATCATGGGATTGAAGAAAGTATCAGTGCCAGACACCAAAAGACTTCAGGAAGGATCTGGACGAGGGATATATCCAATTATATCTAATGAGATCACCATGGCGTTTGAAAGGATTGTGATCTGTTCAAGTCAGTTCCACGTTCCGAAACATGAGAGCGTTCGAACTTCGGGACGAAGTTCGGTTTAAGGGGAGAGGCTCGTAATATCCCGAGGTTTAGAGGCAATAAAATGAGAGAACACCAAAGTGTGCATTGCATTCATGCATAGAAAATCCGGGGAATTTTCGCGCTTTCAAATAAAACTTACCACGATAGCTCGAAGTTTCACTTGACTTGCTTGGAATTGAAGTAGATCATCAAGTCAAGCGCTATAAACTTCACTCGTGATCTTTGTTAAAACCTTGTTTTGGGTAGAGATGATTTGATCTATGGATTAGATCAAATGGAATTATATTTACAACAACACATTCTTTAAGAATCAAACCCTAACTTATTAACACTTAAAAGTTAGCAACTACCTTCGTGTGTAAATTAATTCACTTCTAAACTTATTACCAAATAAGGTAAACCACAGGGTCTAAAGTGCATAAAAACCACACATTCTTATTTAAATCATAACTTATTAAGTATATGGAATATCATAAAACTAAATCCATTTACATTACGATTTATAGTTCAAACTATTTGAATCAAACTGGCTATGAGTATTTTGAAACTCATATGATCATGCCTTGGTGAAATCAAACACCAACTATCCAAATTTGAGGAATAACCTTCAACCTTGATCTTTTGATCAGTATTATAATATAAATCCAATCCAATATGAGATAGTGACTCATCCACAATAATAAAACCATCCACAAGATATTTAGTAACAAATGCCACTTGGCTATCCAAAAATAAATCATATGAGAGGATAATGATCTTGCCACATAGGGTGAAAATATCTACATGACTTGCTTTCCAAGCTATGCCACCTCATGCTCAAAGGATTGTTATGGATGAGGGCATGACACCCAAGCACCTTACTCATCAAACCAACACAAGAGTCACCACCTATGTGTCATGATACTAGAGCTTGCCCAAGCCTATAAATAGAGCCACACCCTTCATCCATTTCATCATCTTATAGCATGATACATGGGAACAAACACATAGAGCCACTCCATATGAATTAGTTAGGATCAAGATGAAGAAGCTAGGAGGTGGAGGCATACCACAAGATGCAGGTTTATCATATTTCCTGAAGAACAAGCTACAGAAGATACCCAGGTAGAATTCCTAGGCAGACCATATATTTATAGGATCATATCATCATCTCTTAAGTAGGACCTTAGGCTATTCCAAGATATTGAGAAGTAAGAGAAGATATAATATTAACCATAGCCATGTCCATACAAGAATACTAGAATAGTACTAAACTTAGTTGTTCAAGTCAATATTTGATCTTGGAAGTGAGAACCCTATTCCAATAGCAATACCTTAGGAAACCAATTCCATAATTATCCCAACTTGGTATTAAATATAAACCCTAAGAATCTAGGATGAGTGTGATGAGAGGAATATTAAAGAGGGATTAGTGTGGAATGAGTGAATCTTGTCTAATGCATGATCATACCTTGTAGACATAGATGATAAGTTAAACCATATGATTCCTAGATCTCATATATCACATAAAATAATAAGTATATCACTAGTAGTTAATCCCAAACCAATCCTCATGCCTTGTATGGAGGAGTAATGGCATTAAACTTAAACCTTGCCTATCCAAATCCTTGAGACAAACCTAGCATTTCCTTGATACATGAATCCTAGCCAAGTGAGGAGGATAACCCTAGCCACTAAAATAGGATCAAAGCTTATGCCATATCTTAATCCTAGTTGTGGATCACTTGGGTGATCACTACTAAAACCCTAAACCCAATTTTTAATACAAGTATAATTTAGATTATAAGTAAAACCCTGCCATGCCTCATGCCTATATTAGAATTAATAAAGCATCATCAAATTCTTAAACCCTAAGAACTATCATACAAATAAAATCATGAATCAATTCCATACCCTTTTCCATTTGTTGAACTCTAGCCATAATTCAACTATATGTGAGTAATCATTATGGTTAAGCAATAGAAAAATATAATATGTTCACCATGCACATGTTCTAAATTTTAAAAGCATTTAAATGTATTTGATTTCTAAAATTAAAGGCAATTGAGATGAACCTTAAAATAATACCTATTTGAATTTTAACTAGTACCTAATAAGAACCAAAATTAACCAATTATAAATGGTTGTTTAAAAACAAAACAAGACAATCAGTAACATTATCAAATTGTTATGATACTCAAATAATTGAGAACCTGCAAAACAAAATAGAAGTCAGATTTGAATTCAAATAACAAAATTCAAAAACAGAAAATAAAAACAGAGAATGAAAAGGAAAAAAAAAATAGAAGAGAGAAAGATTTACCTATTGGGCAGTGGCAGCCCAGTATCGCAGCAGCCCGAAGCCAGCATCTGAGCCCAACGATGAAGCCCACCAGTAGCCCAGCCCAACTTACCCCTTTCATCCGAAAAGATCAACGAGGAGCTCGTCCTCATCCTCTTCTTCTCACACGCGCTCGACAGCACGACGCCGTGAGCACCTTCTCCTCGCTGCTGTCGATCCCTCCTCGATCGGCCGTGTGACGAGGCGCATTCCTAAAGCCTATAAATACCCCAGGACGAACCCTAGTTCCCCATTTCTTCCTTTCGTCTCCGATTTGCTTCTCAGACCGAAACCCTAGCTCGCCGGCCAACTCATCTCGCCGTCGATGGAGGCACTCCCGAGCCACGCCGTGGACGCCATTGTCTTCCCCGACATCTACTTGCTCGGCTCGCGCGAGGAATCGATCCGAAGATCTCCGGAGCGTCTTCACCGAGCCCTCTTCTCCGGCGCCGGCCACGCTGTCGTCGCCGGCAATTGCGACCACCTCGAGGCCACGCCGTCAAGCGGCTCCGTGCTCGGGGTGAGCTTCTCTTCCACCTAGTGTCCTCGGCCGGCTCAATTGCATCCCGGATGATCGCCGCACCGTGAGCCCGTGAGCACCGCCGCTTCACCTCGCCGTCGACCATGCTCCGATGACCTTTAGGTAGCGGCGCTAGTATCAATCGCTTCCTTATCGTGTGCTGAAGCCAACGGTAGTCCCCAATCGTCCGGGGAGGGCCCAGGTCGCCGGCGCCGTCGTCGATTTCCCGCCGGTAGTGAGCTCCGTTGCCACGTCTCGATTTTGACCGATCAAGCTGCCAACGTGGCAGGCTGACATGGCTTTGACCCCACTCGTCGGTCACTAGGGTAGCACCGGACCAGGGTAGCTTTAGTGTTTTCGATTTAATTTTAAATCCAAGTAAATTGCTTGAGACTTGGCAAAATTCTAGAAAATTCATATCAACTCAGAAAATTATGAATAATATATCAAAATGTTCACAAAAATAAACTCTATTCAAATAAAATATAAAACAAAAATGTGTGTCAAAATAAAAATTCATTTATTTTTAGCTTCTTTAATTATGCCTTTTCATTTATTTAAAATGCAAATTGAATTCAATAAATAATTAAGTTCCAAACTTAAATTTTAACTATTCAGTAACTCAGTAAAATGTTAAGATTAATTTTATTTACCATATTTGCATTAACTTAAATATTAGTGGTAATTCATAAACCCTAACGTGCAAATTGCCATTTACTATTTCTTTAAATGATAATAAATCAAGAAAATACTAATGGCTAATATTATTTTGGTAACTCAAAAACCTGTTTACTTAAACATCTTTAGTTAACAATTTAATTATTTTAAAACCTAAGAACAATTATTAAACCCTATTTTGAATTAAACCTAAATGGGAGTTACCCTAATTATTAATTCTTGGGAAAGTTAATAAAATGTTAAAACCATTATCAATTTTGTTTCAAAGTAATTAGTGACCACACCTTTAGTTTCAATTATTAGTTATGAGTTGTATCATCATCCAAAAAACCTAGTTCTAGTATAAGTACAGACCTTGACCCCATTATTTTATATGTTCACCCTAAACTAGTTCTAATCCTAAAACCCTAGGGGTTTAGCCCATGTGATTATATAAGCTTCACCTATACCTATAAAACCCTAGTAAGCAACAAATATATGCATGCTCATGACCCACTAGTGCCACCTAGGTATTAACCCTAGCTTGTTAATTAGAGTAGTGTCATTGATCACCACTCCTATATACCACACCATTAGGATCAACCTAAACCATCAAACCCTAGTAGAACCATAATGATGAACCCTAGTACGAACCTTGTGTAGCAAATCACAGCACATGCTCCTATCCAACTAAACCCTATTCATGAAATAATAAACCATCTAGTTTAAAAGCCATTAGTGATTACTTAGTGAAGCAAATATGAAGCCATAGTAAACCTTAATACCTAATTCATAGCATTACCTTGAATCATCCTTTGATATGATGCTTACGAGAAACCATAATAATAAACCTGCCAATACTTGCTACATATAGATCAATACAACTTAAGAACCAACTAGTTCCTATTAGTAAACTAAATGAACCCATTAGTAGACCCTAGAAGCCATAGCTCCTATTCATAGTAGTTCTTGTTCTTATTTAACTCTGTTCTTCAAAAGTTATTCTTTTAAAGTACAAATGTCATTTAAACCATAGAAGCCATAGTTCTTATTTGAAATACTTATTATTTCTTAATCAACATGTTCTTCAAAAGTTATTCTTTTGAAGTATAATACATATAATCCTCAACCATGAATCATAGAACTTAAAAGTTGACAAGCTTGTTCTTTACATATTGTTCCACCACTATTCTTTATGTGTATGATTGTTATGATGCATTATATAACTTGTTTATGCTATTAATATCACCAACCCTAATAAGAACCTTGCTTGAGAACCATCCTAAAAGTGCAACACACACTAAAGAAATCTTTATAACTCATCCACCCTAAATCATCGAGGTTAGGTTACACTTGGGACGATTGCATCTCATATTATGCATTATAGCATCTTTGCCAATTCTTTAAACATTGTCCTTACCGGACAATGATGGTATTTCAGAATTTGGAGTTCTCACGTATCGAAGCTTTTGCCTGCATAATCTTGCGAGTCAAGAAAGGCAAGTTCATCGCTTGCTCATGTCATTTGATTATTTTTATCAAATTATATGCAAAGTACTATACTTATCACTCTTGCATTGAAAAGCAAATATTATTTTACAATTATGAATATGACTATGTGGTGGGCAATGGAACCATGGTATGTGTTGATTGGTGGAGGTTCCATTGCACGGGTACTATTCATCTAGGATTAAGTACCAATGCGAGTCCGAGTGATTCTAGCGCCAGTACATATCGCGTTAACCATAAGATCTATAATGGCTGCAGGGAAGTCAGTCTGTATCTTTTCCCTCTCGCATGCCAACGGACTGGTAATAAGGGTTGCCTGTATCGGTCTATCTTTGGTAAAGGTGGGGACATGTGGTCCTGCACGAGTCTACCATTAGATATAGGAGAGGGTAGACTTATTATCGGTCTATGAAGGATTGTAAGGGTTGTCGGATCAGTCTATCTATGGTGTATAGAACAGGGCACATAAGTTGTTCGGATCGGTCTATCTTTGGTAAAGGTGGGGACATGTGGTCTGCACAGTCTACCATTAGATATAGGAGAGAACAAGTGCACTGTGTTAGTCTACCCATAGATATAGGAGAGGACGAGACTTACAAAAGGGTGGGTCGCGGGGTCGCGGAGAAGGCGGTGATTGGCTTGGATCTTACACCTGGCCTCACACCAAGGAAGTGTGGACGGGAAAGTGCACACACTGGTTGGCAACAAGGATAAGTTCTCTTATGGGAAAAGTAACGCACCTCTGCAGAGGGTATCAAGAATTGTGACTTGTCACTCCTGTTCGGGAAGGGAGCTGCGAACGCGGCGGAAAGGAACTCCATGAAGTTCTAGTCAACCTGTGAAGGCGACGGGCATAGTTTTCAGAATAAAATAAACCTTTTGAAGAAATGTTTATGAAAACTTGCATTGCCTATGACTTTACGGTACAGTGGCTCTAGCTAGTGCATGATACACCTATTTCCCTAATATGAACTTGCTTGAGTACGCTCGTACTCATCCCACTCTTAAATCCCAGCTTAGCTATGGAGGCACCGAAGGAGAATCTACCGTGGAACTCGAATACAAAGGAGTCAAGCTGCAACAAGATGAAGAGTTCAAGCAAAGGAGTCAATGAAGTCAACTGCTGCAGCAACTAAAGTGGAAACTTAGACTAGTAATAGAAGGGAGCCTTTCCCTAATCTTAGCACCTAAGTAGCTAGAATTCTATAGCAAGCCTAGTATATCCGGAGATAGTGATAACAATAAGTTAGACTACGAGTCGTTCTTCTGGAGCTTTATTTGAAGTTTTACCTCACTGTAAAGTAGGAGGCTGTGTTGATCTTCTGTAAACAGCTTGTGTATCCTTCTATAGACATACCTTGGACTCGCATATGTTTCTGTTGTACCACTCTGAGGGATGTAATATGAGTGGAACGGTGTTTCACTTATGTTATGTCAACGACTTGTGTACTACACCATGCAGTGGTACGCTGGGTCACCACAGGTTAGTATGATCTTGCCCCATCCAGGCATGGTGCGCCGGTTTGAGAACCGGGCCGTGCACATAGTCCACCAGTGCAGGGGGCAAGGTAGTGTGTCGTCGATGTAGCCGAGCAGGTAATGGCTCCGGAGCAGCGGGAGGACCTGCGCACGCTAGAAGATGTAGTTCTCCGGCGGCAGCTTGATGGTGATGAGGTTACCGAAGTGGAATGGTGGTCGCAGCTGGCAAGTCATGACCGGTGAGGGAGTGGACAGGGGCGGTACATGCGTTACCGCGGGCATGTGGGCCGCCGGCGTGTTGGCCGGGGGCGTGACTGTAGGGGGCAACAGAGCAGGAACCGTGGGTGCCGCGCTGGAAGCCTAGAGCAGCAACGTGGACGAGGCCCGCGATTATGAAGCCGACGGCGGATAGGAGAACATCGAGCCTACGCTCAAAGCACCGATCCGCGGCGCTGTCGCAGCGGCTCAATCGATTTTGAGGGGGAGGAGGGCAACGAGAGAGGCCAAGAGATACCCGTCAGAGGCGAGGCTGTCAGAGGCGGCGCTCGTCATGGTGATGGTCGGGAGCGGAAGCGATGGTGGGTGGCGGCGGTCGCGGGTGAAGGCGGAGGTGGCGGTTGCATAGTTTTTTAGGTGGATCGAATATCAGCTGATACCATATGAAACACGCATGTTGGGGAGGGGGGAGGGGTGAGAACCGGCACAACCCTGATCGGGTGGCCTATCACATATATTTATAGTGGTGTACAATGGTACAATACAAGTCCAATACCGACACGGTATGGTACACAGTAAGGCTACAATACAAAGTCAAACACTCTTTATAAAAGAAAAACTGACAAATCAAGTGTTTCATATTTATAAGCCCATTGGAAGACTATTGTCATACTCGCTCGGGTCGTCCCCCTCGAGGGCGACTCGGGGCGGAAACCCTAGCCGCCGCTGTCTTCCCCTCCTCTCCCTCCCTCCTCGTCGTCCCCAGAGGCCGTCGCCGGCGAAGCCTCGCGTGGCCGGTGATGGGGGCGGCGGGGATCCTCGCGTGATTCCCCGGTGCGGCGGATGGAGGCTAGCCTCCGCACGGGGGATGGCCCCGACCCGTGGAGGATGTTGGCGGCGCGGCCTCTAGCCGGGTGGGCAGTGATGGCGGCAGCGGTGTGGCCATGATCTGGTGGCGCGGCCTCTCCTCTTCCTCGTCGCGGCCTCATCGGGCGGGCGGTGTTGGGGGTGGCGGCGCAGACCCGTGGCGGTGCGGTCCTCTCCTTCCGTCCTAGCCTCGGCATCGCCGGGCCAGCGGTGATGTAGACGGATCTCGTACAGCTCCTCCTCAAGGTCTGGGACCAAGGCACCAAGGGCGGCGGCCCTGGATGGCGGGGACGGCGTCGACCTGGTGGCAGGTGGCGGGCGTCTGGTGCCACTGCCCGTGGCACCGCGGTGGTGGTCTTATCTCTCGCTGGAGGAGATCGGCTAATTGTGTGGCTAGCCGTGGCGGATCTCGCGATCCGTCGCCTAGCTCCCGATGGCGAGGCGCAGCTGCCGGTGAAAGCCGGGCTGGTCTTCGGTCATGGCGGCATGCTTCGTCGTTACCTTGTTGAAGGCATTGTCTCTGGAGTCTGTGTTCTTCGCCTGGGCTGCTCCAGGGGAAACCCTAGACCCGGGTCTCCCAGATCGGATGATGGTGGCGCGCAACACCGTTCTCCCTGTTGGGGGCATAGTTTTTTGGAGCAGACAATGGATGGCGGTAGTGCTGAGGTGGAGCGGTGTGCTTTTGCTGTGTCGGCATCGTCGAGTCGCCGCGGCATGGTGCAGTGGTGTCTCGGGACGGATGCAGTGTGATGGACTCGCGTAGGATGTTTAAGTCGTCTGGCGCTGTGGCGGCATCGATGGCAGACCTGGTATGGTCAATGCGATGATCTCTCTTGAAGATGGAGTCGAGGAAGACGGCGGTAGCAACTCCTAAGGCGTGTGCGTTGGCGTATGCTGAGAGTCTGCTTGACTGGATGTGCTTCTCATCTGCTATTGGGCGGCATGGGAAGGCATTTGGTTTTTGGTTGATGTGAGTTGGTGAATTGTCACCCCCTTCATCCCTCTGTAGGTTTAGCAAGGTGGCTTCAAGTTTGATTTTTTGTATTGCTCTTGTAAGGTGTTGTGAATAATCTAATAAAAAAATCCGTGTGCATCCCTTGGATGCAGAAGCTGGGGCGATTTTCCCCCATTTCGAAAAAATCACCTCCCATTGCACAGCGGCTAGCCATGGCATCTTCTGCGCCACAATCTTCCCCCTCCTCCTCCTTGCCGTTCTAGTTCTAGCGCGAGCCAAAGAGGATCCGCCAACTTACCGCACCTACTTCATATTTGTCTCGCCGCCGGCCGATGCGGAGGCGATGAGCTGAAGCTCGTACAGCGAGTGGCATGAGACATTCCTGCCCAAAAACCCTGACGGCGTCTGGCGAGAAGCGCAGGGTGTGTTCCTACACTGCCGTCTTCCACAGCTTCGCGGCGCAGCTCACGGAAGCGGAGCTCGCGGCGGTGGCCAAGCTTCCCGGCTTCGTTCGCGCGCTGCCCGACGGCAGGTGCGAGCTCCAAACGACGCGTTCCTGGGCCAAAACACGGACGGCGGCCAGACCTGGAGCGACACCGGCTTTGGGCACGGAGTTGTCATCGGCATCGTGGACACAGGTATTTACGGCAAGCACTCCTCTTTCAGCGACGAAGGCGGACGAAGCAAGGAATGAAGTATAAGGGGGGCAATCTTAGTATGAGGGGGCAGAACTAGCTAAAATCACACAAATAAGAAGCTGTCATGGCTTATGTTCAAAGGAAAATCATGAGCATGGGGGGCGCAGCCCCCCCCCCTATCTCCGTCCCTGGAAGGCGTCCCAGGGCCACCAACCAGGTGGAAGGGGAACTGCATGGACTCCGACGCCACCCGGTGCAACCGCAAGCTCGTGGGAGCCAAGTCGTTCACTGGCGATGCTGATCCCCAAGATGACGATTCTGGCGGCCAGGGAACGCACGTTGCGAGCATCGCCACCGCCAACTTCGTCGAGGGCGCGTCGCTCGACGACGAACTAGGCTTCGGCACGGCCGCGGGGATCTCCCCCCATGCGCACGTGGCGATGTACAAGGTGTGCAAAAGAGGAGGCGGCTGCTCCTATTCCAGCCTCACATGCGGCATGGAGGAAGCCGTCCATGACGGCGTGGACGTCATCAACCTCAGCATCGGCTCTAGCTTGAAGAAGGCCTTCGACCAGGACCCTATAGCGATCGGCGCATTCAACGCGATGGCCAAGGGGATCCTTGTGGTCACGTCGGCCGGAAACTATGGCCCCACACCGTACACTCTGTCCAACGATGCCCCCTGGATGCTCAGCGTCGGCGCAGGCTCCGTCGACCGCCACTTCGAGGCCAAGGTGGAGTACGATCATATAATTTTCGACGGCGAGACCCTTGTGCATAATACGGGTCTGGAGGGCGACTATGGTGTCGTGGACGGAAACTACTGCGGCAACGACCGCCAGTTAGGCGACATCGCCCACAAGATGATCGTCTGCAGGTTGGTCACGGACGGTTCCCAACGATCCATAATCAGGAGGGTCAGGGACTTGGGGGCAGGAGGCGTGATCCTCATCGACGACGTGAGGCACGGCTACACCACGATGCTCACCAAGTTCGACAGGTTCAACGTGATCATGGTCAGTGTTTTACATTTTGGCTTTTTTTTGCCACTAGCTGATTTTGCGAAGTCGATGAAATTTCATAGAACAAATTCAAATGTTTCCAACGGATTTCAAGTCTGGATATTAAAGTTATTTAGCAAAATTAAATGCAGCCTTAGTTTCTAATTGACTTTAGTTCATACGTTTCTTGCATTAGAATCTTACTTCCGTGTGTAGAAAATAAGTAAATCTGTAAATGTAGTACGGAGTAATAGCTTTGGGTATGTAGAGTAGTATGAAAACCATATCACTCTTGTGGTAGTGGATCTTTTTCTTTTCTTAGATATAGCTAGCTTAGCTTATACGCAAGTCAAAATAATTGTGTGACTAGCAACAAATGATGGAACATGATGGAACAAACTGTTCAAATTGTACATGATGGAACAAACTAATAAAATTTCTTAGATATAGCTAACTTGCTCATCTCAAAACAGTGTCCGCCTTGCTTGGTCTTTTAATGGAATGTGCAAGTGCTTTAGCCGTTATATTTTTTCCCCTGATCCAGTGAACAACTTTGTGGGCCGCGACCTCATCCAGAACTATGGAAACTCAACGGCGAGAGTATCCTTCAATGGTGCCATGATAAACATCACAAATTCACCTACGGTCGCCTACTTCTCCTCGAGAGGCCCGGGCCAATTGAGCAGGGGGCTTCTCAGGGACGGAGCTAGGAATGAAGTATAAAGGGAGCAAAACTAGCTAAAATCACACAAATAAGGAGCTGTTATGGTTTGAGTTCAAAGAAAAATCATGAGCGGGTGGGGGGGGGCAGCCCCCCTCGTCCCCCCTGTCCCCGTCCCTAGGGCTTCTGAAGCCGGACGTGCTCGCTCCCAGGCTCAACATCATGACTGCCTCTTCAAAACCAACAGCTGACGGTTTGTCTCGCAACTTCAGAGTCAAATCCGGCACGTCGATGGCAGCGCTGCACATCACGGGTGTGGTGGCGCTCCTCAAGACTGCTTACCCGGATTGGTCTCCAGCTGCTCTCAAGTCCGCCATCATGATGATGTCGGCCAATGGGGACAGCACCAGCGGACCCATCCTCGATGAGCAACACAATAACGCAGCGTACGTACTTCACCATGGGCGCGGGGCATGTAAACCCTTCTAACGCCATGGATCCTGGGCTGGTTTACGACATCAGCGCAAAGGACTACGCCGCCTACATCTGCGGCCAACAGGGGGAAGACGTACTCAAGACCATCACCGACGACCCGAGCTCGACCTGCGCGGCCGTAGGGAGCATCTCCGAAGCGTCGCTTAACCTTCCAACAATTGTTGTGCCACTCAAGGATACGTGGGTCACCGTGTCGCGCACACTGACCAACGTTGGCCCGGCAGAGACGTACCAAACCGTAAAGTTGACAAAGGAAAGCAGCGGTTGGAAACAAACCTTTGGCTTCTTCAAGCTCTTCAATCTTTTTCCTTGCCTCCTCCAAACGATCTGCTTGCTTAAGAGTCACACGGCGTTGAAGGGCGGTGTTCTTGTGCAGATCATAATGCAAGGCTTGTTGCTCCTGCAACAACAGTAAAATCAAGAAAGGATAAGTTCCGGTAACAATAAAAAACAAGTGTAGATCTTTTCGAAGTATCATTTCCGGAAACATTTCCGACATGACACTTGGGGGCTACTATGACACTTTACTTAAAATTCCTTAGGTTAGTTCACTTAAATTATCAAGGTGCAAATCAGTTTTGGTTTCCGCCTAGATACTTGAGGCTACTGGGAGAATGGTTTACCTTGGGTTTGCAGAGAAAATCGTCGAGAAACTCGCAGGTATTTATCTTGAATTGCTCAATCTCGGAAGATTGAGCATCAGATTTGCCCCATGCATTTTGCAGCATGGCATTCAGAAGATCATGCTCGAGATCCCATTTCTCCACCTCGGTAAGTTTGTTGAAAAACTTGATAGCATACGCCTTGGGTGTGGAATGGATGTCAGAAGGATCTCCGAAGACTGCCGGAAATATGATGGCATCATTAGCCAGAGCTTCAGCCTTATCTCGAAGTCACTTTCACCTCTTCGTTATCCGGGGCCTCCGCGGTAGCAGCCCGTTTCGTTCGGAGCAGCTTCCGTCTTCTTGCCTGTCGCTCGACGGGAATTACTTCCTTTTGAGCTTGTTCTCTGGCAGCAGGGCTGGAAGACGGTTGAGGTTGGGTCGGGGATTTCGGAGGAGCTGCGGTAGAGGTGATGGGTGGAATTATGGGGGTGTTGGGGCCGACGGACGGAGAATCTTCATGAAACTGGTGATCGGCTTCTGGTTTTTAACCTGTGAAGTGACGACCTTCTGGCTCCTGAACCAAGTAACGAAGAAATAAATAACAGTTCAGCTTACAAGTTTGAAGAGACAGTTCCGGAAACTTACTGGCTCCAGGAAGCGAGTGTTGGAGATATGCTCGAGAGGCAATAATAAAATAGTTATTGTTATATCTTAGTGTTCATGATAAATTTTTACACTTCATGCTATAATTCTATTAACCGCAAACATTAATACATGTGTGTTGTGTAAACAACTAGAGTCCCTAGTAAGCCTCTCATTTAACTAGCTTGTTGATTAATAAACGATCATGGTTTCCTGATCATGAACATAGGATGTTATTAATAACAAGATCATATCATTAGGTGAATGATGTGATGGACACACCCATAGTAAGCATAGCATGAGATCAAGTCATTTAGTTCAACTTGCTATGAGCTTTCGATACATAGTTACCTAGTCCTTCGACCATGAGATCATGTAAATCACTTACACCGAAAGGATGCTTTGATTACATCAAATGCCATTGCGTAAATGGGTGGTTATAAAGATGAGATTAAGTATTCGGAAAGTGTGAGTTGAGGCATATGGATCAAGAGTGGGATCAAGAGTTGAGGCATATATACTCTGGGCCCTCTCGGTGGAATGTCGTCAGATTAGCTTGCAAGCATGTGACTAGGTAACAAGAGATGACATACCACGGTACGAGTAAAGAGTACTTGTCGGTAACAAGGTTGAACTAGGTATGGAGATACCGATGATCGAACCTCGGACAAGCAAAGTATCGCGTGACAAAGGGAATCGGTATCATATGTAAATGGTTCTTTCGATCACGAAGTCATCGTTGAATATGTGGGAACTATTATGAATCTCCAGGTCCCGCTATTAGTTATTGATCGGAGAGGAGTCTCGATCATGTCCGCATAGTTCTCGAACCGTAGGGTGACACACTTAAGGTTTGATGTTGTTTTAAGTAGATATGGAATATGGAATGGATTTCGAATGTTGTTCGGAGTCTCGGATGGGATCCAGGACATCGCGAGGAGTTCCGGAATGGTCCGGAGAATAAGATTCATATATAGGAAGTCACTTTACAAGTTTGGAAATGATCCGGTGCATTTATGGAAGGCGCTAGAATGATCTAGAACCTTCCGGAAGAAATCACCATGGAAGGTGGAGTCCCGGATGGACTCCACCAACCCTTGTTGGCCAGCCAAAGGGGAAGGTGGAGTCCATGGTGGACTCCACCTCCATGGCCGGCCATAGGGGAAGGAAAGGGAGCAATCCCACTTCCCCTAGGTTTCACCCATATGGAAGTTTTTGAGTTGGACTCTTATTCGGATTTTGGGCAAACCCTTGGGGGTTCCACCTATATAATGAAGGGGGGGAGAGGGAGGGGGCTGGATACCACTTTGGCCGCACCACCAAAGGGCCCCAGGCCGGCGCCCAAGCATCTCCCCTCTCCCAAACCCTAGCCTCTCCCCTCCTTCTTCTCCCGCAGTGCTTAGGCGAAGCCCTGCCGGAGATCTCCACCACCACCGTCACCACGCCGTCGTGCTGGCGGGATTCCGAGGAGGATCTACTAGATCCGCTACCCGTTGGAACGGGGAGAAGGACGTTGTCATCAAGACCGTACGTGTGACCGAGTACGGAGGTGCTGCCCGACTGTGGCACCGTCAAGATCTTCTACACGCTTTTGAAAGCGGCAAGTGATCGACTACATCAACAACGAGATCTAATCTCGTAGGCTTTGGAATCTTCGAGGGTTAGTCTCATGATCTTCATCTCGTTGCTACCATCTACTAGATTAGATCTTGGCTTGTTATTCATTCTTGCGGTAGGAAATTTTTTGTTTTCTATGCTACGAATCCCATCAGCGAGGGCCGGGTTCCTCTTCCGGCGGTGGCGAGCATCTTGATGCGATCGCGTTCCGTACGCTTTGAATCGAGGCGCTACGGGCCGGAGGATGGAGCGGTTTTGGCCTTCTTGGCCGAACCCTCGGCGCTAATTCCGACGTTAGGCCTGGAGGATTTGCTGCGGGGACGTTTGGAGGGATGAGGAGCCCTTTTCTTTGTTGGCTCGTTTTCTTCTTCCACCTATTCCTCCTCTTCCTCCGGGGCCTCGGCCGTCTTCTCCGGGTCAACGGAAATTCGGAATATGACTCCGAAATCTTCCTCCGTCAAAGTATTGAGCTGGAGAGGAAACATCAAAAGATTAGATGTATGAATCTAAGAAGAGCAATGTCAAATAGCGAAGTGGCTCAGTTTAAAACATACCGGAGGGCAGGTGCTGTTGACGTAGATGTTCTTTGCGATATCCTAAACCACCTGGCCACGGGTGATCTTCAATAGCGTCCGGATCCTCTTGTTCAGAGAATACGAGGGCAAGTTGTCCTTGGTCGCTCGCAGCAAGTCTTCGATTCCGGAGTACTCGCAGATTAGACGTTTGTTGAACTTCAGCGGCTGGATCCGGCGGGTGAACCATCTCAAGAGGAGGTCCACTCCGGTCAGACCATCATGAACCAACTTGGAGATCCTCCGGGCCATCATGTCCAGCTCTAGATGCTGGGCAAGATTCAGAATGTAGCTCCAACTGGCGAGCTCTTCCGGAGGGTTGTTGGCGAAAGCGGGGAGTCCATCGTGACGACCCGGAACAGACTCATTCTTGATGTAAAACCATCCGGCATTCCAGTACCGGACGGACTCATGCGAGGAAAGGGGCGGAAACACCCTCTTTGGGCGGAGCACAAATGTCATGCTTTCGCAGTTGACCATCACCTTCTCCTTCGTCTCCTTCTTCACGCGGTAGAAGAATTGAAGGAGCCGGACATCTGGCCGGACTCCGTGATAACCTTCGCACAGTGTGATGAAGTTGGAGAGGAGGAGGTAGGAGTTGGGGCAGATGTTATGAGGTTGCAGCCCATAAGTGTTGAGCACCTCTAAGAAGAATTCTGATGACGGAAGCGAGAGGCCTCGCTCTATCCATGCCTTGGTGAGGACCCGCTCGTCAGCTGCCGGAGCTGGAGCTGTGGAGTAACCCGGAGCCACGAGTCCTTCCTTCTCGAAGGCCTTGAGCTCGGATTCCGTGACATCACAAGGCCACCATTGACCCATCTCTTCTTCTCGGTTCCGGGCTTTTGAAGCTTTCTTCATCTCCGCCTCTTGCGCGTTTGCTTCCATCTGAGCTTTCCCTTCTAGTTCTTCGCGCAGTTCTTCTACTGTCAGAATTCTTCCGGGAGGGTTAGTGGAAGATGCGGAGTAAGGTTGAGCTAAGCGAGTATCGGAAACGTTTGGTGGTAGAAATGCTAAGGGCTCGATGAAAACGGGCTCCGATGGATTGGGTTCCGGGCTGCTCGGAGAACTATCAATGTATTTTGGGGAGCTATCTGACATATTACCGGCTGCAAGTATAACAGTAAAGTTTAAGTGACTGGATCCTACTGCGCACTTTCTCTCCCAAGTCCGGCGAACATACCAGCAATGGCGTGGCGGTTCCCCGTTGTGCCGGCGAAGTTGGAGATCTTGTGCTTTGGTTGTTGGCGACCGGCGTGACCACGAATCGGCGGCGGAGCTCGAATCACGATCAAACGCGAGTAGCTTGGGTCGAGGCAGACTTTGCAGCAGCGGCGCTTGAAGCTTTTCGGGAAGAGAGCTCGCCGGCGAGAGATATAATGGGCAGCGCTGGCACGAGGAGGAAGACGAAGTGGTAGGAGAGGTGAAAGAATGGAAGTGACCGCTCGGTCGGGTTATTTATAGGCCCCGCGCGGAGATGCGTGTGCCGGATCTTAGACAGATGGTGGTGGTGGCTTATGGCCCACCGGGCGGCCCAGTTGCTGTTGATGGAGGAAGTCCAGCTTAGGAACATGAGCTGGATCCCAACCGACCTACGCAGGAGTCGGATCCATGAAGGCCCATGAAGGTGTCCAGATCCATGGCGACAAGTTAGATGTAGGTGGATCTTTGACGAACACAGCAATGTAATATTTCGTAGTTAGGCATCTTGTATTCCGGCTAGGACTCTCCGTAGAAACCCTAGATCCATGCGTCTATATAAATCGGATCCGGGAGCCCTAGAGGCAAGTACAACATGAAAGCGTCCAGATAATTCCACACAAACAGCAGTAGACCCTACCGTTGTGCAGCATGTCTCGAAACTGGGTAAATCTCGTACCACCGTCCTGAGAACTCTCCGCCCAATCTTCCCCCTTGGTGAGGATCCCTCCTGCGAAGTACCGTCGAATAGATAACAACAGTGTGCATGTTGCATGTTTGTTGCCACGCCACGTGCGGTTCGAAAAACACCTGATATGTCTGGTGCGAATCACAGCGCGCGGGGGAACGATCGGACGGAGCACACAGGGTGCGCTCGTTCTGGGATGAAGTTGTAGTGAAAGTTGCTTATACAACTGTTTTCTTTGAGATTCGAATATATTTTTAGTAAAATGACCCGCAGCAACGCACGGGGTACCATCTAGTTTTATAAGAATGTTGTAACAATGTTGTATATTGGCATGCATTCTACTACAATCACATGCTCTAAATTTCTAAATCAATTTCTATGATGAATAATCAAGCTTGTATTATAAACTTGATTTTCTCTCATGAACACATAGACATGATATGCAAGCCACATGCAAACCTTTTTAACAAAATTAAAATGCATAACTTTCAAATCAATATCACCTTCGTGTCTCATAAACTAGATTTCATATTAATATGTTTCGATGAGTGTTTGTGAAAAACAACTGTGTCAGGAATAACAAGTTTGTGGTTGAGACCTGCTTGACATTGCTTCATAAAAAATGTGAAAGGCTATTTATAATCCGAGCGATGGCAACTTCTCCGCTTTGTAAGAGACAATTATGCTTATACTACAATATTATCTATCAGCAGTACTACCATTACATGCTCTAAATTTCTAGAAGCACCTTCGTCTGTGATGAATGTAGCTTAGAAGAGAAAATCTCCTTTCATGAAATCTTTGAAATAATCTAATGACTATCACAAACTTTCTTTGCCGTGACCAAAGATTGGCCGAACAAATTTTAATTTGAACTATGGACACTCAGTTCTGCAAGTTAGTGTGCGATATCTTAACCTAAACATGACCATACAAAATTCCAGGGGCAAAAGTTTCTGATAGCTCGATTTCCAGGGGCAAACCGGTAAAATCGCACACACCTAAACCATGAGTGCCTTAACTGCAAACAGATGGGGAACAAAAACGAACTGAACAAGTGCAGCAACAAAATGCCGAAGATGCACACACAAGAAACAAGGAATCAACTGGTGACCCATCCGAAGAACAAACCAAAGATCACAAATACAAGATCAAACTAGCATTACTGCAGAATAACCACCAACCATCATTTTCCTCATCATCAGGTTCAAGAGTGCACCAAAATATCACCACCAAAACGGAACAGAGTCAGCTAAGCGAATGGTATGACCTACCCATCAACCGGAACCAGAACCTACTTACAACTTCACCATATCATAGCATAGTTTTTCAAACCAGACGTTTAACATCTGCTCCCAGGCACTAACGACGCCATGTTTCCTCTCCTTGCTGGTTACTCGCATCAGTTGTCACAGCGACGACCTTCACTCGAAGGCCCACTGGTTCTCCTTCCGGATCTCCTCCTCCTCCTCCTTGGTGAAGTCGTTCTTGATGTTGAAGGTCTTGCGGATCTCTTCTGGAGACTTGCCCTTGATCATGTCCGCGACAGTCTGGCAGGTCAGGTCCAGCAGCTCCTTGATGTCGAGGTAGTTCGCAGCCTGCAAAACAAAGTACGAGGAAGACGATCAGGTACCACCAGAGTTAGACAGATAATGCTACAGTATTGGCAGACAATTGGTATACAGATAAAAGCAAGAGAACAGACAATTGGTATACAGATAAAAGCAAGAGAACAGACAATTGGTATACAGATAAAAGCAAGAGCAACAGACGATTGGTAGACAGGTAAAAAAATGGAGCAATAGACTAGGCTGTTGCATCATCCACATGGTGAGGTAGCAGAAGTTCATACTTAAACAATTAGTAACAGTATAGCACATAGTCCAATAACAATAAACAAAGTACTATCTGAAGGTTGAGTGCACCAGTTGGTACCACAAACAAACAACTAGCAATACTATATTAGATTTCACAGACTTCTAAACAGATAATCCGGCTTTAGGTTTTTGCATCACAAAGAAGGATAATACAGTGCAGGGAATCATACACCAGCAAGATGGATAACCTGAAGCATCTATATATGCAACAATAAACCTACATGCTAGGAGCAGTGAAGCAAAACATAGTATATTATATGCAAAAGCAAAGACCAAACACCAGCAAGATGGATAACCTGAAGCATCTATATATGCAACAATAAACCTACATGCTAGGAGCAGTGAGGTAAGACATAGCATATTATGTGCAAAAGCAAAGACCAAACAAACTGTACATCTGCATGTAAAGGCAAAGTGTTGCAGGATAATATTATCACATTAAATACAATGTGAAAATGGGAGACAGATACTTCATACATATGAATAATGATATTATCAACATAAAAAAGCACAAAGGAACAAAGGAATCTCAGGTATCGGACTACCTCGTGGGAGACAGCTTGAATATAATAGACAAACGCAATTAGATGAGCTACACAGGCCATCACAAAACACCAACTAAACCTTATCTAACCAATGCAATGCAAGTCAGACAGTTCTAACAGACAAATCAAATAACAATACATGGCATGCCTAAACTTAGCACTGTGTCATTTTCAAGCAAATGACATAGATGGTAGTTACCCCAATTTAGATCAGGAAACATAATGAGACATTAAGGAAGCATAGTCACAAACACATTTCCATGTCCTGCTACGACATATATAATTAAAGAAGCACCCACCAAGCATCAATTTTAATCTCAGACAGATTCTATACAACGATTGAGTTCCAAGATGCAAATACTACATTGCAGAAGTTGGGAATGCACTTACACTAGGAATAGGAATGCCTTTACACTAGGAATTCACCATGACAAGGAACTGACAACATAAATATGCTCCTGTCTTTAAGTAAAAAAATAACTGACAGCTATATTCAACAAAATGGACAGACAGCACGAACAATAAGTCAAGGCACTCAATAGAATCATCATCAGTTCATCAGCAAATATTTCTTCCATTGTAGGAGAGTGCAATTATGCAGTGCAGATCATATAAGCACGTAATTATGACACGACTAACCCAGAACAAACAGGAAGAATGACCCCTTTCTAATAATAAGGAGAGTAACTCCAATTGTTTGCCAGGAACACCTGCAATAAATCTACAGTACTTAGGAGCTCCTAGTCGAACAACTCTCCACAAAACCGCACATCCAAACTCAAAACCGTGGTAGTTGTCCGCAAACGAACAACGAATCTGACAAATCGCCGTTCGAAACCACACGGCACAACAACAGGATCTACAACATCAAAACGCAAGCAGTGCACCCGGGACGACGACTACTCGAACTAGCAGCAGAAGGGAGGGGCCGGGGAAGGAAGGGAAAGTCTCACCAGGATGAGGTCGAAGAGGACGGGCTGGTCGACGTTGACGAAGTCCGCGTCGAACTTCTTGAGCCCGTCGACGGCGTCCTTTGAGGCCGGGTCGAGGTCGCCGTCGGGGCCGGCGGGGCCCTCCGCCGCGACGTGCTTCGTGCAGTACTCGATGACCTTGGCGAGGGTGCTGCCGGTGACGTTGAGGAGCGGGATGACGTTGCTGGCGCAGTCGTCCTCGATCATGTGCTTGATGGTCTGCGACCTCATGCCCACCGCCTCCTCCACCTGGAACAGCTGCTTGTCGGAGCTCTGCAGCGTCAGCATCTTCTTCTCCGCCGCCGCCGCCGCCGCCGCGTCCGCCATCGCTCCGGCCGCCGGGTGTGGGAGGTGGGAACCCTAGGAGGAGGCGATAAACCCTAGCAGATTGGTTTGGAGCGCCGCGGCGGTGTTGTGTTGTGGCGAGGGGAGAGAGAGGGGGCGCTTTTATTTCGGGATCGTAGAGGAGAAGCGTCTAGAACCGGGGTCGGTTCGGATTCTGGGTTGGGTTATTTGGGCCTGGAGGGTGCAGTGGGCTATTTGGGCCGCAGCCTTTTGGGGTTCCTTCGTGAGGAAGACACCCCCATTAATATTTTTCTCATTAAAAAAAAAAGAGGTGTAGCACTACAACTCACCGAGATTTCAGGGGATATCGGCTGAGTTTGAATTGCTAAAAATGGATTTCGAGTAACTGTGACAATGGATTTCAAATATTTAAACGATGCCTCCAAGAACTTGTTTCTGTTGTACAAGTATTCTGTTTTTCAATTGGAAACTGTCGTGTCGGGTCATGGCTTGTGTATAAATTTAGTTCGAATTGTGTGCACCGACCAGAAGAAAGCTTTGCAGAATGAAAATATGAAATTTATGTGTAAAGGACAAATATACGACGAGGCCAGGTCAAAAGAAATCTGACCCACCCGCTCCGCTCCCATGCGGCTGAGCCGAGTCACACCAGGGCACCTCAGATCCGGCGAGCGTCCGGCCTTCCCGTCTCCCGCGCCCTCTCCACCACCGGTGGGCGTTGTCGGGCAAAGCCCTGGCGGTGCGCCCTTCGGTGCATAGGATCTAGGCGCTGATGACCCACAAGTATAGGGGATCGCAACAGTCTTCGCGGGAAGTAAAACCCAATTTATTGATTCGACACAAGGGGAGACAAAGAATACTTGAAAGCCTTAACAGCGGAGTTGTCAATTCAGCCGCACTGAAACAAGTACTTGCTCGCAAGAGTTTATCAGTAGTAACAGTTTTATAGCAGTAGCGATAGGCGAAATAACAAGCAACAGAGTAACAAAGACAAGAAGAGTGATTATAGTAAATGACTAGATTAAAATACTCGTAGGCACGGTGGACGGATAACGGGCGTTGCATGGATGAGAGAAACTCATGTAACAATCAAGCAGGGCATTTGCGAGATAATAAAACGGTATCCAAGTACTAATCAATCAATAGGCATGTGTTCCATATATAGTCGTACGTGCTCGCAATGAGAAACTTGCACAACATCTTTTGTCCTACCAGACCTAGGTGGCAGCCGGGCCTCTAGGGAAACTATCTGGATATTAAGGTACTCCTTTTAATAGAGTATCGGAGCAAAGCATTAACACTCCGTGAACACATGTGATCCTCACATCACTACCATTCCCTCCGGTTGTCCCGATTTCGTCACTTCGGGGCCATTGGTTCCTGGACAACGACATGTGTATACAACTTGCAGGTAAGATCATAAACAACGAATATCTTCATGAATCAATAACATGTTCGGATCCGAGATCATGGCACTCGGGCCCTAGTGACAAGCATTAAGCATAACAAGTTGCAACAATATCATAAAAGTAACATCTACTGGATACTAGGCACTATGCCCTAACAATCTT